>NC_139518.1:45006645-45606645 GCF_947247035.1 Vipera ursinii | reverse complement strand
ACAGCCAGCAAGACCACTAGGTTTTTGGAACCTGCAGTCTGGACGAACTGGTTTTCATGAACACCATTTCACCTTTGAGTATGTTTGTGAATAAAAAATACACACTTTTTGGAATATATTGTAACCTATCGAGTACTGGATAAGATAACAAGCTTAGCTGGGTAGTTTAGTCCTGCACGTGTAGTTTTGAGACAAATCTTTGAAGGAAGATTTAAGATTTCAGTACTATTTCTTTAAGAGTTAACATCAACTGGATGGCACTACACACAGAGAGGGAGAGAAGAACTGATCCACATGACTATGTGTAGCAGCCATATGGATCATGAGGTTAGAAAGCTCTCCACTAAGTCAGAAAGTGGTTTGCTTGGTTTTTTTTGTGTATCTTGCCATTGCAGTTCATTAAGCATTATTTATGACTAAGTATAATGTGTGAATGCAATCAGTTGTGGCTTATTTAATCATTACTATCACAATTTAACCACTCGATACATTTCCCCACTCTTTTTTAAAACATGAGTATTGAGGCTGATTGCCTCACTGCTGAGCAAATTAAGTTTGTCTTGTACTAGAATTACCACATCTGAGCTGCAAAGTCTTCCACAACTCTTTGCGGTTGTCTAGAGATTATCCAGATCATCTAGAGTTCAGAAATCTGTTTGTAGCAGATGAGACAGTTAGGCATTCCCTAAAGCTGTTGTAATGGAGAAGGAACCATACCGGGAATAACAGCATAGGAGAGAAGGGTAGGTTACAAGCTGCTGAATCCAAGGATAATGGTTATAGCAAAGTAACTACTTCTTATGAATGCAACCTAAAACACCACTGGTTGAAATCTTCAAGTCCCAAGTGCAGTTAAGAGTTTCAGTGCCATGGTGCTTGCAGTTGATGCTGCAGAGATTTAATGTAAGAGGTGACTTGGCTGCCCCAAGGTTTCAGTTCATTACAAATTCAGAAAACTGAAGCACAGTACAAAAATGAGCTTTTGGCTCACAAGGGGTGCATCCTTTGGGGTAGCAGGGTCGTAGTCCCCAGTTCACTCAGGCCCAGAGTTCTCCTGTCTCTGCACGAAGGCAATTCGGGCATTGTCCGGATGGAGGCACTGGCAAGGAGCTACCTCTGGTGGCTAGAGCTAGATAAAGCTATCGAGGCAAGTACACGGGTGTTACACATGTCAACAGTCCAGACCAGAGATGCCACAGGCCCCTGTCCACCAATGGAAGGAAAGGCACACACCGTGGTCAAGGATCCATGTAGATTTTGCCGGGCCCTTTCAGGGATAATTGTTTTTAATAGTGGCTGATAGCCATTCTAAATGGTTGGAGGTGGTTCCAATTCCCAATATGACTACTGCAAGGACCATCCAAGTGTTGTGGTCACTATTTGCAACACATGGGCTTCTGGACATCTTAGTCTACGACAACGCAGCCCAGTTCACCACATCACAATTCCAAGCCTTCCTCAGGGCTAATCTCATTAGGCATGCCACATCAGCTCTCTTTCACCCGTCGTCAAACGGGCAAGCAGAATGGATGATTCCTACGGGAGCACCTTCTGCCAATGTCAACACCCCACCGTCCTGTGCGCTCCCACAGAGAGGGCCTCCTCAGGGTGCCACCGCTCAAGGAATGTCGGCTGGTGGCCCCCAGGGGGAGGGCATTCTCAGTGGGTGCGCCAGCCCTCTGGAACTGCTTACCAACTGAAATCCGGATGGCCCCCGACCTCCGCACCTTCCGGCGCGACTTAAAAACTTACCTGTTCCAGCAGTCCGGACTGGCCTGATAGCTCTAATTGGGGTCCCAGTTTGTTTTGACTATTGTTTTTCAGTATTGTTTCATCATGTTTACCTACCTTACTCTGTACACCGCCCCGAGTCCCTCAGGAGAAGGGCGGTTTATAAAAACAAACAAACAAATAAATAAATAAATAAATGATTCGCACAACCAAAGAGTCCCTCAAACGCATTACTACAGGCTTCTTGTTATGCCAGCATACAATGCCTTGTACGGCTACTGGCAAGAGCCCCACAGAGCTGCGCTGGGGCAAGAGACTAACAACAAAACTGGACAGACTGCACCCAGATAGAGTAGCCTCCGACACAGCATGCCCAAAGGCACCTAGGCATTTACAGGTGGGGCCCGGGTTTGGACTTGGAACTATGGGCAGTTGTGGTTACCAGCGAAAGTTGTTAAAGTGTCAGGACCACTCTCCTACGAGGTGGTCCTGGAAGATGGGCGAGTCATTCACCGACATGTTGATCAGTTGTGCCAGCGACTAGCGGAACAGTCATTGGCTCAGGACTTCCAAGGGGAACACACTGGGAGCCCACAACCTCACACTTCAGCAGAGCAGTTTGGACGCTCTGAGACATTTTGCGTGACAGAGAACGGGACGGGGCTGTAAAAGCGCTTCCCCTGACCAGACTGCAGGGGTTGGGCAGTCACCAAACACCCAGCAGCAGCCATGCCGATTTAGCGGCACCGTTAGACTTTGGGCTAGGCCAACTGGGACAGGCCAGCCAAAGGGACTTGAGTTGTTTTGACTCCACCAAACCACAGAGCCCGGGTCTACCAAGCACGGCAGACGAATCGGTAGACCAGGAGATTCCGGCAACCCCTCAATGCTCTGAACGAGCCTGAAGACACCCAAAATATCTTCAAGATTTTGTAACCAAATAATTGTGTGTTCCACCCAGGGGGAAAGGGTGTAATGTATTGGCATTTTGTATATGTTGTAAGTGGTTAGACTTGCACAACACACTGAGCCCCAATCAACCAACTGTATTTCAACCTAGTGAGTTGTGCAAACTCAACCACGTAAATCATGGTTAATATCTTAGTATGTTGTACAAACTGATAAACTTACAAATTTACAAACTATAGTTCAATGAACAATGGTTTAATTGTATGTATTAACAGACCACAGCATAGTTTGATTTGGTGCTGACATTTTCTCATTCTAAATGATGTTGCTGACCACAGTATGAAAGATGCTTACTGGGAATCTACTGGTTAAACAAATGATGCCAATTACCCAAAGTCCAACATTTAAAGGCAATATAACAGTTTTGAGCCAAGTTCAGAAACTCTGTTTCTGTGCCAATAGAATGAAATATGTTATGCCACATGGTGGCTTACAATTAGACAAGAAAAAAATGAGAATAAACATTTGCCAAGCTGATCTCAAATAGATAGCAATGTGCTGTATTATTGGTCCATCACTAAGTATTACCGTATATACTTGAGTATAAGCCGAATTTTTCAGCCCACTTTTCGGGCTGAAAAACTCCACTTCGGCTTATACTCCAGTCAACAAAAAAAAAGAACTGTCCCTTCGTTCGGAACAGGCTGCTGAGAGAAGGGAGCGGCAGAACCTTGCAGAGCTGGCGGCAGTCCAGCGTTGTTTCTCCCCCTCGTGCGTGCGTGTGTGTGTCAGACCCATGGGAATGGCTGGTAGGGAAGCGGCATTCCGGCATTCCCCCCCTTCCTGTGTGTCGAGCCCACGGGGCTTGACACACAGAGAAACGCAAATGCCGGACTGCCGCCACCTTTACTAGCCACACACACACACACACACACAAACACACACACACACGCACGAGGGGGAGCACGAGGGGGAGAAACAACGCTGGACTGCCGCCAGCCCTGCAAGCCTCTGCCGCCCCGGCGTTGGTGGTCGAGCTCTTCGGAGCCGGCAGAGAATCTCCCGCAGGAGGAGGTCGCGGCTTTCTCTCTTGCTTTGGACTGCAAGGATTTAAACTCCAGGAACAAATCCCGATGGAAGTTTTTTTTAAAAAAAATACTCCTCCGGGTCGGACAGGGGACCGAGGCTGAGGTCTAGGGGTAGTGGGGGGGGGGGTCGCGGACATAGATGGGCTCAAGTGGAAGCCAAGCAGCCCTCCCGAATCTGGGCTTCTGGACGGAGCAGCCGGTGGTGCGTTTCAAAAAGCAGAAAAGTTGGATTTTGAACATTTCAGAGGCCGTGGGTCAAGCAGGCTACGCTTCCCCGGGCGCTGCAACGGCACCCGTTTTCCCCGGCGAGTTTTCCCTACCTGGCCCCTGCAGAATCGCGGCGGCGCCCCTGGAGAAGCCTACCCCGAGGCTGCGGCCGATTTTTCCTTCTCCAGGCCTCTGCCGCCTGTTTCTGTCTGACACACACACACACACGCACGCACGAGGGGGAGAAACAACGCTCTGGGCGGCAGAGGCCTGGAGAAGGAAAAATCAGATTACCCCTTCCACACGTAAAACTTCCAGTTTAATTACAAAGGAAGAAGAGAGAAACTTAGATCAACAGCTCACCTTCCTTTTCCTCTAGGTTGCAAGGGGAAAAATAAAAATCAAAGATCCTTGGAAGTAATGGTTGGAAAAGTTTGCAAGTCTTTGGGAAAGTTCAAGAAGTGAAAGGAATACCCTCCTCTTGAAAGACCAGATAAGACAGACAGGGAGATGAAGAGTTCAACCGAGTTTCCTCTTTTGTTCAGGCTCCCCGATCAGACAAAGAACTAGCCAGCGGCAGGTTTCTCCCCTTTCCCTCCCATCTCTCTTCCCCCAACCCTTGGGTCCCACAGCAACTCACGAACTCCAGCCGCCCCTTCTCCTTCGAAAGGTCTAGATCCCGAGATAAGATATATACAGAAATATACATAAAGAGAGAGACGGACGCAGGCTGTTGCTTTTTCGCCTCATCCCTGGCTTCCAGTTCAAAACTTCCCTCTAAGTGAGCCTCCCAGAAAAACAAATCTTCATGGAGGCGGAGGAGGCAAGGAGAATCCCTCCGATCGTTGTTTCCGGCAAATGCACCTCTTTGTTTGGGTCCCCTTTGACAGGCGCGGAGAACGATCTCCCCTCGCAATTCGGCCGGGTGGGCGCCGGGAGTCCTCTTCCCGTACCCAAGGACGAAAACCGGGGCTTTCAAGAACCCGGGATGGGAGCCGGGGAGTGGAAGGGCTACTACTCAAAGCGCCGCGCTGGGAGGAGGGAGAAAGGGAAAAGGGGGGAGGGGGAGGAAAACGGGAAGCAAGTTTTGGGTGAAGCCTCTTTCCTTTCACTTTTGGAAGCGCATCCAGGCGAGGAGAACAAAAGCGTCGCCTTGGCCGGGACTCGGCGCGCTGCTTTAGACAGAGAGGAAGGAGGGAGGGAGGGAGGGCGCACGCAGGCAGAGAGGGTTTGGTCAGGGTGGCGGCGGCGGCGGCGGTGGACACGGGGAGCTGAGGCGCCATCCGGTAGGTAGAGGCCGTTATGGGAAGGAGGCGGGAGAAGGGATGTGTGGGGGAAGTACAGGGGCCATGTAAACGGAGTACGTGCGGCGCCGCGCGGGTCTGATAGAACTGGGCCGGCAACGGGTGCTTGTGAAGCGGCTGAGGGCTGGCTAGGAAGGGGGCGGCGGCGGCGGCGCTGGCGTTTTGCGGGTGGGACAAGGCTCTCGAGAGAGAACATGGTGGAGGCGGAACCGACCCCGCCGCTCCCTGCAGGGGAGAGAAGCCGGGCAAGCGCTGCTCCAGTCCTCGCTCTTCTTCCCTCTCCCGATTTTGCCTTCCTCTCCAAGATAAGTTCGAGCGGTAGGGGAAAGTTAGAGCCCCTTTCTGAGGCCGCCCCTTACTTGGGATTGTTGGGCGAGAAGGCGACGTGGGCATGGAGGAGGAAGTAAGTCGCGCTTTACTCGTCACTGCGGGGCGGGGAGAAAAAAAGTTCTTGCCGGCCGGACTTGGATGGCGGCAGCGGCATCAGCTGGGAGCCGCAGCCCCGCCTAGTCCGGCTGAGCTGAACCAGCTCAACACAAAGCGATCGGGCCTTTCCTCCCCCCCCTTTCCCTCCCCCCTCCCACTCTAGGGCAGAGATCCCCTTCCTATCGCTTGGGGCCTTTCGTCTCTTTGGCTCGCCAGGGCTGGAGCGGCGAGAGCGAGCGGCAGAGGAGAGATGGTGGCCTTTCCTTTCCTTTCCTTTCCTTTCCTTTCCTTTCCTTTAATTTCCTTCCCTTCCCTTTCCTTTCCTTTCCTTTCCTTTCCTTTCCTTTCCTTCCCTTCCCTTCCCTTCCCTTTCCTTTCCGTTAGAGAGCTACCTTCGTGATTACAATGTGGAGTGGCCGACTGAGGCTGAAAGCACATTAGGTAGCACTTGAGACATGCAGGCAAATCCTGCTAAAGGGCTTTCCCCCCCCCACTGGATCCGTGCTCCGCAAGCCTCTGCCGGCGGCAGGGCGCGGATCCAGCCGGCGGCAGAGGCTTTTGGAGCACGGATCCAGCCTCCGCCGGCATGCAGGCAAATCCTGGTAAAGGGCTTTTTCCCCCCCACTGGATCCGCGCTCCGCAAGCCTCTGCCGGCGGCAGGGCGCGGATCCAGCCGGCGGCAGAGGCTTTTGGAGCACGGATCCAGCCTCCGCCGGCATGCAGGCAAATCCTGGTAAAGGGCTTTTCCCCCCCCCACTGGATCCGCGCTCCGCAAGCCTCTGCCGGCGGCAGGGCGCGGATCCAGCCGGCGGCAGAGGCTTTTGGAGCACGGATCCAGCCTCCGCCGGCATGCAGGCAAATCCTGGTAAAGGGCTTTTTCCCCCCCACACTGGATCCGCGCTCCGCAAGCCTCTGCCGGCGGCAGGGTGCGGATCCAGCTGGCGGCAGAGGCTTTTGGAGCACGGATCCAGCCTCCGCCGACATGCAGGCAAATCCTGGTAAAGGGCTTTCCCCCCCCCACTGGATCCGCGCTCCGCAAGGCTCTGCCGGCGGCAGGGCGCGGATCCAGCCGGCGGCAGAGGCTTTTGGAGCACGGATCCAGCCTCCGCCGGCATGCAGGCAAATCCTGGTAAAGGGCTTTTTCCCCCCCCACTGGATCCGCGCTCCGCAAGCCTCTGCCGGCGGCAGGGCGCGGATCCAGCCGGCGGCAGAGGCTTTTGGAGCACGGATCCAGCCTCCGCCGGCATGCAGGCAAATCCTGGTAAAGGGCTTTTTCCCCCCCACTGGATCCGCGCTCCGCAAGCCTCTGCCGGCAGCAAGGCGCGGATCCAGCCGGCGGCAGAGGCTTGTGGAGCACGGATCCAGCCTCCGCCGGCATGCAGGCAAATCCTGCTAAAGGGCTTTTCCCCCCCACTGGATCCGCGCTCCGCAAGCCTCTGCTGGCGGCAGGGCGCGGATCCAGCCGGCGGCAGAGGCTTGTGGAGCACGGATCCAACCGCCGGCGACAGATGCTCGATCCGCCATTCTGCAAGCCTCCGCCGCCGGTTAATACCCTGTATTCAGCTCTGGGAAGTGGGGGGAAGGGGGAGAGAGGGGGAGTTTGAGAGGAGGGGGAGGGGGAGCTCCACGGTGCAAAAATAAAGCCCTGCCGCTCTTCGCGTTGCTTGCCCCGTTGCTTGCCCGACTGGCTGTCACGGGACCGCACGGATCGCCTCGCTCCCACCGGCAGCTGATTCCTTCGAGTTTGGTCTCGAGCGATTTTGCATTTTCTCCAGTGCTGAAAGCCACTCGGCGGATCCCACCCTCGGCTTATACTTGAGTCAAGAACTTTTCCCAGTTTTTGGGGGTAAAATTAGGGGTCTCGGCTTATACTCGAGTCGGCTTATACTCAAGTATATACGGGTAAGCTTATCCACTAATTATTGTTCTATCGAGGATATACAGCATACTTTCCTACAGCCAAACAAGAACCGTAAGTTCTTTTATGTAAAGCAGAAACAATATTCTCCAGGTTTTTTTATAATAGCGTTTGAATCACTATTTAGTTGATCACCCTCTTCAAAGCTTGTTAGGTTCATAAGGCAGAACAAGAGCAAAAACAAGAAAGCAGCAAAAACAGATTAAGTTCTGTGGAAGACAGGCCAAAAACTGCTCAAAAGTCCCAGCTTATCCTGAAAAAAAAAATTCCAAGTACTGTTTTTGTTGTTTTTTTTGTATATCTCAGCAATCAAGGAACACACATTTTTGGAAACTGATTGGCTCACATCATTCTAGGTCAGCACTTATGTAACACTGAGCAAAAAGTAAACTTCCATTGTTAGGGGTATAACAAATACAAGGTTGAATCAAAAGTATTTCATCCAAATACGATCTAACTGTAGTTCTCACCACAGGTAGACCTCAATGTCCGACTGGTTTTAGCAACTGTTCAAAATTATGATAGCTCTGAAAAAAATGATTTACAACTGATCCTCATACTTACGACTGTTGCAGTGTCCCTGCAGCCATGTGATCCAAAATTTTGGCACTTGGGAATTGATAGGGTCACATGAAAATTTTCAGTCTTCCCAGTCAGTTTCCAACAAGCAAAGCGAGGGAGAAGCTTGATTTGATTAACAACCACATGATTTAGTTATTGACTGCAAAGGTTTATCTTCTGTTACATGTAACATCTATAAAAAAAATCTGCCTTTAAAGGTTTGAAATAGGTTAAAATCACATATTGTTTCCTTGATCTTTCAACTCTTTGACATTAAGACTAACTTAATTATTTTAGTCTACGAATATACAGTATATCACTCAAATATCAATATTTTATGGGACTAAAACACATGTTTGTGTGTATACATATAAAGTATTCTTAAAGTATAAAAATAAATCTTGCTTTCAAAGTTGTGCATTAACAGCTGAAATTCACCTGAATACAAAGTAGGCATACAATATGTATATATGTATATACACACATACACACACATACAGAGCAATATACATTATTATTACAATAGAACATTATTACAATAATATTCTAGGACAAAATGTTATTTCTTCCTTTAACTGGAGTGGCCTGTTTTGCCATATCTAATTAAACTAGTAGCCATTTGTCACATTGTGTAACTAAAATCAGATGTGTCTTTAATGGAATTCTCTTTCTTGGCATGTCATATGGATTGATGATAAATTTGTACAAACCTGTCATAATGTCAGTCATGTGTCCAGTAGGCATATAAAGTAGCACTTCTTCAAGAACAAAGTGTTGAGATCCGCAACCAACAAACATAAAAGAAGCAACACACAGTGCAAATTATGGCAATCCCCTATATATGTAGTTTGCTCCATGTTTTCTTCATCCCGCCCCCATCCCCAAACTATGAAGGAGGAACCCTAGCTTCAATCTTGTACTATACTGCAAATATTTTGTAGAGTAGGACCAACTTAGAGTTGTGTTTAATAAATTGCTAATTATTTAATGCATTCACTTTTATTTGAACAACTCTTGACTTTACACTGTTCACACTAGGCACTAGCAAGAGCTGCTATTTAATTGGCTATTATGGTCTGCTTTTCCCTTCTTTGGGCTCAAAAGGATGATGGAAAACAAGAAGCCTCCTCCTTAGTAGTATGATTCCATGGGAGCCAAGGAATAAGAGTGTACAGTGGTGGCCTCTATTTACATATCCAAATCCCAAACTGCAGTGTGTGACAGCAGCTCTTGGACTCAATTGCTATCACCATTTGTGCCCAATGAAAATGAAGAAGTAACGCAGAATAATATAGGGCAGGATTACACCAAAATTGCTATAATATAGCAATGCCATGTACAAGTTGTAGCAAAATTTAGATTGGCGAGGTCCAGGAAGAGAGCCTTCTCTGTCATCACTCCTACCCTTTGAATATTCTCCCCCCCTCCCCAAGGTGAGGCGGGCCCCACTCTCCTGGCCTTTGGCAGGTATCTGAAGAACTGGCTCTACTGACTTGCTTGAGGTTCACAAAGGAGCATGCAAGCTTGGGGTTGATAGCACATTGAAAACCCTCTGCCCACCTTTTTAATTTAAATTATTCTATTCTTGTTTTAACTACTTCCTATTGATATATATTTATATGTTTTTTATGTTTTAATCAAGATGAGATGGGTGACACGCAAATCCAATAAATAAGCAAGCAAGCAAGCAAGCAAGCTTCTTGGATGAGAAGCAAAACATCTACAAGGAAAAACAAAGTCCCGTTGCCTTTTGAAAAAGCACCTTTGGGATGTACACTGCAAAAGTAGCTCTATGAGTGAGATGGGTGATTTCTAAGTTTGATAAATAAATAATAGCAAAATGCATCCTTTCTCGCACCCCAAATGTTAATGTGGTATAGGTAAAGGTAAAGGTTCCCCCGCACATGCGTGCCAGTCGTTTCCATCTCTAGGGGCCGGTGCTCATCTCCGTTTCAAAGCCAAAGAGCCAGCGCTTGTCCGAGGACGTCTCCGTGGTCATATGGCCGGCATGACTAGACACCAAAGGCGCACAGAACGCTGTTACCTTCCCACCGTAGTGGTCCCTATTTTTCTACTTGCATTTTTACGTGCTTTCGAACTGCTAGGTTGGCAGAAGCTGGGACGAGTAACAGGCGCTTACTCTGTTACGCAGCACTTGGGATTCGACCCGCCAAACTGCCGACCTTCTGATCGACAAGCTCAGCGTCCTAACCCACTGAGCCACCGCGTCCCTAATGTGATATATTTGTCTGCAAATGTTCATATTTGCTTAAAAGGAGTACCAAGCCTATATGTGTCACCTTTATGCATGGGCAAAGGGCCATTTGAAATAATGGCAGCTAAGCAAGCAGATCAAAACATGGCCACAACCACCCATCTTATACTGAGCACAACATCTGCAAAATCAGAGATGATGCATTTCTCCTTAAAGCAGTGATTTCCAAATCTGGGTAAATTATCCAAAACTGGGCAAAAGTGGTTTTCGTAACAACATACAAACCCATTACCCAATGACAACAGGGACATCAAAATTGACTAAAGGGTTTGACCTATATTGGATAAAAAGCATTTTCTGATAAGCAGTTTTGGGTAATGGGAGGAAAATCTTTGGGAAGTGCTGCCTTAAAGTATGGATAGTAAATAATATTTTGGGCTAGCTGGTATATTTTACTACCAGATCCAGTATTTGTAGAAGTGCTACTGCACAGCAAAGAGGATGAAACTTTGATTTTTATCCAACCTTTATTACTTTATTGTCAAGGCGGCAGGCATACCTAATATTCTTCCCCCTTATTTTCCCTACAACAACCCTGTGAGCCGAGTTTGGGCTAAGAGTGATTGGCCAAAAGTCACTTTCAAACCCAAGGCTTTGGGAGTAGAGTATCTAGGCCAGGGGTCTGCAACCTTGACAACTTTAAGACTTGTGGACTTCAGCATAGCTGGCTGAGGAATTCTGGGAGCTGAAGTCCACAAGTCTTAAAGTTGTCAAGGTTGTAGAACCCTGATCTAGGCCAACACTTTCACTATTACACCAAACTGGCTCTTCTTCATTCTTATTCTTCACTGTGAAACATGCTCTCCTCTCCAGTGTGAATCATGTACCAAATTTGTGTTTCGTAATAAGTTTAGGGAGGTGTAGTGAGTATTGCAACAGTGGTACTGTGTTAGGCAAGTTTCCATCAGAGGAAACAGTGTTTAAATTCTGCTCTTGAGGGAAAGTTATTGAGCAGATAAATATGCAGAAGACTATAAGCAAAATGCTAATCGCTATCATAAAGGCAGCCAAGAAAAGCACATTCAGGCTTATAATGAGAATTGGTCTAACGCCTTACGGTTCACAGAGACAGCTTATTTTCTGAGTACTTAAGTGGAAATTCTGTCCAGTTTTGCAGGGAAATTTGGCCACATTCACATTCTACAAAAGTTGAAGACAAGACAGCGTTTTACATTTCTTGTCACTTCCTCACCTGGAGACTTACAATATGAAAGGAACCCATCATACTGAAAGAAAGAGGAAAGAAAAAAAGAATGCAGACCCAGAAAATATGCTAATCAATTTGGCTCCACCACCTTCACTCTAAGCAGTTACATGGATGCTTCAACTGGATTATCAAACTAATTGTTGTAGGTTAAGAAAATGATGAAGCCTATTGGATTCCTGCTCCCAAATGCTTCTGACTTTAGCTAGACTTGAATATCCTTCAATATACTACCAGGTTACAGGATTGCAAGTAACCCATTGACTGAAAAATCTCCTGATAAATATACTGTATGTAGGAAGGCATGAATCCTGGTAATCACTATGCTGAGAGTTATGCGGCCTCCAAAACTGCCTTACCTAATGGATTTTATATCCAACAAAAAGGTTTTAAAAAAAAGTTAGAAAAAGAAGCATACACACAGATTTGTACATCATCATATAGGTACACCAACTATAGAAGAGTGATTCTTGCAAGCAGCGTAGATTCTTTTTTTCTTTGGGTCACCTCTATAGTTTGGACTCCAATTAATACTTTTGTAGTTTACTAGAATACTCCAAACCTCAAATTTTGCTCTAGAAATTTCTAGAACTATAGATGAATAACCCAATTTTAGCAGTTAAAAAACATTTTTCATCTGCTTCTATTTTTTGGAAGGTAAAATTAGATAACAAAATAATCTAGTTTCTATGTTAACATCTCTGCAATGAAATCAATAAAGGTAACAGGAAAGAAATGAGAAACATTTTTCTCAATGTAATATGTCTAATTTAGCTGATACTAGGAAAAAAATAGTATCTTTTGTACATACTCTTGAAAACTATTTTGAATCTAACCATTTATTACAATTTAAACAATTCTTAAGAATGAAATATTCTTAATTTGGATTTTACTTTTACTGTTTGGACTGTTGTGTGTTTTGAAAAATAGATTATTAAGAATCTAGTTATGTTTTACTTCAGTCTTTAAATAATTAACTTTGTCTATACATAACAATATATGATGTTTTCCATGGTGAGCTTAACATCGATAACAACATTTATTAAAAAGGCTAAAATAATTTCTGGTGATTATTATCTGTACATTAAAATTTTGTTTAGTCACAATCTTTCACTTTTCACATTCTGGAAAAGCAGTGGTCATGTATCCTAGCAAAAGATGTTACATATGTGCATAAGCGTAGTCAGTAGCATATGCCTTTTTTAAAAATATCAAACATGCAAAGGAACAAAAATGTCCAAAATATCTGTATTACATCCAGAAATGCCAACTTAGCAACCAATATTTCTCATCCATAACTATGGCCCCTAGGGATACCTGCATACATGCAAATGCTTCTCTAGGATCAGTAATGCAGCAGGGATTGCTTTTTCCTTCCAGTAACAGATTGCTTGGAAATACCAAACATGGCATTGAGAATTCTAATGTTTGTTACAAATTTTTCTGGATGTGGTTGGAAAGAGGCCTAGAAATGCCAGCACAAATACATCACACTTGCTGTATGTGCACACACAACTAATTACAATCTTCAATTATATGTGATATATCCAGGGCTTTTTTTCCCCCATAGAACGCTCAGAACGGCATTCTGGCACCTTTTTTTGCGCACACACACACACACACACAAAAACCCTGAAGGAAACTGTTCCGGAGAGCCAAATTCTCCTCAGGCAGCCAGGTTGCAGAGCAGCAGAATGCATTGCAGCGACAGGCCTTCAGATGGCTCAAATCGAAGGAAATGCAATCCGTACAGGCTAATTTAAAAGTGGGAGGGTAAGAAGGGCCGAGTGTGAACAGGTTGCTTAGCAACCTGCTTAAACAGTCTCTGTAACTTTCAGCTCCCGGTGCCTTGCCTTTTTTAAGCTGGGAAGTTGAAAAAAAGGCTAAAAAGAAGGCAATAGAGTGCTATCAAGGAAAATGTATAGATATAGCCAGCACACGTTTAGGTAACCTTTATTTTTCATACACTGTTCAAATTCTGTTTTAATGCCATGGTGATATACAATCAAATGTAGTCAGTCTTTTTTTTTTAATCCCAAAGCATCTGTTCGTTAAATACAGTATAACGAAGTTTTGGATGATGGAATTATTTTTTATCTAAGGATAACTAATGATAATAGCTCTTAAATCTGTTATTTTGTTTTATTTTTGCAGAAAAAAAATGTAAAATTTGCATTTGCATTCATTTACAAATAGAATATGTTGTTAAAATGTATTGGTGTTGAAATAATTAGTGCACACATATACCTAAAACCAGTTTATTGCATTTGGCAATTGTACTAAAAAAATCTCATTGTCAACCAATATAATTCATTTAATTTGAAATCAAGTGAAAAATTGATTTAAATTATATTATTAAAACAAATTAATGGCAATTCTTTTATAAGAAGTTGCCTCAAACAAAATGAGTTTGACATGCCTGCTCTAGATAGTTGAATGCTCCAAAATAAATTCTAGACCAGGCCTGTACAGGCAGCCTACCAAGCACCCTTGGACAGAGCACAGACTTTTTTTTTAAAAAAAGTAATAAAATCACCACCACTGCCCTGAAAGTCATGTTGCCTAGTGCTTCCATGGCTTACCATGACCACGAACTCCAACACTGTAGATGCTCCTCTAGTCACCAAATCATTGATTAGCCCACCAGCGTTCCTTTGCAGACAACAAAGATTTTTAATTTATCAGTGTGGACCTTTCCCTTCTACAAGTTGCACAGACTTCTTCTAGATTTTCCTCTTGCCTTTCCGAGTTAACTCCTTGGTCTGTCATTGAGCAAGAACTGACTTTGTAGGGAAGCATATTATCATTTGATGTATAGTTAACATATGGTCTACCTTTATTTACCGATTATATAATATATGTATGCAATCCACATGGCAAGGTTTGAGGCAATTTACAATATTTTTAAAATCATAAGATTAAAACATAGAAGCAGGGCTTTTTTTCTCATAGAATGCTTAGAATGGCGTTCCGGCACCCTTTTTTTCACACACAGAAAAAAAGCTTTTGCACAAGCTATGCTATTCCCTTTATTGGCTTTCAAAAGCCTATTGGCTTTCAAAAGCCAATAGGAATTGCTGCTGAGCAAGTCAAAAGACCTGGCCGGCAAACGTTGCACCGGCAAGTTGTCTGCAGCGAAGGTGAGTTGGCAGGAACTTTGCATCCCTCCCTGCTCCCCAACTACACCATCTCAACTAGGTAAGTAAGAGAGGACAAGGAGTGGGAGGTGGGTTCTGCAAAGTCCATGTGCACTCCTTCCTTGTGCTCACCCGTGTCAGCCAGGCTGGTGGCCTACCTGGTGCTGGACCTGTGCCACCGTCACCTCGCCCTGCATGCCTAAGTGGCCGCCCTGCACCACCTGCCCCACGCAGCCCCGCCATATAAAGCAGGCCCCGCTGCTCCCACAGCACCAGCCGTGCCGGCTCTGGTCCCTGGGGGGCAGCCTGCCACCAATACCCCTCACACCCGTGACCACAGCAGCACCGCCCCCACCCCCGCCTCCTGCACCCGCAGAGTTCCGGCACCTTTTTTTTTTTTTTTTTTAGAAAAAAAGCACTGGTGGTAGACATACCCTGTTAAAGTCAGAGGATACTGGTATTACTCTTCCAAGCCAGCTAAGGCCCAGTCCAAGTCACCTGGGAGAAAATGGATGCAATAGCAATTTATACAGAAATCTTGAATTAAATGAAAAATTGCCACATTTTCAACTCCATTTTCTCTCCAACACAAATGTTCAAGTCTAGGCTTTAATTAGATATTAAGGATCCTAAAATAAAGATCTGTGTACTTTTATCAACTATGATATACCAGATATACCAGCTATGTACCAAGGAAATACAACTAGTAGTGGTAATAATATTACTCCCCAAATGATTCACAAAAAATACATTGTCTGCAAAAAGCCATGGACATTGTAATCCCTTCCAACCCTTTATTGAGTTCTAATGATAGCTTCTTGAAGGTGCTGTTGGGCAGCACAACTTGTCCCTTGCATCTCTAAACTCATAGTTCAGTACTAGGAGTAGGTGAGTAGGTGAGTTCATCCGTAGGTAAGAGAAGAGCCCAGGGTTTTCTCCAATCTGTTCAAAATAGCAAGAATTTACCCCAAATTACAGTCATCTCTGAATTGAAATCTCTCTGGTTATCATTGTGTTAGTAAGAATGCCCAAAGTGGTTTGGGAAGAAAAAAAATAATATGAATTCGGGGAATACTGAATACATCTTGAATCAAAAATTAAGATTACCGTAAGTTATAGATTCAAGAACACACCTATATAAGGAGCACAGAATGCCAGAATCACAACTTTTAATTTTCCAACAAAGTGCAGTTGTGTGAATTCTTTACATACAATGCAAAAAATTGTGTCTTAGTTATCATTTTCATTAAAAATGCCTGGAAAATAAATCCTGCAAATGATGAGAAAAAAATTGACAGAATTAATTGTACAACGCTAGTTCACATGAGTTATTTCATTTGATGGGACAGGAGTAAAGAATTAATACAAATATATTTCCCCTCCCAAATAAATATTTCTTTTTAAAAAAGTAAGACCTGATAAAGTAGACAAATTATTATTTTAATTCTGAATTTCCAATGAAGTACTTTATTGGAATGCATAAATTGTGAACTGACTTAAACATCTGCAATCACTGTGGAATTCACAGAGGTTATTTTTGATAGAAAGGACAGTGACAAGCCTGATGGGAGCACTTGATTACCCTACCAGTATGTAGAGAACCTAAGGCTACAAGGCCAGAAAAAAGTTAAGGACTCTAGGGCAAGCCCTCAGTCATTCTTCTGGGTACAGGAAGAACTAGCTTCTTTTGATGCACAACAATGGTAGAAGTAAAACCATACAATGTTTTTCCTTATTGCTCCTTTGGGGAGAAAAATCACTGATCCATCTTAATATCTTCATTCCCAAGGTTTTAAAGCATGGCACAGTGGAATAGTAAGAATATACTCATAGAGGTAATCTCTCAACTAAGAAACTCCAAACAGCGAGAACTTTAGGTTGGGCACCAAGACCATCCTGAGGTGGAGTTCTGTCAAGACCATTAGAATAGTAGGAGGCCTTGTGCAGAATGAAGACAGAGCCCGTAGCTGTTAATTTCAGCACCAACTAAAATGGACCTAACAATATACATGAAGTACAGATTCAAAGCATCCAAGTACAAATTTACATAAAATAAGTGTCCAACCAGACTGTTCCATATTATCAAGATCTTGGTTCCTGTTTCCCTTTCTTGCTTCAGGCTTCAGCAGTCTTCAGAGAACCATTAACTATGCACTCTCTAAGCAACACCCTTCTGCTCTATTCTTGCTCACTCAGTAAACAATTCTTATCTCTACACAACAGTTGTCACAAAGAAATTAAAAAAGAGAAATAACCCCGTGCCCCTTCTTTCCCACTCCCAATGCAGTCTATATTGTTAATTCTCTATGCTCAAGAGCATGGGGTAAGTCTAGGCCTTCCCTTCATCTTCTCTGTAAAAACAAAAGAAAACAAAAACAAAACCACACAGTAGAGTTAGACTGTTCCACATCCAGGAGCTATTCTGCAGGAAGTGATACGGTAATACCAGGACTAGTTATGAAGCAAGTAGATAACTTCAGGAGATAGTTGAAAATTCTTTTAGCAGGGCTTCCTGGCTAAGAGTGTTGAATGCCAGATTTCGCCGTACATTGATGCTGATGGACCGAACCTGTAGGAGACAGAACATTCATTATAATATTCCTTTCATCATACATTTGGCCCAGTACTCCAGCATTAAGGAGGCCTTGAATAGGCCAGTGTTCAATGCAGTAGACTGTTTTGCGTGGAAGTCCATATTTGTTAGATGCAGTTTGCATTACTACTAGATGAGAAAAATGAGCTTTTGTGATTATACTGTAGCGTTAGCTGCATAAAAATATCTATATGAAAAAAAGAAACATAACCCAGTGTCAAGGCTTAGTCTACAAGCCCAGACATGATAAGAAGGCATTCCTATCCTGAGCAACGATGAATTTATCAAATTTTTCCTATACTTTATTTAAGAACAGACACGTATTTTCATTCCTTCCACCAGGTACTTTCCATATAGAGATATTAATTTTTTTCTTCAATCAATTAGTTCCACATGCCTGCCCCTAAATAAAGACATAGATACTGTATGTACCTACAAAGCTATCTAAGAGCAAGCATATTATGGTTCCATTAACAAGGAAAATTCTTATTTGATAGGGATCCTGGAACAAGCAGTGCATACCAATCAAACAACCAGTTTGAATATCTAATAAGTCACTTCATTTGTTAACTCTAAACCATGTCTATCAGTGGTTCATTCATTCAAGAAGTTAATAGACCCTTCAAGAGAAAATAGACTAGAACATAAGTTTTTTTTAAGTGGTCAAATTCTTAAAAGTTTTGTAAGTTACAGGGTCTGACCTACTTTAAAAGTTAGTTTTGTACAAATGTTTGTATCAATCTTAGTCGTCTCCCAATTTTCATGACTGCAGGACTTTTACAAGCTGTGGGTCAGACTCTTAGTATATGATTATTTCCTGAATTTACCTCCATGTGATTCTGCTCATTTCCCCAAAACTCTGCTTCATCATGCTTAAATGAGAGAATAGAAGGGGAACTCATCAAATTTGCAGATGACACTAAAGTGGCAGGAATAGCCAACACCCCTGAAGACAAGCTCAGGATCCAAAAAAATCTCGACAAACATGAACAATGGGCTCTATCCAACAAAATGAATTTTAATGTGGAGAAAAGCAAAGTTTTACATTTAGGCAGGAAAAATCAAAGATACAAGTACAGATTGGGCGAGACCTGGCTCAAAAACAGTAACTCTGAAAGGGACCTTGGAGTTCTAGTGGACAATCACTTAACCATGAGCCAGCAGTGTGCAGCAGCAGTCAAAACAGCTAATACAATCCTGGGTTGTATAAACAGAGGCATAGAATCAAGATCACACAAAGTATTAGTACTGCTTCATAAAACCCTAGTAAGACCATACCTGGAATATTGAAACCAATTTTGGTCACCATACTACAAAAAAGATGTTGAGACCTTGGAAAAAGTTCAGAGAAGAGCAACTAAAATGATCAATGGGCTGGAGACTAAAACATACGAAGAACTGCTGCAGGACTTGGGTTTGGCTAGTCTAAAGAAAAGAAAAAACAGGCAACATGATAGCAGTATTCCAGTATTTGAGGAGCTGCCACAAAGAAGGGGGGGGGTGTCAAACTATTCTCCAAAGCACCAGAGGGCAAGACAAGAAACAATGGTTGGAAACTGACCAAAGAGAGAAGCAACCTGGAATTAAGAAGAAACTTTCTAACAGTGAGGACAATTAACCAGTGGAACAGCTTGCCTTCAGAAATCGTGGGCACTCCATCACTGAAGGTTTTTAAGAAGAGACTAGACAGTCACTTGTCTGAAATGGTATATGTTCTTCTGCTTGAGCAGGGGGCTGGACTAGAAGACTTCCAAGGTTCTGTTCTGTTCTGTTCCTATTCCCATTCATACTGTAGGTTCCCTGAAATGTGTGACCAAGCAGAGTTTTGGGGAAATGAGCAGAATCACATGGAGGTAAATTCAGGATGAAACCATATACCAAGAGTCTGGCCCACAGCTTGGAAAAGTCCTGCAATCATGGAAATTGGGAGATGACTACGATTGATACAAACATCTGTAAATTGTAAGGAAGAGTGAGGAGGCAGCTTTTGCATTTGTCTATTAGGCTGTCATTCTGCACAGTTTTTATTTATGCTGTTTCTACATTGGTTTTCCTCCTGGGGAGCTCAGAGTGCTTCACGAGAGAACAATTAAAAACAATCTTAAATAAAATCATCACAATAAATGAATAAATTACAAAAGTACACTTTGTACAAAAAGGTAAACAGCTTTGACCTTATACAGCAACCTATGTGACAAAATCTCACAGAAATATATATTCTGGAGATTGTGAACTTAAAAGGAAAAAAAACACTGTAATGGTAAAAAGAGAAGTAAGGTATTTTGTCAGCAGAGGATTACACCGGATCAGCTTGATTCCTTTCTTCTACTCTGAAATTGAACTCAGGAAATGCAATATCAGGAGGTTGTAGCTTTCAGTAAAGGGTTGGCTTGGATGAGGCTAAATTAGTCTCTAGGTAAATAGAGATAAATATTCCTCTATAAATAAATTAAACTGGTTGATGTTTAATCACCAACTGAAAAATAATGAAAAAGGCTTCCCGGTCCCTCATTTGGGCATACCACACATTGAGAACGAGAGAGAAACATTTGTTGGCAGTGACATGAATTATTCTCAGTGATAAAGAATTGAACTCTTAAGTGTTTATCAGAATAGTTTATTCAAAGAAACAAAATTTCCATGAATTAGGAAAAACAATGTCCTCATTTTAATCAAAACAAAGGTAAAGCTCTTCATCTAATGAATAAAAGGATATTTAAAAAGTGACAGTGGCCAAAGGGGAAAAAAAGAGAACAGAAGCAGCATATTTGCTCCCTCCTATCCTCAAACACAGCACTTGAGGATAAGAGATGCTTCCCCCCACCTTCTCTTCAGCTTCTTGGATGACAAGTGAAACATCTTCAAAGAAAAACAAGGAAGTCCAATTGCTTCTTGAAAAAAAACACCTTTGGGACAACCATGACCTGGATGACTGAGAATCTCCATAATTTAGGAACAGGTTACTATCATGATACAGTATTTTACAAATGAAAAGCATTAATGGTAGCTAGCAGCCACTGTTTTATATTTGCAATGAGGAATATAGGAATAACCTGGGAAGGAATGCCCAATAAAGCACAGGAATAAGTTTGAGTGGAAAAAACATTTTGAAGCGGTGGGGGAATAGGAAACTAAGCTGTGCCTATCAATGAAGGTTTAGTGACGTATCCCCTTGAAGCTGTTTCCCAAAGCAGCACAATTCCTCCTGACTAAAGTGGCTTTTGCAAATGTCAAAAGATATAAGGGCATCATGCCCAGGCAATTCCTATTGCCACTTCATCTCAGTGAGGTAAATGGCCTCATTTTCATAGTGCAAAGCATCTCGTCAAAATGAATCAAGGCTGCTTGCACAAGTCCAATAAGCAGTCAGTTCTTGGTATGCACAACTTGTGAGAATTGGATATCCTAACAGAGCATTTCAAATTACAGCATAAAGTCTGCTTGGGGAGAAAACATTTTTATTTTTCCTTCATCAATAGATCTATTGTAAAATGCTGATCTAGTAAGCACGGGATATCTCTGCTTTGGAGAAAAGTCTTCATGAGGGCTCTCCAAGACTTATCTCCAACTTTCTTCAAGACTTCAAACCAAGCAGAGATAAAACATGTATTTAAATATACTTGCCCACCATCCAACTGAAATCAATAAGGCCTCTACAGTGATATAATTCATACATTTTGTGAATATACACGACAGTTTTTGTTGCATTATTGCTGTAACTGTAAGCTGGATCATGAGCCAATTATATGACCCTTTTATGACAAAATTAAAACTCACCAGCTCTTTAAAGAAAGAGGCTTCTTTGTGTTGCTCTGAGTAGCGCTCATATTGGTCAAGCCCATCCTGTAATTTTAAGGTAAGTGTATCATAGTTGGAGCGTACCACTTCCAAAACCTGCAACCCAAAAACACAATGGAAATTAAATGTCAACATGCTAAATACCATTATATCTGAAATACATAACCCCAACATCATACAGTTCTCTACAGGGAACTCAACTCCAAGATTACAAAAGTCTCAAATCTGCTGGGAAAAAGATTTTTTATTTAATTATTAATGAATTAATTAAATTATTTTAGTTCAAATAAATAATTCAATTAGATATACAGTCTGTGTAAAAGATGCATTATGTTTTTTATTTCCAATTTGATTTGTGGTCCATGGCATTAGAAATGCCCCCATCCTCATCAATAAGTCTATTGGACACTAAATTGAGAGGTTAAGGACTCCCAAATTCAGTTTAGTAGATTAAAAGACTGAAATCCTATGAAGCATCCAACACAACAGAACAAGAATATTTAGAAAAGACAGATCGGAAGATGGAAACTTGGTAAAATGTACTTTTATATTGTCTTTCAAAGGTATGTGGAGATATCCCTACAACTGTTCTTTCTCGTTTATGTTCTCCAAGTGCATAATTTCACAAAGGTCTTCTCCAGATGAACCTTTTATCAGAGGCATTGTGAAAGAAAAGCTCAATTGCAGGAGAAAGAGCATTTTAGCACGGTTTCTTGGCATCTATGCTACAATCTTTCAATGCCAGACTGAGAATTGTTTTTAATTGCATTTTTAAAATTGTTCTTTTACTTAATTTTAAGCATATTTTCTGTTTTGTCTGTGTTAATTGCATATTGCTTTGAAATGTCAAAAAACCTGATGCATAAATATATAATTAACCCCATTTCTAAAATTGCAGAAGTAATTATTTTGCAAAATAATAACCTATCAGTACTCTGATTCAAACATAGTTTGCAAATACCCAGCCCTCTGGCAAAGGCTCTGATCCTGGGAAAGGAGGGGAAAAAAGGATGTTCAAGCGGCAAGGTGGATGGACTCAGTTACAATGGCAATAAGCACAGAAATGGAACAGCTGAAGGTCCAGGTTCAGGACAGATTATCATGGAGAAAATCTATCTATATGGACACTAAGATTTGGCACTACACTGACAGCATATATGCAATCAATTAATCTCATGAAGAGCAACATACAGTAACAGCAGATAGCACCACTATATCTCAGAATGATAGAAATTTATATCTGCTTTCCCTAAGAGATAAGCACAAGAGAAAATGAGACTTCTCAAATTTGGTCACGTAACCTTAAAGCCTGCTCAAGTGAATGCAAATGTCTGCCTCTATTCCATGTATTCATGTAGAAAGAAATATTTTTTATAATTTAGGAACCAGCATACTTTAATTATTTTGAAAGAGCTGCTAAATGTCAGCTCCTCCAGGCCCGTAGGTCCTTATTTGCTGACATGAATGCCAAGGAAGTACACGCCTGACCTGAAAAAGAAAGTTTAGCCATTTAAGCATCTTCCAGTTTCCTACCATGCCATTCTCTGTCGAGCAGCAGTTACTGATAAAAGGAATACATTTACAAATATATTTATTATTTGGATTTATTATTTGGAAATATATCCAGACTCCTCTACTCTTGCCATAGAATTCAACAGGATATTGCCAAATAGAATTTGCTGCCTAATCCCCACACAGCACACCATTTCCAAAACAATGCACAGACACAAAGAAATGAATAAAAGTTGATACACTGCAAGATTACTTTTGAATAGTTTGTCAACAATCCTGCTGCAGGAGAATGTGCTGCCCGCTTTGCAAGCAGGCTCATTTAATTCGGTTGTCAGTTTTATTGGCAATGAAAAAATTACCCAGCAAAAACCACTATGCCTAAATTCAATTGACCATTTTCTTGCATATCTGCTGAGACTGTGATAGGAATAGGAATAGTAACTTACAGTGAAATGCAACTACCCATGAGAGACTAAGCATAATAAATAACAATTCTCCACCAAACAATAAAATAGCAGGCTATCACCAGAAGTTCCATGAATCACATCTCTGTCCATTTGTCAAAGAGAGGGCTTTGGATAATAAGCAATAAGCCAGAGAGCAGAGGGAAAATAGATCTAAAAGGTCAGGGAAACTCTGGCAGAACTCTTCTGGAGTTATCCTTTAAGGCTACAAACTGGCATGGCATGGCAGGCATATGGATGGTACCGTATTTTCTGGCATATAAGACGACTGGGCGTATAAGACGACCCCCCAACTTTTGAGATGATTTTCAAGATTTTTCGTCTTATACGCCGGAAAATCAGCAAGCCCAGGAAGGCACAGCCTCCCCTCTCACTGTGGAGGAAGCAGGGCAGGCTGGCGTCTGGCGGGAGCCGGCAGGGCAGTCCTGCGCACGCGCGTGCTCCCCGGCTGTTAAGGAGCGTGTGCAGGACTGTCCTGCCGGCTCCCGCCAGACGCTCTTCCCTCTTGAGGCAGCATCGCTCCCCGGCTCCTAAGGAGTCCTCGGGGCTGCTGCCTCAAGAGGGAAGAGCGTCGGGCGGGAGCCAGCAGGGCAGTCCTGCACACGCACGCACTCCCCAGCTGCTAAGGAGTGCTACAAACTGGCATGGCATGGCAGGCATATGGATGGTACCGTATTTTCCGGTGTATAAGACAACTGGTCGTATAAGACGACCCCCCAACTTTTGAGGTGATTTTCATGGGTTAAAAAGTCATCTTATACGCCGGAAAATACGGTACATAAGGTTAAAGTTTAATGTTGATTTTAGAAACCACTTTATTAGGTCAGCCATTTTGAGAATTTGGAATACTGTAAACATGAGACTATGCCCAAAAATGCCTTTTGGGTTTTCCCTCCACAAAACATATTATAGAAAAGGGTCAGACAAAAATAGTTACGGTACGCAGATTTATTGGAATACTCCACAGATGATACTAAATTAAAACCCAGAGAATACCCAGAACTAGGTTTCAATGGCCAATGGTTTTCGTATTTGCAACTCACAGAGAGGTGTAAAGTTGGTAAGAAATTGTACAATTTCAAACATGATAAAACTATCTTTGACTTGAAAACGTGTACAAATGATGACCACCTTATCACTAAAATATATAAACTTTTGTTAAAATCAGAAACAGAAGATGAATTATTTAAAAACTGTATGACAAGCTGGGCAAAAAAAATTCAATATAACATACCAATTGATCAATGGGAAAATATGTAGATAAAGTAACTGAAATTTACCTTATGCTTTAACCTCAAAGAGAATTGCTATAAAATGATATATAGATGGTATTTATCCCCAGATACAATGGCTAAAATGTACCCCCAAATTAGTTGCTGGAAATGTCAGAAAATGTTGGTGGAATCTTTCATCACCTTTGGTGGATTTGTAAAAGTGCTAAACAATTTTGGATGGAAATTAGTAAGGTAATTTTAAAAAAAGAACATTAATATACAATTTAGATTACAAACCTTTTTGTTAGGGTTTATGGAGAAAACAGGAAAAAAATTGCATGTGATTGGTGTTTTATTGTTATATATGATAACAGCAGCATAACTTTTATATGCTTAGGGATAAGCATATAAAAGGATCCTACGACACCCACAACAGGGGAATAGTTAATAAAGGTGACAGAACTGGCAATGGAGGCCAAGTTAATAGCCCTTGTGAGAGAAAAGTCACTGAAGAAATTCATCTAAAATTAGAAGCCCTCAGTGGACATTTTGCAGGAGACGGAAAAACATAAAACTGACATATGGATTTGATGATTCTTAAATTTAAAAAAGAGAAAAGAGGTTTTTTAATTTCCCTTTTCTTTTTTGTGGAAAATAGACATTTTAGTATAGTCTTAAACTAAGAATTGAATGTAAGTGTTCCTTTATATTCTTGAAGGAAGACATCAGTAGTCATTCTTTGTGTTTACATTTGTGTTATCTTTTTCTCTATACCTTTTTCTTTTTCTCTATACCTTGTCACACTTCTCTCCATATTCTCCTTTTACCACTTCTCTGGTTTATATTGTTTTTAGATGTATTCTTTGTAAAATGGAAATGACTGGTCATACAGGAAAGCAGCAAATGACTAAATGTTATAATAAATGCCATAACAAAAGACTATAAAGTGTTCCTAAGCGCTAAGCTCCTTCTCACCTGGTCAAACTGAAAATATTCCGATCATCTGGTTTTAAAGTTTGAACCTAAGAGATGGTAAGAATTAAATTTGAATGCAGAGTTTTCTAGTTACATTTTAATTGCTTTCTCACGCTGTTCTAGTTTAAAGTTCCTGATATCATCCTCAGCAGAAGTACACGCTAGCCACCTCTACCAGCTTGGAATGAGTCTTGGAAAATGGGGGAGGGAAATAGAGAGACTGAACAATACAAAGATGAAGAGACTAAACTTGTTTCTTTCTTTTATAAACTGATTTTCAAGGTGAAAAATGTCTCAATTCGTAGGTAGCATTTTAAAAAAACATAGAATTTTGGCAACAAGATAGAGCAGGTTGGAGAATAGCGAATCATTTTTTAGACAACAATTTTACAAGGAATACTTCTTTATTTATTTAAAATCCCCATTCTCAGCTGAAGATCATCATTTGAACCAGTATTATTAAAACTGTTATTTTCCATGGTTTTGCTGCACTCTGCCTAAATGAGCATCACTTTAACTCAACAAGAGTCCCAACAAGCAAAACAAGTAACATCTGAAGCATTATACATCCCTTGCCCAATGAAGTTCTATAGCTTTCATGTCCTATAGCCGATTTTCCCTTATTTAACAAGACTTGCACTACCTGAATACCTGTGAATAGGTGGTCTCTAATTAGAAGAGTATGGCATATGAAGAGAATAATTGAATTGGTTTTGTGATAAATTCTTGCCCTAAGAAGGAATTTACTCCTTAGCTTTCACCATGATACCACTGAACAGACCTTAATTCCTTGATCTCTTTATAGATTTAGTTGAAGAAAAAAATTAATGCACCTCACTGCAAGAAAATAATTGTAACTCTAGGGACTGTGAAACAGCATATATAGAAATACAAGCTATTACACTTTAGTTGCTATGTTGGAAATAAAAACATTATTTCATTCCAATTTTGCTTTTCCTAATATCTCCCAGTTTGTGCATGCATAGAAAGTCACATGAACTAGCAATTATCCTTCCAGATAATTTTAGTTATCTTGCTTTACCTCTTGTCATAACTGTTATGATGTTATTCCCTATTATCTGCAAAGAGGAGAGGAAATTAACATTAATTAATTATGAGCTGCCCAGAGTTATTTCTGGACAAGATGGACAAAATGAATGAATGAATGAATTAATTAATTTTGCCCATCTTGTCCAGAGACAACTCAGGGCAGCTTACAAATTAATTAGTTTAGTTTCTTCTGAAACTGACAATATATTGCTAAGCACATTGGTTTGTGCTTAAATTGTAAGCCGCCCTGAGTCTTCGGAGAAGGGCGGGATATAAATGGGATTAAAAATATATATATATATATATATATATATATACAAGCTTCCACAAAAGCAAGTGTCGTGGTGTGGAATGTTTGGTCTCACTAGTACTGAGATTTGGCTCCAGGTGCTAAGCTTCTGATTCAGATCTCCAGTAGGTGGATGAGTCAGTTCTGAACAGCATTCACACATTTGCTAATTTCAACTGTTCTACTGAAGGAGATAGTTGTGATAAATAAAGACATCTCTGACATGCAGAGAAATCTGGAAGAAAAAAGGAATTTTGATCAGGTGACCATCGGGATACTGCAATGGTCATAAGTGTGAAAAACAGTCATAAGTCACTTTTTTCAATGCTGTTGTAACTTTGAATAGCCATTAAACTGTTGTAAGTCGAGGACTACCTGTAAGTAGTGTCTATGGTAGACCATTATATAAGCAAAAATGCAAAATAATAATAATAATAATAATAATAATAATAATCCCATTACAGTTTATTTGAATCACATCAAGAAACCCCATATTTACCATGTCAATCTATTGTTCACAAAGATATCCTTTGTGGATAATATTAGCTGCTTATGGAATTACTTTTATCTGAAAGACTTATTCATTTTTTTAATATAAAGAAAAAACTAATTAAGAGACTATCATAATATATGTTACCATTAAAATGGAAAAGGGTAAAAATTGCACCAGGGTCTGCAAATCACTTCTTGAGGTTTTGCTGATGTAGCTGGAACACTTATTTGAATCAATTCCCAGTAGCAGCAAGGACAAAGTAGGTGTCAAGGTAATTGGTTGTTAAATAAAAACAAAATACTGGGCACATTTTAGTAACCTTTATTAGAATTCTGGCCAAAATATTCCTTATTGTTTGATATCCTCAGCATATTTCCATTCATTCCATTCCATTTGTATTTAAATCCCATTTTTAAACAAAAAACAAAAGATATATTTGTGTATTTCTTGTCTACTTGAAGTATTTACTATTCACTTATATAAAGGTAAAGGTTCCCCCGCATATGCGTGCTAGTCATTTCCAACTCTAGGGGCCGGTGCTCATCTCCGTTTCAAAGCCGAAGAGCCAGCGCTTGTCCAAAGACGTCTCCATGGTCATGTGGCCGGCATGACTAGACGTCAAAAGAGCACAGAACGCTGTTACCTTCCCACCGTAGTGGTCCCTATTTTTCTACTTGCATTTTTACGTGCTTTTGAACTGCTAGGTTGGCAGAAGCTGGGACGAGTAACAGACGCTCACTCTGCTACGCGGCACTCGGGATTCGACCCGCCAAACTGCCGACCTTCTGATCGACAAGCTCAGCGTCCTAACCCACTGAGCCACCGCGTCCCCATTCACTTATATACAAAGTATTTAAATAAATCTGACAAAAGGAAGAAAGCAAGGCTGGACATGAAGAATGAATAACAGTGGTTGTACAAAGTTTACAATTCTACAAAGAAAAAGAAAATATATAGCACAGAATCATAGGATTTGAAGGGACTTGGGAGGTCTTTTAGTCCAACTCCTGCCCAAGACAGGAGACCTTATACCACCCCAAACAATTCTCCAACCTTTGTCTAATCAATTCTATAAAGAAGTGACTTCTCCATTCATCACAGCTGTTCACATAGTCCTTGATTTATGACCATAATGGAGCCTGTCCATTAAGGTTGTAAGTCATGATGGTCATAAAGCGGGTCATCATGTGACCAACCCTATTTTACTGCCTTTTTTTGCAGCAGTCAAGCAAATCATCATAGTCATTAAGTGAATCCATGGTTAAGCGAATATCACAGTCATTAAGCAAACTCATTGTTTGGTATGCGGTGCTTTTGTCAAAACTGGAAATAAAAGCTGGTTTTCACCAGAACATTATAAATTGCAGTCATGTGACTACAGTTGCCAAGAGCCAAAAATAATGTGATCAAATGACAATGGAGGGGGGGGGTTGTGTGGCCTTTGGAATCAGATTGCAAGTACATTTGAGGACAAATGTCAAAATGTCAAACAATCTGATCGTAAGTGGAGGATTTTCTGTAAACAATTTTAGTAAGATAGCACCTTCTCTTGCAGTACAACACAAGGTCTCTTATTTCCATATCCTATCTATTATGTATAAACAAATCCACAAAAACCTCATCATTTCAGTCCTGATATCAGCAAAAGTCCATTAGGGGTTACTGGAGGAGATAAAAACTATTTAGAATCCTGACCAATAAACCAACTTTATATTCTTTCCTTTTACTTCTAATGATATCGATGTTTAATCTCTTTAAATAATGTTCTGAAATTTGATTTTTGAAATCATTTTTTTCTTTGTCCTTTCTCACAAAATTCTTCAAAGCTTTATCAGGCCTTTTTTGTAAATCTAATATTTAAAAAATCATCCAGATGCACTCTCTTCGTTTCAGAAAGTGATTACAAAAGGAAGTGTGCAAACCCAGTGTAGTTTTAAAGGTGCTAAGTACAGTTTCCCCTTCATGGATTACTGCCTTGTTGTGGCGAAGGGGCTTGCGTAATTCAATGAAGCTATGAACTATGCCGTGCAGGGCCACCCAAGACGGAAAGTTCATAGCAGAGAGTTCTGACAAAACTGACAAAACTGGAGAAGGAAATGGCAACCCACTCCAGTATCTTTGCCATGAAAACCCTATGGACAGTACCAAAAGGCAAAACGATATGACGCTGGAAGATGAGCCCCTCAGGTCGGAAGGTGTCCAATATGCTACTGGGGAAGAGCAGAGGGCTAGTACTAGTAGCACCAGAAAGATTGAAGTGACTGGGCCAAAGCCGAAAGGACGCTCAGCTGTGGACGTGTCTGGTGGTGAAAGGGAAGTCCGATGATGTAAAGATTTTCTCTCCATAGGAACCTGGAATGTAAGATCCATGAATCAAGGAAAGCTAGACGTGGTCAAACAAGAGATGACAAGACTGAACATCGACATCTTAGGTATCAGCAAACTAAAATGGACAGGAATGGGTGAATTTAATTCAGATGACCATCAGGTATACTACTGCGGGCAAGAATCCCTCAGAAGAAATGGAGTAGCCTTCATAGTCAATAAAAGAGTAGGAAGAGCAATACTGGGATACAATCCGCAAAATGACAGAATGATCTCAGTTCGAATCCAAGGCAAACCATTCAATATCACAGTAGTTCAAGTCTATGCCCCAACCACCAGTGCTGAAGAGGATGAAATTGACCGGTTCTATGAAGCCCTACAGCACCTTATAGAACTAACACCAAAAAATGATGTTCTTATCATCATGGGGGATTGGAATGCTAAAGTAGGAAGCCAAAAGATAACCGGAATAACAGGCAAGTTTGGCCTTGGAGTACAAAATGAAGCAGGGCACAGACTGATAGAATTTTGTCAAGAGAATACGATGGTCATAGCAAACACTCTTTTCCAACAACCCAAGAGACCGCTCTACACATGGGTATCACCAGACGGTCAACACAGAAATCAGATTGATTATGTGCTCTGCAGCCAAAGATGGAGAAGCGCTATACAGTCAGTAAAAACAAGACCAGGAGCTGACTGTGGCTCAGATCATGAGCTTCTAGTTGCAAAGTTTAGGCTTAAACTGAAGAAAGTAGGAGAAAGCGCTAGGCCACTCAGGTATGAATTGAATTATATCCCTGTTGAATTTACAGTAGAGGTGACAAATAGATTTAAGGAATTAGATCTGATAGACAGAGTGCCTGAAGAACTATGGACAGAGGTTCGCAACATTGTTACAACAGGTAGCAACCAAAACCATCCCAAAGAAAAAGAAATGCAAGAAAGCAAAATGGCTGTCTGAGGAAGCTTTGCAAATAGCTGAGGAAAGGAGGGAAGCGAAAGGCAAGGGAGAAAAAGAAAGATACACCCAATTGAATACAGAATTCCAGAGAATAGCTAGAAGAGATAAGAATGCCTTCTTAAATAAACAGTGCAAAGAAATAGAAGAAAACAATAGAATAGGGAGGACCAGAGATCTCTTCAAGAAAATTGGAGAGATGAAGGGAACGTTTTATGCAAAAATGGGCATGATAAAGGACCAAAATGGCAGGGACCTAACAGAGGCAGAAGAGATTAAGAAGAGGTGGCAAAATTACACAGAAGAACTATACAAGAATGAGCTTAACATCCCTGATAACCACGATGAGGTGGTCACTGACCTCGAGCCAGACATCCTAGAATGTGAAGTGAAGTGGGCCTTAGAAAAGCTGAGCAACAACAAAGCTAGTGGAGGTGACAGTATTCCAGCTGAGCTATTCAAAATCTTAAAAGACAATGCAGTAAAAGTACTACACTCAATTTGCCAGCAAATTTGGAAAACTCAACAGTGGCCACAGGATTGGAAAAGATCAGTTTATATTCCAATTCCAAAGAAAGGCAGTGCCAAAGAATGTTCAAACTATCGCACCATTGCACTCATTTCTCATGCTAGTAAAGTTATGCTTAAAATCCTACAAGCTAGACTCCAGCAGTATGTGGATCGAGAACTACCAGAAGTACAGGCAGGATATCGAAGAGGCAGAGGAACTAGAGATCAAATTGCCAACATACGCTGGAGAAAGCTAGGGAGTTCCAGAAAAACATCTACTTCTGCTTCATTGACTATGCCAAAGCCTTTGATTGTGTGGATCATAATAAACTGTGGCAAGTTCTTAAAGAGATGGGCGTACCAGACCATCTTATTTGTCTCTTGAGAAACCTATATGTGGGCCAAGAAGCAACCGTGAGAACTGGACACGGAACCACTGATTGGTTCAAAATTGGGAAAAGAGTCTGGCAAGGCTGTATACTGTCGCCCTGCCTATTTAACTTATATGCAGAGCACATCATGAGAAAGGCAGGGCTAGATGAATCAAAAGTTGGAATTAAGATTGCCGGAAGAAATATCAACAACCTAAGATATGCAGATGATACCACTCTAATGGCAGAAAGTGAAGAAGAACTAAAGAGCCTCTTGTTGCGGGTGAAGAAGGAGAGTGCAAAAGTTGGGTTGAAATTTAACATTAAGAAAACCAAGATCATGGCATCTGGCCCTCTCAATTCCTGGCAAATAGATGGAGAAGAAATGGAGGTAGTGACAGATTTTATTTTCCTGGGCTCCAAGATCACTGCAGATGGGGCCTGTAGCCAAGAAATTAAAAGACGCTTGCTCCTGGGGAGGAAAGCAATGGCGAATTTAGACAGAACACTAAAAAGCAGAGACATCACCCTGTCAACAAAAGTGTGTATAGTCAAGGCTATGGTCTTCCCAGTTGCAATGTATGGCAGTGAAAGCTGGACCATAAAAAAGGCTGAGCGCCAAAGAATTGAGGCCTTTGAACTGTGGTGCTGGAGAAGACTCCTGCGAGTCCCTTGGACTGCCAGGCAATCAAACCGGTCAGTCCTAGCGGAGATCAACACTGACTGCTCTTTAGAAGGTCAGATCCTGAAGCTAAAACTCAAATACTTTGGCCACCTAATGAGAAGGAAGGACTCACTGGAGAAGAGCCTAATGCTGGGAAAGATTGAGGGCAATAGAAGAAGGGGACGACAGAGAATGAGGTGGCTGGATGGAGTCACTGAAGCAGTAGGCGTGAGCTTAAATGGACTCCAGAAGATGGTAGAGGACAGGAAGGCCTGGAGGAACGTTGTCCATAGGGTCGTGATGGGTCGGACACGACTTCGCAGCTAACAACAACAAAGTACAGTTTGAGCAAGATGGGTGTTTTCTTGTGACCAAGAGCTCTGAACCTGCGAAAGATCACTTGCCTTGCTTGTAGGTTGCTTATAAAGTGCAATGGTCTGGAGCACTTGTGAGCAATCTGAAGTCCTCTCCTTGTCTCGAGAGGAATTATGAAGAGCAGGTCTACTCACCAGCTTTTCATTCCACTAAATTGTCAGTTCACCATTTCTTCCCCAGAAGTTCAGGCTATGCAAACTGTTCAGAAGGCCATTTTGAATTGCTACTTATACAGCCTGATGCCCTTTCTCAGTTTTTAGAGCATGCATTCCATGCATAAAAGACATTTCTGTAGGAGATATGCCAAGAAGCACACCAATTCCCATGCTCCAAGTCATGCCCCTCTGATGGCTTACACAGCTCTAGTAAATATGAATATTGGACAGGAAAAGTGTGTGTGTGTGTGTGTGTGTACACACGCATGCATGCATTTGTGTGTCTGTATGTGTGTTTCTTTTTACGATCCTATAATCCCTTTTATCAGGGTGGAGTCTGGGTGACTGAATGAAGCTGAGCATTTATTGGCCAGATGTCCTTTCTGAGGCCTACACAGAGATTGCAGCAGACAATTACTGATTGTACTCAGACAGAGAAACATCTGCCGCTGTCTAGGATTGAACTCTCAACCTCCTGAGTATGAGGGGAGCATCTGCATCTCTAGGCCACCATGCCATGTATGTGTGTCTGTGTATAATATCTATATTTAGATATTCAGCCTTTCTGTTCAGATTATTTTAATTTCCAAATCTTTAATTTGTTCCAATTTTCTTCAGTTTGGTCAATTTAGTTTTTATTGTTATTGTATTTAATTTAAATTGCCAGCCACATTGCTCTTCTAGTGAATGACATTGGGCAGTATATCAATTAGGAGCAATAAAAAAGTACAAACAGAGAAAGAATGGCACCAAGAATAATCTATCAGTAATAAACTATCAATCCTTCATGGGCTCATCTAACTTCCTGACCCTCACAAGTGGAAGAACAACCCAGTCTTAAGTGTTTTTTGAAAGGCCAGCAGGACCTGATGACAAACGCACACATACTACAAAATCCTCATTCCTATAACCTTTAACTGGGTGAAATATTTGAACCAAAGTATTTGAACTGGCAACAATATTTGAACCAAAGTATCTCAGACAGGCCAACTTATAAAAACACACCCGAAGTTCTGAACCCAAGTTTCCCATGAGGTTGAAATTTGGCAAATTTTAAAAAATATTTTATGACATCAGAATTATCATAAAACAGTTTAGAAAACATTTGTGCTGATGTTGAACTATGCTGTACAGTTTAACATGAATATGATATATCTCTGAATATCTCCCTGAATTTTTAAGTACTTCTGAAGCATAACAGAAGTTTGGTTTTTTATAGGCATTGGGGAATCTGGTAAGGAAATATCTCTGAAACAATGACCCAGAAGGTCACTGGTTGTCTAGTAAATTCCTATAATCTAATTACCCAAAGTAAAATCTATCAAATATCATCAATCCAATCTTCTGTCATGCACTATTCATTGCAGAATGCAATTTCAAGAATAGGTCTGCATGCTTGAACTTTGCACAATTCCTTGAGGTCAGATCTGGACATTTCTTTTAAAATACTGTTAACACATGTCATTTAAAGTCAGAATAGAGGTGGAAGGGACCTTAGAGGTCTTCTAGTCCAACCCCCTGCTCAAGCAAGAGACCCTACACCATTTCAGACAGGTGGCTGTCTAGTCTTTTCTTAAAAGTCTGAGGCTGTGCAGCCATAAAACATATTATTCAAAGATGAAGTGCAGTCTTTGGCTTGAAAAAGGTACTACACTTCTTTCCTTATGGGAGGTAGTAATGATACAGGCCAATTACTAAACATCCTTTAAAATAAGTATCTGTAAATTGATCTCTTTTTTAAATTGATTACTACTTTATTCTCTGTTTTTACTATGTACACTATTGCATGATTCAAATATATTGTTTAGCTTTATATTGCATACAAAGAGAGGATATACATTTTAAAAAGAAGAGTACCATAGTGATCCCAACTGGACTAAATTCAATGTGCACAGTAGTTGCTTAGTTACAACCTGATCACTCAGACATGATGTACTGAAGAGAGACTCTGAGCTGCAATTTTCATCAGAGTACATGTTTTAAGACCAGGATCTCAACTGGGAGATCCCTTCTCCATACTCAGAGGAACCCAACCAAGAACTATACACAACTTCATTAAATGTGCTGTGGTTCATTAATAAGCCTCCCTTTATTTGTATAGCAATGCCACTTCTAACAAATAACAAATCGGTTGTTATTTCAAGATAAACCTCAAAATCAAACCAGATAGGATCATTGAAACATATGGTGCTCTCTTTTGGGACAGTCATCACATTTAAAGCTCTTCAAATACAGATTCTCATGCGGAATTGAAACTAGGCTCAATTAATACAGCCCCCCCCACCAAAAAAGCTGGAGAAATCAGTAAAACGACAACAGTTATAAAACAGGATGGCATAACCTGAGTAAATATCAATTCATGTAGCTCCCTTTAGCTGGAATGAGGGCAATACCTATATTAAAATTTCATGATGACCGTGGCACATGGAAGATTGCATAAATAAAGAAATAATTTAAAAAATTAACTAATAGAATTAATGAAAGCAAATAGGTATCTTCTGTTTCTATGAAATTAAGAGGAAGAATGTGATAAAGCTAAATCCTGTATCATATACAAGTAGTTGTCAACTTATGAGAACAATTGGGATCATAATTTCCAACACTAAGCAATAGGGTTCTAAAGTGCAACCTCATCCCTTAGCAATAGCAATCTCTGTAGTCCTGCTTGTCATTGTTAACCAAATCCCAGTCTTTAGATCCCACAGTCCTCAGGTCGGGCAGCTTCCTGCTGGCTACTCACAGTTGTAGTCACTGGGCAAGCCAGCAGAACATAATTGGCTTCTGTCAGATGGGGGAGGGAGGAAGGGGTATTTGAGAGTAAGAACAGGCATAGCAAATGTCTGAGGGAATGCACGAGAGGTACAGTGAGAGTTGGGGAAGGGGTACAAAGAATGCATGAGAGATGTGATGCTGTGATTGAATGTTGTCTGATTTTCAAGAGGGGAGGGGCTACATTTCAAAGGGCAAAGAGGCAGCAAAGCTTAGATAATTTGGTACAGAGTACAGAGTACAGAGGAGAGCAACAAAGATGATTAGGGAACTGGAGGCTAAAACATATAAAGAACGGTTTCTAGAATTTGGTATGTCTAGTTTAATGAAGAGAAGGACTAGGCGTGACAAGATAGCAGTGTTCCAATATCTCAGGGGTTGCCACAAAGAAGAGGGAGTCAAGCTATTCTCCAAAGCACCTGAAGACAGGACAAGAAGCAACAGATGGAAACTAATCAAAGAGAGAAGCAACCTAGAATTAAGGAGAAATTTCCTGACAATTAGAACAATTAACCAGTGGAACAACCTGCCTCCAGAAGTTGTGAATGCTCCAACACTTGAAATTTTTAAGAAGAGACTGGACAGCCATTTGTCTGAAATGGTAGGGTTTCCTGCCTGAGAAGGGGGTTGGACTAGAAGACCTCAAATGTCTCTTCCAACTCTACTATTGTTATTGTTATTGGCTGGAAAAAAGACAATTAAAAAGGCTCCTCCCTAGCAATTATTTAAGTTATTTGGAAAAATAATAAAGGTAGGACACAAACAAACAAATAATCTGAATTTGCTTGCAGTCTGGCATGCAATCTACAGTGATAATAACAGGTAATTCTGCTTTTATTCTATTGATTGAAATAAACTCACTGACCTAAAAAATTAATGATGTGAAGTGGAAATGTTTTTTCTTTTCTAATTTGTACATTTTTGCAGACATCTATTTTTAGCAATATATTGCTGCATGCAATTTGTTATAACACAATGCATAAAATGTAAATAAAGCCAAGCAAGTGGGACAGACAAAATACTTGTCAAATATAAAATTTTGATTGCAATTATTTTTTTCCGATTGACCATTCCCAATTCCTCTTCATGGGGTATTACTTGTAATGATAAAGAGATTACGCACCCTATACTGTATACTATAAGAAAGTGCACACTCTAAAAACATCACCCATGAAGGCAGATTACAGTTTAGGGGTCGTACAAAATAAAACCTACTGGTAAAGAAAATGGCATTCCACTGAAGTATTGTGCTAAAAAACACAAAACAAATAGAAATTAATAATAGGATAATGAAAACATTATACAGTACTGAAATAGAATCCTCTAAGTTGGAAGATATTGGAACTGGACAACAGCAAATGGCAAAAGAAAGGTTTGATAATGCAAAGATTGCAATATGGAATGTAAAAATCATGAATCAAGACAAACTTAATAATGTCAGAACAGAAATATCAAGATCGAATATTAATATTCTGCAAATCAGTAAACTCAAATGGCTTGTGATGAGTCACTTCACATTAGAAGAGCATCAGATCTTCTAGCATAGACACATAACTATCATTAACAGAATGTTGTCAAAGTCACCCCTTCGAGACAACTCAGGCAACAACAGAATGGTCTCAATTTGAGTCCAAGGCAAGCCATAAAATTACAGCTCTCTAACCACAGGAGATAAAGCAGAAGTTATTATGGCAACCTGAAGTATCTTATCAAGACACAAAAAACAGTGATACAGTAATTATAGGATAATGGAATGAATGCTAAAGTAGCATTCATCTGGACTAATCAGAATATTTGGCCTCAGTATATAAAATGAAGCAGGACACAGATGAACAGTCCCACCAAAAATATCAACGTTTATAAGAAATATGTCCTTCCAATAACATAAAGGACAATTCTACATATGGAAAATGATCAAATCAATTGGCTATGCACTCTGCAAGCAAAGACACAGAAACTGTTATAGTCAGCAAAAAAAAACAGCCTTGGTGCTAATTGTACCTCAGGTCAAATTCCTCCTTGCAAAATTACAACTAAAGAAAATTAAAGAAAACTTCATGATATATCATTAAAGCTGAAGCAAACAAAATATGCCAAAATGAAAAAAAGAAAACAAAAAATGGAATGGCTGTCTGCTAAAATAGTAAAAATAGCAGGAGAGAAGTAGAAATAAAAAAAACAATAGATACACAGAAGATTTCCCTAGTTAAGCAATAAATTCCAGAGTAGAGTACAAACTGACAAAGAGTTATATCTAAATAAGCAATGCAAAGAATAACAATTGAACAGGAAGATAAAGACAAGAAATTCTGCAAGTTACAGAAACAAAAAGGGGCAAAAGACAAGGCAAAGATCTAATGAAGAAAGACGTAAGGAACAGATACTAGGAATATAGGGAAGAGCTGCATCAAATATTTGTTTGTTTAATCAATTTATATAGCTGCCCATCTCAGTACATGATTCTGGGCAGCTCACAACATTTTAAAAAATCGAAAGATAATGAAGGTTTGATTGTTGAATTAGAGTGGGACATCATTGTGCAAAGTGAAGGGGGCCCTATCAGCACTGCTATTTAAAATTTTACAAAGTGATGCAATTAAAGTACTATTTAATGTTTCTTAGCAGATATGCAAAATAAAAGAGCCAAAGCAAAGAAAAATGTCATTTTATATTTCAATACCAAAAAAGATAATGCCATGGAATGCTCAAACCACCGAACAATGTACCTACCTCACACACTATAAGTTAATGCTTACGTTTATCAACAACTGGAAGGAGAACTAACAAATATACAAACTAGATTCAGAAGAGGAAATGGCTTCCAAGATCACATTGCTGATTTCTAGTGACTAATGGAGAAAGCAAGGAAGCTCTAGAAAAATATCTATTTTTGTTTTATTATATACTTTTCCACTTAATCCACAATCGGTTAAAAACATGAACATATTAGGTCACCATCTATGCTTACCGAAGATGTTTATGATGATACTAAGCAACGGTTAGAATAGAATTTGGAACAATGAAATGGTTCAAAATTGGGAAAGGAGTGTGCCAAGATTATGTAACATCTTCTTTATTTAATTTATATGCAGAATATTTCACAAAAAGTGCTGGATTGGAAGAAATGCAAATCTGACTTCTACTTGCTAAGAGAAACATTGACCACCTCAAATATGCTGATGGCTGTGATGACTGAAGATGAGAATGACTTCAAGTACTATGACCCTGCAAAGGGATGTCTTCAGATGAAGAAGAAATGGAGCCAGCAATACCAGTAGCAGCAGCAGCCTTGTCACTGAAGATTTCATGAGTCTTGCAGCCAGTAACTCCACTCTGACTCTGACAGGCCCTACTGAGGATAACTCAGACTCAGAAGTTCAGATATTTGAGCCTAGGTAGAAGTATTGAATGAAGATCCCGGATCATCATTTCAACTCCGTCTCTTGCTTCTCCCTTTGGGTTTGTCACCTGATTGATAGTTTCCCAGTCTCAATCTGTAACTTGCTTATGGAACCATGAATGCAGTCTGTCCTCAAAGATATTGTGAAAGGACGTCTGAAAGACTGCTTTACTTCTGCTAGTTCTGATGGAGCCTGAGCTTGCTTACCTCTGGCTTGCAGAAATTTACTGCCTTCTTATTTACTCTTTGGCAGGCAGCCAAACATGGAATCTCTTGTTGAGGATAAAGACGCAAGTGCTAAAGTCAGTCTGCTGCTCCATTTAAAAAAAGAAAGAAAGAAAATAAACCCTAAGAATATATCAACAGGCGATCCTAATCTAACATAAATAGAGAGAGATGAACCTGAAGCAGTAAGAGACTTTTATCTTCCTAAGATCAAAAATTAATATGGATGATTAATGTAGATATCTACTGGCTGGGAAAAAGACTGTTGCATATCTAGACAAAATATCAAAGTGCAGAGACATCAGACTGACAATAAAAATATGTACTCTATTGATTTCCCAAAAACTAGACTGCTCACTGGAAGCACCAATAATGAATCTAATGCCTAATTATCCTATATACACAATGTAAAGCAATAGTCACTGGAGAAGACATGATGCTTGGAAAAATGTAAGATTACTTGGAGGTTTACAAGGAATCAAATATATAATTACTGACATACTCAAAGAAATGGTGTCTGTTGCGTTGAAAAAGACTGGCAAATCACAATGAACAACGGAGAAGCAAAAATCCCTTAAAATAAATATATTTATGTACATGTTTCAGGACTTTTAAAAATAAGATTAACAGTTTTCAGTATTATAATGTAGAAACTTTGCTTTGAATTGTGGTATTACAACTAAAGCTACACTGATCAATTATTTTTGTTTCTAAAAAGCTTCTAATATGATGTTTGCGTGTTGGTTTTGTTTAATGCTAAGAATGATTTTGAAAATCTGGAGGAAACTGAAGGCTGCAGAAAGGCAGTAGAAGGCTGGGACCCTCGATATCAGCCCATAGCCTGTGGAGGGGGAGGAAATCAAATCCTTCATTTTAAGAAAAATGAGCCTTGGTGGAGCAGTGGGCTAATGCCTCCTTAAGTAACACCAGCTGCCTGCAATTAGTGCAGGTTCGCATCCCACCAGGCTCAAGGTCGACTCAGCCTTCCATCCTTCCCAGGTAGGTAAAATGAGGACCCAGATTGTTGGGGCAATTAAGCTGACTTTGTAATAATGCCGCTTGGGGTGTGTGTGAAAGCCCTAACAAGCAGGCATATACATAGAATGAAGGCTACTGCTAAGCTTGTAAGCCGCCCTGAGTCTTCGGAGAAGGGCGGGATATAAATGGAATTAAAATAAAATAAATAAATAAATAAGAGATTTCAGGAAAGCATGAGTGAGGTTGTCCCTCTAACCTAGGGCCTTTCAACTTCAATAAAAAGCAAAAGCTATTGACTGACTGACTGATGAAAATTTATTATGGCTGCCCACCTCACTCTCACTGATTCTGGGCAGCTTGCTATATAAAAACAATTTTAAAAAAACAACTCCTCCCACCAAATAAGCCATTTGATGGGTTCCATCCCAGTCTGGAGTCCCCGGGCCTGTTAGCATCCAATATTGACCTCCTCTATCAGTCCATAAATAGTCTTGTAGTCCCTGGATGAAATGTTGTCATCATCCTGGTCTCACCAAAGTGCACCACCACCACCAAAAGATGACTTTGGGTAGTTTATCTACAGATTTAGTTGGATGCCTCTCTTAGAAAGTCAGCCCACATCTTTCATAAGTATTAGTGATGGAGATGCTGCTGTCTACTTTATTCTTAGTACTTGCTCTTCCATTGGGCACACTGACCAAGTAAAACATTGTAAGTCTCAGTTGGCAGTATGGAGCTATGAGTGAGTGAAAGTGGGTTATAAGATTTAGATAAAATTGTAAATTTCTATTTTTAAAAAAAGATTGTAGTTTTTTAAAGTCAGCACACAAATAACTGATTATGGTGTAATTTTGTAGAATAACTCTCAAACAAAATTGGCTCTTTGTTGTTTGAATATGCTTTTTACTACTTACTAAACATGCATTAATTAGTTCAGCCGGACAGAATATATATGAATAGAAAATTTGTAACTTTTAAAAAATATGCCTCAGGCAAGAGAAGAATTTGCACTAGGATGAACACTTTAAAATACAGGTAGCCCTTGACTTACAACCATTCTTTTAGTGACTGTTGGAAGTTACAACAGCACTGCAAAAAGTGACTTATGACCATTTTTCACATTTATGACCATTGCAGTATCCCGTCATGTGATCAAAATTCAAATGCTTGGTAACTGCATGCATTTATGATTGTAGTGTCCCAGGATCTGACAAGCAAAGTCAATGGGGAAGCCATATTCACTTAACAACCATGTTAGCAACCTAACTACAATGATTTACTTAACAACTGTGACAAAAAAGTTTGTATAATGGAGCAAAACTCAATAACTGACTTGCTTAGCAACAGAAATTTTGGGCTCAATTGTGGTCATAAATTGAGGACTACCTGTAAATGAATTCTACCCTATTTCATTAAGACAGAACAGCACTGACATATGGGAATAGTATGTATTTTTAATATAGCAGTAAAGGAATTAAGCAGAAAAGAAATTTCATACCCTTTTCTAGTTTTCCAAGTCTACCTATAGCTGTCAAGTGCTTTCTATAGGTACAAAGAAACATAGCACCAAAGAGACTGGCATGTCTCCTCTCATCAGATGAACTGTGTTAAGACTATAATTTTTTTATTAATATTGTAATAGACTAGTTTACTGCAACCTATAACTTTTTTCTTTGTTTACTCATTGTTTACCATTTAATTATAGAACATTTTCACTTTCTGTATGGAAGTTGGCAGCAAGAGTTGTAAGATATTATTGTTGCAATATATTTGTCAGTGCTCAACTAGGGGGGATAATATGTGTTTCTATTTTTTGTCTTTTTAATTCACGTTTTTAATGTCTTTATTTAGCTTCTTTTGTTCTTGTAAAATCTCCATTTCCCTCCCCTCTTGGAATTTGTGTTTTAATTTTCTGTATTAAAATGAAAAAATTAAAAATATAATAGAAATTAAATATTTGAAGAGTTTGGTTTGGAAAATGTTCTGGAACACTGATTTTGTAGTAAATTAAGGGAAAAATCTAAGGTGATTGTCAGAACCCACTGAATCCTGAGGGGAAAAAAGGAGCTGCAAGTAGAACACAGGACAAGTAGTAATATGAGCTTTCCCTGAGGAAGACGGCAAATAGAATAGTACTAAAATGGTGAACTTGAACAGCCAATCCAGGACCCTGCAGACACATAGTTGTCAACGACTTGGGCAGTTATCTTCTATCAGTAGACACTACTTCATACAACTGTTGTAGAGATAGGTTTAGGGAAACTTCCATATATATCACCTACAGCTTTCATAGAAGAACTGAAATATAAATACAGTCAATCAGACATTACTGAATTGTTCAACAAAATAGTATGAACTCACCATTAAATAAATGGGAATTTAGTAGTTCAAGAGTAGGAGGATTTCTGGTCACTAGCTAGGACCCCACTTTCCAAATGTACTCAGCTATATACTTCTACTAATGTTAATTTTCTAAATAACAAGAAATAAGCTAATACTGTATATAAATCCAAAATAGCTATCATTTTTCTTTTTCTGTGTGATATACTTTAAAAACCAGAGATGCAGACACTGATTTTTACTTTTATTTTTTATTTTTTGTTAATCACATCCAGGACTACTCTTCAGTCCAATTCTGGTCAATTTCCATCACAATAATTGATGTCAAATTCCTAAAGTGTTCCCTGCAGATTCAATCAGGGGAGCAATTTGTTACTATTTCTACGAATTTCTACTATTTCTCGTATTTTGATATCATTGCCATACCAATATAGAACATCTGCAATACTCCACTCAAGAGGCTGCTGAAGGCCACACATGCAGATGATATTCACCAATAAATTTTATTGAAGAAATTTATCATTTTTTTAAAAAAAAATAAATCAGTATAAACCTTAGTTCTAAATAGTACAATAAAAAACAAGTATTTGGCTGTTTGAGATCCGGGAGCTGCTGATTCACTTCTAACTGGTGCTATTTTTTAATGTTTGTACTCAGAACTAGATACATAGTAGCACTGGCAATCCTGCTTGATAGTAATGAAAAAGCACACAGTTCAAACTATTAGGGATTATTTTATTTTATTTTATTTTATTTAAAATAACTGTTTCCTATTTGCAATCAAGGATAAAGTATAGGTAGTCCTCAAGTTACAACTATAATGGAGCCTGCCCATTTCGGTTATAACCAGTGGTTTGATTCAAATATGTGAGCAACCGTTTCTCCGTGTAGATGCCGCTTCCAGAAGTCCATTCTGGGCCTGGGCAACAAAAAATTAGCTACCAGTTCTGCCGAAGTAGTGCGAACCAACTGAATCCCATCACTGGTTGTAACGTTAAATGAATGAGTCCCTATTCCTGCTCTCCCCAATGTATTCGTTAATTGGATGTGCTGGTTGTTAAATGTGCACAGGGTATCTCAGGCATGGGGAAGATTAGGGGGCGGGCCCTAGTGCAGGAAGACCACCTGTCGCCAGCCACCCAAGGCCTCCCCCCACTCACTGATATATTTCATGCTTGGGGTCCCCACAGCTGCTTGGGATTTCTCTGCACCAACCCCCTGCATCATTGATCACTCATTTACATTTCAAAGCTCTCTAGAGTTCAAGATGTCGGAGTAGGAAAGGAGAACAGGCTGGGCCGCATGGCAAAAAAGCTGCCATTTTTTTCCTCAGACATTGGTGAAACTGCTTTCCTTTCGTGGTCACTAGTTCTGCTAATCTTACACTAGCAGAGTTAATGGTGGAGGAAGGAAGGGGATGCAGCCAACAGCAAACCTCTCCTTCCTACAGGTTTGTGTGTGTGTATCCTTACATATGCTTGCCCCTTTTGCAAAAATGCTTTTCTGGAGAGGGGAAGCGTGCATGCACAATGATGCATACACACACACACATTTCCCCTTATTGTGGGTTGGCACTGTAAGTGCAGGAATAGATCATTATTTTGTTAAAGAAGACATGGTCCACAGAGGATATTGAGCTTGATAACTCTGTAGTACATTGTCTCAAGTCCATTTAATTAAGGAAAATGGGGAGGCCAAGTGGTGGTCTATGCACTGGTGTCTCAGATAAGATCCACCCTGTTGTGCCCAATGAAACTCTGTAGTTCAGTAGCTATAACACTTTGGGTTGGCCACCTCAACCTTGTTATAAACACCTATGTCCCCCCAAAAATATACAAAAACAAGTGAAAGAAAACATGTTACAATTATATTAACAGAATACATTCAAAGGAGACTCCTCAACATGCCTGCTGAGAACTCCTCTCTGACATGGCTGCTGAAGGGTAAGGAATTTTTCTGCTCTCTTGCTGCTGATCTGCTATTTTTGCTGCCAAAGTTGGCTGTCTAGCAGTACTGCTCCCTGGATTTAAATGGTAACACTTAGAAATGACCCAAGATGACTTTCAAATGGCCATGGATCCACCTGGGCAGTCTTGAAGATTCGAGTTCCCTGTGGGAGTGGTTGGAGTCACTGGTCATCCATCTTCCTCTCAACAGTTTTTTTTCTTAAGCCTGCCTGGGTTTTAACTTCACTTTTTGAATGTTCTGTTTTACTCTGCTTTTTATCTTTAAAAGTTGACTGGTTAGTTAAATGCTGACGTATTTTAACCCACTGCTGGACTCTAGTTGTTCTTTTTTCCTTTTTCCCATTATTTTGGAAAACTGTTGCCATTCCGTAAGAAAACAGCATGCTCTTGGATTCTGAAAATGCTTTACAATAATACTGGACTCTCATCACAGAGCAATGTAATGTAACAGATTATACACAAGCAAGGGTGGTTGATATCTGGAAAAAAATTGTTTGGTAATATACAATTTTTAGCTGAAAGTATTTTTAAAAAGTTTGATGAAATGATAATGGCTGTGGAAAATATTCAGATGCATGTAGCTCTGGATAAATTAGATTCACAAAAGGAATGTGATTTGAAAGTTGCAGGCTCGTTAGAAAGATTTAGAACTAACATGAGTTGACTATATAGGCTTCTTTGAAGTTCAAGCCTGCATTCTTTTACAACAGCAGAAGCCTGATTGAATGGAGGTGATAAATTGGCTTTCACTTGGAGGACTGAAGATTGGGGAATGGATTTATCACAATCAGAAACCATTTTCATATGGACTTTATTGGGAAGACGGACCATTTGTGGAGACTGAATTTATTATATTTAACCAGACAACAACTGATGAGATGATATTTGGAAACAAACATGGATATTTGATCCAGGATAAATTACTCTTAATTCTTGTAATGATTTGGGATAGATAAAATCCCTTGGTAAATTTTCTATGAGATGATTACAATAATATTTTGTTAACAGAGGTTTTGAAATTTTAACCTTGCCTTTCTTTTATTATTGTTGTTCTTATTTTATCACACACACACATACACATATGAGAGATGAATAATCTGCAAATAGACTTAATAGTTTAATTTTTTTTTTTGCAAGGATGGGAAACTAATATTGTAGTAATGTATTCATCAGTATTCAATTGGGGGGATAATATGTATATATGTATTGGGGGTTTTTTAATGCACTTTTTTGTTTCAATGTCTTGTTTGCTTTTGATTTTTTTCCTTCTTTTAAAAAATTTTTTGGAGTTTCATATTTCAACATTTTTTAAATAAAATAAAAATAGATTACAAAAAGAATATAGACAAAAGGACTTAGTACTACTAGCTGGATACTTTCATGCCAGGATTAGCAAAAATGATTATATTTTTAATGAGCAATATTGCGTCCTTCTTGATCCAATCCAGAAGCCAGTTTTCCCATTAATGAGCAACTCTAGAGACAGAATAAATTTTGCAGGATGTTGTCTCTTCAACATGGTTAATAATTTAGATCTGCTAATCTTAAATGTTAGTTGAGAGCAATGCCTCTGGAGATCTCACTTATTTGGTTCCCCTTGGAGCAAACGTAATTGAGTACTTCATAGTCTTCCATTGGATGATAAATGTGATCTATAATTTTAGAGAATAATGGGAATATCCTTGAGCATGATCACTTTCTTCTAAACCTGTGTTTAGCTTTAAAAGAAAAATATAAATACAAAAAAGTTACTAGCCATAATTTCCCTCAAACTACAAATTATATTCATGTAAAATGGGCAGAAGAGATGGATAGAATACAGTTTATACATAAATCTGGTAAAGTTCATAGTTTATATATTTCCTTAGCTAATGAAACATCCCCAGAAAGGATCTATAATTTGTATCATAGCCTAATCTAAATATAAAGATCAAAAGTGGAAAAGGGGTATATAACTAAGGTAGAATATCAGCAAATAGCCCAAACCTGCAAAGATGAGGTCAGGAAAACTAAGACTTAAAATGAACTGAAGCTCGCAACAAATGTTAAAAATAAGAATGAAAAAAAAAAACCAAGAAAAAATGTCAAGGAAGCAATTGGTCCATTAATAGAAGAAAATGGCAAGAAGATACAGTAACTAGCAGCAGGGAGAAAGCGGAACTGCTTAACTCATTTTTTGCATCTGTCTTTACACAAAAGGGAAAAAAACCAGTCCAGCCTATAAAAAAAACGCCATCAAATGCAGATTACGAATGCAAGTCAAAATAAGTAAGAAAATGATAACAGAACACCTATCTACTCTAGACAAGTTCAAATCACCAGTACCAGATGGATTACACCTCAAGGTTCAGAAGCAGCTGGCAGATGTGATCTCAAAATCACTGAACTATATCTTTCAAACATCCTGGAGCACTGGGGAACTAGCAGATGACTGGAAAATGGTTGCTATGGTTCCCATCTTCAAAAGAGGAAAAGGATCCAGGAAACTATAGACCTATCATCAACACCTAGGAAGATTGGGAAAGATAATCAAGCAACGAATCTGCGAACACCTAGAGGCAAGCAAAAGAATACCCAGAAGCCAACATGTGTTTGTGACAAACAGATCATGCCAGACAAATCTTATTGCATTCTTTGACAATGTGACAAAATTAGTCGATCAGTGAAATACTGTGGACCTAATTTATTTGGATTTCAGTAAGGCATTTGATAAAGTAGATCACAGTCTATTACTTGATAACATAGAAAAATGTGGCTTGGACAGCATCACCACCAGATAGATTCATAGCTGGTTGACCAGCTGCACTTAGCGTGTAGTCCTTGATGGAACTGCATCTACATGGAAGGAAGTATGCAGTGGGGTATCTCAGCCTCTGCCTTAGGCTCAGTACTCTTCAATATCTTCATAGACAATTTTAGATGGTGGGATAGAAGGGGAACTCATCAAATTTGCAGATGACTCCAAGCTGGCAGGAATAGCAGGAATAGCTTATGATACAGAAGGATCTCGGCAGACTTGAATACTGGGCCATATCTAACAAATTAAACTCAAAGGTAAAAAAAGTAAGGTTCTACATTTAGGCAAGAAAAACCAAATGCACACATAGGTGGTATTTGGCTCAACAGTAGTAATGTCGGCTGGCGACCACCAGGGGGAGGGCCTTCTCTGTTGGGGCACCTGCTTGGTGGAATCAACTTCCCCGGGAGCTCCAGATGGCCCCAGACCTTCGGTCCTTTCCCCGTGACCTTAAGACATATCTTTTTCAACAGGCCGACCTGGACTGATGATAATGGGGTTTTTAATTATGATTTTAAATGTTTTATTGGTTTTAGTGGGACTTTGACACAATTTAATTCTTTTTTAATATTTGTATTTATTTGTATTTTATTGTTGTTAGCCGCCCTGAATCCTTCGGGAGATAGGGCAGCATATAAGTCTCATTATAAATAAATAAATAAACTGTGAGAGGGATCTTGGAGTCCTACTGGACAATCACTTAAATATGAGCCAGGGGTGTGTCGCAGCAGCCAAAAAAGCCAACACAGTGCTAGGCTGCAATAACAGAGGGACAGAATCAAGATCACGTAAAGTGTTAACATCATTTTATAATGCCTTGGTAAGACCACACTTGGAATGCTGTATCCAGTTTTGGTTGCATAGATATAAGAGAGATTTTGAGACTCTAGAAAGAGTGCAGAGAAGATGAATAGGGGACTCGAAGCTAAAACATAAGAACAATGGTTGCAGGAATTGGGTATGTCTAGTTTAATGAAAAGAAGGACTGGGGTGATATGATAACAGTGTTCCAATATATAAGAGGCTGCTAGAAAGAAGAGGTGGTCAACTCCCTTAATTCACTAAAACACCTAAAGCAGACATGTCAAACTCATGCTGTCACATGACATCGTGCAACATATCGGGATGGTTTTGCCATTGCCGGCAATGGGGTGGGCGCAGCTTACGAATGACGCATCCGGCCCGCAGGCCAGCAGTTTGACACCCCTGACCTAAAGGGAGAACAAGAAGCAATGGATGGAAACTAATCAAGGAGAAAACCAATCAAGAAAAAATTTCCTGACAGAACAATTAATTAGTAGAATAGCTTGCCTTCAGAAGTTATGACTGCTCCATCACTGGAGGTTTTTAAGAGGAGATCTAGTTTTTTAAAATGGTATAGGGTCATCTGATCGAGTGGGGGGGGGGTTGGACTAGAAGACCTTCAAGGTTCCTTCCGACTCTGTTATTCTGCTATCTACTAGTCAGTAAAACTAAACAAGGAATAAGTAAAAGAATTTCCCTGCGCCGGTGCGATGAAGAATATATAAAAGCTAAGAGCTTCCTAGCTGAATGTTTTAAATTATATAAGAGTAAAGGTTTTTTGTAATTCCTGAAATCTCTTCAGAAGCAAAAAAGGGAGTATAAAACTCTATGGAAAAAAAAGAGATATGCAGAAAGCTATTTGGGAAAAATTTATTCAGGTCACCAACATCAGGGATAAGACATTTTGGTATATCATCTCTGACCATGTGAGTGAAACCAGCCCTAAATTGGAGGGTTCAATTACAGTTTCCACATGGGAGGTTTAATACTGATCATTTTAAGGTTTTTAAAGTTGTAACCCTATAATCACAAGGTTCAGGAGAAGCTAAAATATTAGGCTCCTGTCACTCCAAATAAAATCTCCAAACTAGTTACACAACTGAAAAATGGCAAACCCCTTTGGAGAGACATCATCTCTGCAGACCTGATTGAACTGAGCATTGACTGGTAGGCATGAATTCTAAAAGTTCAGTTTAAAGCTGTAACTTCTACATTAAAAGTGTCCCTGAATGGAATACCTCTATTGTCCCTATATTTAAAAGTCAAAGACATTGGGTCCATTCAATTAGCCTACTCAGCATTGCCAGAAAAGTCTATACCAGATATCTTTATTGAAATAAATGAACTGGTTGTAAGAAACTATTCTTGTGGAGGAGCACACTGGGTTCAGGATAGGGAACAAAATTAGAACATCATCCTCCAAACCTGGCTGATTAACCTATTGCATGTTTCATGTATGCAGATAATACAGTCATCATTTCTACTTCATCCACAAATTTGAAGAGGACGCTAAAATAAAATTGCCTTCTATTGCACAGAGAATGATTTTATTAATTATGAAAAAAAGAAAAATTATGGTCTTTTTAAAAAAAGCTTTCTAGACTCAATCATTAGTGACAAATACCTGTGAATGATATTGCATAGGTTCAATTTTTCAAATACCTCAGAATTGTTTTTCATATTATCAACTTCAAACAGTTGCTAAGTCAAGGTCATAAGTCAAGGATGAGCTGTAAATAAATTCTCATGCAGGAGTTGAGATTACAGGAATACCTCATTTTATTGCATTTTGCTGTATTCTGCTTAACAAATACTACTACTTTTTTTTTAACAAATTGAAGATTTCTGGTAATCTCAAGCAAGTCTTTTTTCCAGCAGCATTTGCTCACTTTGTATCTCTGTGTCACATTCTGGTAACTCTTGCAGTATTTCATTTTTTCATTATTATTAAGATGATGATTAGCAATTTTAGCAATAAAGTATTTTTAATAAAAACTGTGTACATTTTTAAAAGAAATAATGCTATTGCACACTTGCTAGGCTATTGGATAGCGTAAACATAACTTTTATAGGCACTGAGAAACCCCAAAATTCATATGACTCACTGTGATATTTGTTTTATTGCAGTAACCTGGAACCACGCCTTCAATATATCTGAGGTATGCCTGTATAGAATTTCAGCATTTATATGAGAAGCCATTCATTTTTAAAAAAACATCTTAGAGAGATGGCCAAGGATTCAGAACTGATTAATAAATGAAAAGGTGGATCTGACCTGGCAGTGTGTGAAAACAGTTAATGGAAAGGCAATGAGAAAAGCCTACTTTTCACACACTAGGAAATTAGATATGATCCATTATGTGACATTGACGTTCGTTCAGTTTCCATTATGAATTTCCTCTACATAAATTCAACTCAGAAGCAAAAAGTCTCCGTTAAAATGTATCTAGAGCAATGAACAATGATATATATGTACAGTGATGTATGCATAGGGTTAGCATACAGTACAATATTTCAGTGTATGCAGTTAGCTCCCACTCCTCAAACAGAAGTCAGACAAATACAATCAGATATACTGTACAGCATGCTCAGTCTTAATCAGTTATTTATTCATGACAAGTTCTCTGGGCTGTCTGGTTAATTTCTACTGATTACAGAGCAATGTACACTGCAGCAAATCTGTACACTACAGTAAAGCTGTTCTCTAGTTTCTTGAGAAAGAACAGCTCAATTCCTCTACGTATACCAATGAGGGTTTCCTGTGTAGGGGACCCCACATTATGCAACTTGCTTCTTCTGAAGGGTGCAAGTGGTCTCTACCTTTCTTGCATCCAGGAAACTCCTTGAGATCATTTTAGTTCAGTGAGCTTTGGGCTTTCTGACTTACACTACACATGTTTATTATTATTTTCTTCTACTGTTATACTGAATACAATTTTGATTTAAATTATTTAAATATTCTGTAGTTGGTTTGCCAGGTATACGCCCAGGAGTTGGCCAAATGGTTGTGCTTTAGTTATTTATTGTCAAATAAAGAAATAGGGCACTAGTGCATAGCTTCAAGCAATAAGCAGCATCTAGCCAATCAACATCTTGGCTGATCTTCGAAACTAAGCAGAGTTGGCTGTAGTTGGTACTTGGTTATAGGGCCAGCTGGGAATTCCACATTTGTTAGCTATGCTATGATGTTTTAAAAAATCCTGAAAGATGGCAATGATGAAGTACTTTCCCAATGCTGCCAAGAAAACAGTGTGCATGCTGCTAATCATCAAGAGTCAAACTTGAGGATGTCCTTATTGTTTTATCTTATTGGCATGTAGCAATAGCATGATGCAGCTGAAAGCATCGAACAAGCCAAAGGAAGAGCTGCTTACAAAGACAGTACTGATGGTTTCTACATGAGTGACAAAGCGAGAAGTGAACACAATTTTTTTTGAGCTGTCCTAACATCCTTCTCCAAATCTGTTGCAATGGTGGTTGGGCGGAGGAAAAAAAAATATCACAGGGAAAAACTTCACAGAAATAACAAATGAAGAGACTCTGTGTGCAACAGTTCATTTATATGATCAAAAATAGGGAGGGAACAAGCTATTTTCACCTTTTACATAGGAAATGGTATAGCATGCAGGTAGAGGGGAGAGACAGCAATCAACTTTACAGAAGGCCCCATCTGCAGAAAGCACATTTCTATATCTCATGTTTGTGTATCCCCCAATAAAGCAGGATGATCTATATAATTTTAAAATCATGCATTATTTAATTGTTTTATTGCAGATACTGTTTGATATTGTATATAATGTTTGATTTACCTGTGGTGTCCTTAGTTAATAAAATTATTACTCCTACATCTATCATTTTCATATACGATTTTGCTCAACATACATATAAGTATAGCAATTGTAACAGCAAAAGCAGTATGATTTTTTTCATTTTCAGGGAAGAAATATCAGACTGTCTCCTCTATACCACTTTACACTAATATCTTATGTATGGATTTGAAAAAGGCAAAGGCAGAGATGAAGGTTGGATTTCCAGATCTCATTGAATTACAGCTCCTAATACTGGTTTCTTTCCATTACCAACACTAGTAGGGATAACTGGTAGTTGTAGTTTAGCAACACTTGGAGAACATAAGCTCCCCAATCTTGCTTTTTGGAAAAACAATCTGACTAGCAACTTAATCAACTGCCAGTCATAGTACACAATGGATAGTTCAAGGCAGTTCAATAATTAAATGAAGTAATTAATGATAAGATCCAGTATGTACAACATGGAGGTACTCTGTATGAAATTACAGCTGTTTACGATAAAACCATTAAATGTATGTTGAATTACAGATGCTAAAAATATATGCATCCAGCAGTTTTATGTTGTTTGCAACTGAACTATAATAAAAGCAAAATATTGGGAAGTTCTCATACAGGAATGTTTTTAATAAACCTGTTTTGGCACATAGGTTCGTGTGGTTCCTGTTTTTTATTCTAAATGCTATGCCCCTTCAGTAACATCAGCTTCTTAACACCATCAATTTAAGTTTACAGTAAATTTTGTCCCATTAAGCCCTATAAGTATAGATCTGAGGAATACAGAAAATTGATAGTGGAGGTTCTCTTTAGAAAAATTAATTAATCTTTATTCTGCCTTCCAGCCCAGGGTTAGAATGATTCTATGCCTAAAGGTTGCACTAAACCACGGGTCGGCAACCCGCGGCTCCGGAGCCGCATGCGGCTCTTTGAGCCGTCTCCTGCGGCTCCCAGTCGCCTGGTGCGCGCGCACCTCTCCGAACGGGTGGAGGTGCGCGCGCAGCTCTCCAAACCTTCAAGGCGGCGCTTGGCCCAAAGAAGCGGGAACTGGAGGGGCCACGATTTCCCCTCCAGAGGAAGAAGGCGCTGGATGCGGCCGGCTCCGCGGGGAAGGGGGAGCGGCGGCGGGGGCGACGGAAAAGCTGCAGAAACGGTAGGAGAGATGCTGACTGGCGGCGGCCTCGGAGGAGGCGGAGGGGGAGGAGGGAAGGGTGACCCGGCGGGGGGGGTGATCCAGAAGGAAAAGGGAAACTCATCCCGCAGAGCGGTTGCGAAAAGAGGGAGGAGATAAGCCAGCCCGGTACCTGGATCCGCTTCCTGTGTCTCCTCCGCTCTGCCATGATGTCCCCGTTTTGGTCTCCTTGTGAAGTGGGGCTGAGCCGGAAAAGGGGGATGGGGAGACCGAGGGAGGGAGGAAGGAAGAGAGAGAGAGAGACGGAGCCAGCGGGCTCACGAGGGGCAGCAACCTTGCGAGAGGCCGCGCGCAAGCCATTAGGACGCGCACGAGCCCTTGGGGAGGCAGGGCGGGAGCGCGGTCCAGCCGCTGGGCTTCCTTTCCCTCTTGTCCGCATCGCTGCAAGGAATTGCGTTGTTTGGGGAATTTGTTGAATTGGAGCCATGGGCTAGTCGTGGTTAAGGCACTTGTAGGTGAAGCAAATCACAAAAGCCCCCAAATCCTTCTAAATGCAGCCCACGGGCGAGCTTCCCAAGTTGTTTTAATTTAGTTTGCACGTGGCAATAGAAATAAGCTTTTTTCCTCCTCAGCGGATCGGTGCGGTGAAGAGGCTGGGCTTCCTTCGGGGGGCCTTTCATTCCTGTACAAGGGGAAGGGGAACTCTCTGTGCTTTTGTGTGTGTGTGTGTGTGTGTGTGTGTGTGTGGCCCATCTGCAAAGCTGCCGAGGAAGGAGAAGCGGGATACTGGTTGGGTGGGGGAGCGGCAAAAGCGGGGGGGGAGAGAGAGAAACGGCTCCGCCTTTGGTTCCCCCTCCTAAAGCACAGGGGCGCTAGAGAAAGTTTGGAGTTGGGTAAGGAAGCGCAAAATTCAGGAAGGAAAGCGGGGCGGCGGGCGAACGGGAGACCTGCCAACGTTTGGGGAGGTTTGGGGAGGTGCACGCCGGGGAAAAGGCTGGGAGAGGAGGGGGTCCGGGCTGGGGGGGAGGGATGGGGTGGGGGAGAAGGAGGCTTCCCGGGCTGGGGGGGAAGCAGAAGCGAGGGATAAGGACTCCTCCCGCTTGGCTGCTGCCGCCGCCGCCACCACTCCTACGGCCGCCGCCACCTGCTCTCTCGGCTGGTTGCTTTCTGCTTCTCTCACCTGCCCTGCCCCCCCCGCCTGCCCTCCTTCCTGCCTTCCTTCCCTCCGCCTCGCCTTCCCTGCTCCCGCGTTTTCCCTCTCCCCGCCTCGGATTCGGGGTGATTCCCCGGGAGAGGGCGATGGGATTCCAGCAAGCTTTCAAGCCTTCTCGGCGGTCTCCGGCACGGCTCAGGAAGCGTTTCTGTGCCGCCCGGCCGGAGCCTTTGCCTCCTTCCCTCCCCCAAGCGAGGCGTCCTTTTTCAAGTTGCAAAACCAAGCGGGGTGAAGCGGGCTGTCGGGAAAGACATTGCCGCCTCCTCCTCCTCCAGCGGCGACACCTCCGGTCGGGCCCTGGTGGCGGAGGAGGCAGTGGCAGAGGCGGCCGCAGCACCGGCAGCCTTCCTAGCAGCGGCAGAGACAGAGGCGGCGGAGGAGGAGGAGGAGGAGGAGGAGGAGGAGGCGGCTGCAGAGGCAGCTTCCTGGCGGTCTTCTTCCTCTTGGCTTCCTGCCTCTCCGCCCGCGGTGCAAGCTCGGATGTTATGGGGCTGGCCGGCCCGGACTGGGTCGGGCGAGTCGATCACCTCCTCCTCCTCCTTCTCCCGCTCCCTCTCCTCTCCAGGATGACCCTCCTGAATGTCTTTCCCGACAGCCCGCTTCACCCCGCTTGGTTTTGCAACTTGAAAAAGGACGCCTCGCTTGGGGGAGGGAAGGAGGCAAAGGCTCCGGCCGGGCGGCACAGAAACGCTTCCTGAGCCGTGCCGGAGACCGCCGAGAAGGCTTGAAAGCTTGCTGGAATCCCATCGCCCTCTCCCGGGGAATCACCCCGAATCCGAGGCGGGGAGAGGGAAAACGCGGGAGCGGGGAAGGCGAGGCGGAGGGAAGGAAGGCAGGAAGGAGGGCAGGCGGGGGGGCAGAGCAGGTGAGAGAAGCAGAAAGCAACCAGCCGAGAGAGCAGGTGGCGGCGGCCGTAGGAGTGGTGGCGGCGGCGGCAGCAGCCAAGCGGGAGGAGTCCTGATCCCTCGCTTCTGCCTCCCCCCCAGCCCGGACCCCCTCCTCTCCCAGCCTTTTCCCCGGCGTGCACCTCCCCAAACCTCCCCAAACGTCGGCAGGTCTCCCGTTCGCCCGCCGCCCCGCTTTCCTTCCTGAATTTTGCGCTTCCTTACCCAACTCCAAACTCCGCCGGCAGAGGCTCGATCTGCCGTTCTGCAAGCCTCCGCCGCCGGTTAATACCCTGTATTCAGCTCTGGGAAGTGGGAGGGAGGGGGAGTTTGGGGGAGGGGGAGCTCCACGGTGCAAAAATAAAGCCCTGCCGCTCTTCGCGTTGCTTGCCCGACTGGCTGTCACGGGACCAGCCCTGCCCCCATCCACCTCCAGTATGGATGGCTCTGCCAAAAGAAAAGCAGCCGAAGCAAGTCTCCCATTGAGAGAATGGGGCGGCGGCGGCTTGCAAAACGGCGGATCCAACCTCTGCCGGCGGCAGAGGCTGGATCCGCGCTCTGCAAGCCTCTGCCGCCAGCAGAGGCTCGATCCGCCATTCTGCAAGCTGCAAGCGTGTCTGCCGGCAGAGGCTGGATCCGCCTTTTGCAAGCCTCCGCCGCCCCATTCTCTCAATGGGAGGCTTGCTTCGGCTGCTTTTCTTTTGGCAGAGCCATCCATACTGGAGGTGGATGGGGGCAGGGCTGGTGCACGTTTTGCCTTGTTTTGCGCATGCGCGTGCGTGCATGCACGCGCGTGCACATTTTGCGGCTCCCACTTTTTTGTGTTTGTGACGGAACCGGTTCTGAGTGGCTCTTTGCCTTTTTCCGGTTGCCGACCCCTGCACTAAACGAAAGAGGGATAAAAAATTATCTTGAGTGCTGCCTACAGACAACAAATGTGAAGCTAACTTTATGGAGACTACAACAGGGAAGGGAAGAAATTAGTCCCAGATGCTATACCTAGGTACTTTAAGGGTGCTCCTGTGTCCTTAAAGGAACCTTTCTAAAATTGAATCTGAAAGCCCTACTATTTGTAACTTTATATAAAGAAACAAAATTGTTTACATTTGTTCATTAAACACTTATGGAATGGTGGAGGCAAAAAGCTTTTGCTCAGGCAATGTAGAGTGTTAAACAAAAGTACTATAGAAGTAGAAAAGCAATTACATTTGTTGGATTTCCCTAAAGATTTTTTTAAAAAATAGCCCAGGTTCTTTGTTTAGATCAGCAGTACATTTAACCTGAATAGGGCACTAACTCTAACATTTTAAAAAAAATCAAAGAGCTATTCTTGGGGGGGGGGGGAATCACGAAAACCCTTCATTCTTTGAGACTCTCTCCTTCTAGCAAAAAAGCTGTTGAAAATACAATTCATGTACAGTTGCATTAACTATTTTATATAAAAAAACACAGCTAAATTTTATATTCTCCTTATTAAGTAAATTTCTAGGTTTTTCAGATTTATTTTATTTACAGTTGTTATTAGATGGTCAGTATGACTGAGTTGTTGAAATACTGAGATTCTAGAAAGACTGAAGAACAGCAACAAGATGATTAAGGGGAGTGGAAGCTAAAACATATGAAAAATGGTTGCAGGAACTCGGTATGTCTCGTCTAATGAAGAGAAGGATTAGGGATGATATGATAGCAGTCTTCCAATAAATAAGGGGCTGCCACAAAGAAGAGGGGGTATATCTATTCTCCAAAGCATCTGAAAGCAGGAAAAAAACAATGGATGGGGGACTTCTGGTTTTGCGTCATGGTGAGACGGATGCAGGAAGGCAAGGCTCTGCCTTCTGCGCCCAATTTCAGCCTGATGGGGGCCCTGAAAAGGGCCTAAAGTCGCCCTGAAGAGGCAATGAAGAAGGAAGGGTGCCTTGTCGATCACGGAGAGACGGTGGTCTTTCCATCTGATCCAAGGAAAGCCCTCCAAACCAGCAGGGGAAAGACTGGCTACATCTCTGTGGCCGACCATTAGCTGCTGACAACTGAAGAACAAAAGCACCAATTAGCACATCATAAACAGCAAGTTTGGAACTGGGTGAGAACATCGATCCTTTCTTTACTATTTTACAACTGAATTTCCTGGGAAACGCTCCCAAGAAGCTAAAAATCTCTGGATGTGAAAGGAAGTGGTGTTTCAAATTTTTTATGGGGGACAGAAATACACAATACTGAAGTGGAAGTAATACAAAGCTACAGTATTGATGAATTTGAGATAATTGTTAAGATTTTTCTCTTTGGAAAAACAAACAAACCATTGAGGTAAAATATAAGAAATCAACCCTTTGATTTAAGAATGGAAAATGGATTTTGAATATCCATGGATACTGTCAGGCTCTTGAACGGGAAATAACTTTATGTATGACTGACTTGCAAGGCCGGTGTGTTGTGTGCAATTAGCTCACATGGTGTAATAAGATGGTGGATTTGTTGCCACTGTGAGTTTTGATGGGGGCACGAAGGGAGGCTCAGCCAATCTCAATGTATACATGGTTGTACTTTGACAATAAAGGTTCATTTGTTCGTTAATTTGAGTATAGCACTACAACTAGCTCCTTGGCTGCTTGGTGATTTTTGGCTTAAGGGAGAACAGGTAGCAATAAAGGAAAATATTTTGGCATACTTATCATCTTGACCTTCTTGGACTATAAATACCTACTGAGTTTGGACTCAGTAGTGGGAGAGAAAGAAAAAAAATGACTTTTGAATATGTCTGGCTGGGAGAGACTTTTGAGCTGTTTTCAGGGAGGCTGAACTTTTTGAACACTTTGAACATTGTGGATTACAATCTTGCCTGACTGACAATTTTCAGGATACTTGAGACAAAGGATTAATACTATAAAATATTGCCATTAGGACTGGATCATAAAGGTTACATATAAAGACCAGAAAACTAGAGGAAACTTTGTTCCACTCTTACTGAGACTGGTGATACTAGAGGATTTCTAGGAATGATGCCTCAAGAAAAAACAAACACCCTTCAGAAGGAAATATACTCGATGCTACAGCTAATTCATCAAACAATTGTTGCACACAAAGAGAACATAAAAAGAAAACATGAGACTAAAAATAACCTAGATGATAAAAATGACGAAATCTCCAAATTAAAGCTACAAGTGGAAAGTCCCCAGACAACGACTACAAAGTATGAACAAATAAACCAGAAATCAGAGGATGAAGCAGAAGAAATGGACCTAGAGATGGAGGAGATAGGAGAAGAGAAATATGGACTGCCATATGCAAATAAAATACTGCAAGACCTACCTATATTAATGAAAATGCAAAAGACCCTTTACTTCTTAGGTCTTCAAAATACACCTGATGACAAAGAAGAAAATTTTAAAAAATGGAATATAGAGTTGTCAGGGGAAAGGTTAGAACTTGGGAGACAAAAAATAAAAAGAGAAATTGAGGGAGAAGGAAAGTGGGAGTTGCTTAGGGAATGTGGATGGGCGGAGTTCCCCTCCCAAAAATATCCTATCTAAATTGTCTTCCTCATGCCAAGCAGCTTTCACAAAAGTAGAAAGAAAAATCCTGGGTGATTTAATTGCCTTGGCTTGGAAAGCTACTTGGCAAAGAAAGAGTTAGATTTTAAAAAACAGAGGATCTGATCTATTAGAAGGGGCATTATTTGTTTAAATACCTGTTTGATATGAGTAAAAGAATGGATGACCCTTAGATATAACTAGATTTTTTAATGAAAGATATGATTTAGAATTAAAATAGCATTTTTTCTCTTTTTTGATATGGGAAATATGAAAATAAGAGGATTGATATGAATAAAACCTTTAGCTATATAAATGTAATTAATATTGAGAAAATCATAACTGACAAGGATACTTCAAATATTGATGGGAAATCAATAAAAGCACGAAAAACAAGATACTGATATATGAATTGACATTATTTGTATAATATTAGTAAAATATGATGAAGATGTTTAACTATGTATACATCAATGTACTAAGAATTATAACTGTGTAATGAGAGGAAAAGGGAAAAAATTGGGGGAAGGAAGGAGAGCCAGAGAAAAATACTGGATTGTGCAATACTGAACAGATTTATATTGAAAAAGCTAATGTTAAATATGTGAACCCAGACAACATGCTGTTTACTAAGCACTAAAGGTTGTAATGTTTAAAAAATCAATAAAACTTAAAAAAAGAAAGAAAGAAAGAAACAATGGATGGAAACTTATCAAACAGAGATTCAACCCAAAACTAAGGAGAAAACTTCCTGGCAGTGGGAACAATTAACCAGAGGAATGGCTTGTCTTCAGAAGTCGTGGGTGCTCCATCTTTGGAGGTTTTAAGGAAGACATTGGCAGCCATATGTCTTACATGGCATATGGTCACCTGCTTGAGCAGGCTGTTGGACTAGAACAGGGGTGTCAAACTCAATTTCATTGAGGGCCGCATCAGCATTGCGGTTGCCCTCAGGGGGCCGGGTGGGTATGGCAAGGGTGGGCGTGGCCTACTGGGTGGGCGTGGCTAGAGTGCGTATGGCCTACTGGGTGGGCGTGGCCAGCTCTACATCGTTCGCATCAAGGGTGCCTATGGGGGCCTGGGCAGGAGTGGGACAGATCTGAGGGTCTCTGGCAGAAGGAGGGTCTCTGGGCCAGGGCCAAGGCAGTGGGGGCCGTTCCCTCACTGTTTCCAGGATGGCTTCGCGGGCCACATGAAACCACTTTGCGGGCCGGATCCGGCCCCCGGGCCTTGTGTTTGACATGTCTGGACTAGAAGATCTCCAAGGTCCTTTCCAACTCTGTTATTCTGTTATTCTGAGTTTCTTTAAAGGTGGCCAAATTTTGTTTTATTGTCTGTCAAAATCATTATATTGTTGTTATTTTATCTTTTACTTTGTAAGTTTTAATTTTTATCTTATTTTAAGTGGAATTTTGTTATTGAGCATAATAAAGGACTGACTGACAGAAGGAATTAATGGTGGAAACAGAAAAGCGTCTTGCTCATTTCAGTGCAACCATAGTCCATCCTAATTTATACACTCAAATAAAAAAAACAAATAATACATTCATAATCAGATCTAGTAATCCTTCATGACTTTGAAAAATCATACTTTGCAAGTCGAAGTATATTTAAATATATTTTAGGCTATTTTCAAGAGTCCAATTCTCAAAATATCGTATATGTAGTTAAACAGAAAAAGAAAACAACCACCACCTTTTTTTAAAAAAAGAAAATAAATGCTTCAAAGCACAATATTTATTTATTCATTTATTTGGCATTCACATAAAACAGATTATGATTAATGTTCACAAACAAGAAAGGATTCTGAACTTCAGTTTTATTAGCCCGAGGATAAAAATAATTACCAAGCCACTTTTTAATAATATAACTGATACTTTACCATTAAGTTTTTAATTCCTAGCTATTTCAGTTAGAGAACAGCACTGTATTACAAGATTCAAGACTGGGGCTTTTAATTCTTATTGGGCACATAACCATTGCTTCTGAGAACTAAAGTAAGAGATTCAAATAATTGAATCTGGCAAAGCTTTGTCTGCTCATATCCTCTACAGTAAGTTTATTTCTATCAACCAGTGGACCAAAGTAGCAAGCCACTTTAGAGTAATAGAAACCAGGAGAACAGGAGTTCTTTGGCACAAAGCCAGCTAGGTGACCTTGGGCCAGTCACTCTTTCTCAGCCCTAGGCAGCAGGCAATGGCAAGCCACTAAAATCTTCCCAAGAAAACATGTCACCAGGAGTCAATGCTGACTTGAAGGCATAGGGAAAAAAGTGAGCTGACATGCCCACTTCAACATGTTATTTCTGGATTCTAACCCATCTACTTCTAATAGAAATTTAAATCTTCCCTTTTCAATATAGAATTATTACACCAGTTCTTGTTTGCTAACTGCAAAAAGTTTTATTGTGTATTCAAATTGCTGAACCTGCCAGTGATAATTGTCAGGTCTTGAAATGAAAACTTCCATGGAAAAGAGAGCCCATCAAAATGGTCTCTGCCTTTTTCTCTCTCTTGGGCCTGTTAGGCTTTGCTGATAACACCTTACACTTCAATTTGTAGCATTGGAAAATCAGAGGGAAATTAACCTCAAGGGCAGCACTCATAGTTTAGCTTTCATGCAATTTTACTACAGACAGTGCACCTTTTTGAAAGACAACTAGATGACACGTTGATGGATTTGCTAAATTACCATTTTACAGAGAACGGGGGGGGGGGGAATAACAGATGCCCTAGTTTATCACTTCAGAAAAAGATTGTCACCCACGCAGGCTGAATAATCTAGGACAAAGCAATGAGGCAAAGAACCAGTCTCTATTGAAATGTCCCAAATGTAGTCAAAAAAATATTATAATCACAATGTATTTAAGCCTTGGTAATGAAGGCTTATCTCCAAACATGGAGCTTGGAAGCATCTGGTATCTACTGCTGCCTTAACTTCAGGGAACATTTAAAAGAGTAAAAATACACTGAAAAGGCAAATAATTAAAGGTTTTAATCTTAAATCTAATAAATTGTAAAATAATCTCTCTTAAATGTAGATTATTTTGATCTTATTTCACTAATCCACAGAGGCACAATAGCTCAGTGCATGAGACAGTTAATGGCAAGGTTGACCAACAGCATGCTTTCGAACTTGAGAATATTCTGTTTTAAGAAGAAGTCTCAATATATACCACAAATTCCACAATATTAACTTACGATACTAGGGAAGTTAATTTCTCATGAAGAAATGAAGTTTAGGAGATTATTAGGATTTTTTTTAATGAGCAGTCACTGACCATCTCAAAAAACAATAACAACTCAACTTGGTGTGTGGGAACCACTGGCCCACAACCTAGTGCTTCTTTTACTTAAAACCGCTAAGGAATTCTTAACTTTCTATTTTGGCAATAGCAATTTTATTGGTGCTGGATCTTCCCTCAGAAATTACCAAATGTATTCTTTAGATATAAATATTAAAAGTAATATTTAGCAAGGGAAATGAAGAAGTAGCTAGTACTTGGATCTATGCTCTACTTCTCTGATTATCAGTACTTTTTAAAAAATTAGTACACTAACATTGTTACTATTCTAAAAGAGCCAGACTGGTCTAGTGACTAGGAAGGCTAGAAATCAGAAGTCTGTGAGTCCCGTCTTAGGTGTGAAAGCTGGCTGGGTGATATTGGCCAGGTTCTCTCTCTCTCAACCCAATTCACTTCGTAGGGTTGTTGTTGTGGGGCAAACAGGAAGAGAAAGGATGTTTCCTGCCTTGAGTAAATTTATAAAAATAATAAAGGTGGGATTAAAAAAGCTTCTATATGCTTTCTAATTAGCAAAAATAAGTCCTATCCTTTTTTCTTATATATATGTAAATCACCCTGATAAATTTTTTTTAAAAAATGTTACCATAAATAGCCACAATGTTTTTATGTAGTTAATACACAGCTGAAACAATTAAGAGAGCAGTGGCATGGTTGGGATTATTTCTTCATAGCAAATAAAAATGAAATTCCTCTTGGTACACCATAAACAATCTTAGCTCAGGAAAGGTTCTTTTGTCCATTTCATTCTGTTTCGCTGACATTTGTTTTAATGCATATGGCACATTAAATTTAATGGAAATCACTAAAATGCACTAAAACAATTATCCTGAGGCTTAATTCTCCCTCTCCTGTTAAAGAAGTATATTTTCTGGATACAATTAGTGCTGTCATAAGGATGCTCTAAAGCAATCAAAAGATATTATTGAATTTGAATGTGTAACCACCGCTGTAAATGAGCACTATGCATACTAAAAATAAATATATATGCAAAACTGCTACTTCAGCAGTTCAACACAATCAGTTTGTCTGGTATTTAAACCCTGATGACAAAGGTTAAGATTCTAATAATGTTTTCATACTTCATGAAAGCCATGAAATTTTGATAGATGTAAGTATAGGATATTGTTAATGAGGGCCAGCTTACTTCCTGCATCTGTTTTTGAGTACAGTACTGAATATATCTGAATAATACAATTTATTAATGGATTCAATACATATTTTTATAAAGAGACATAGATACATACATACATACATACATACATACATACATACATACATAGTGTACCTAGAGATTCAATCAAAATACTATTAAACACATCAGATCTATAAGTGTACCAAAAGAAATTAAAAATTGCTATTAGATAGCCTGGGAAGGAAAAATCTTATGATGCAAAGTTAACCATTTCTGGACATCTTTCAATTACTTTATCTTCAGTTACTTTAGTTGTACTGCTGTAAAAATGGTATACGGACAAATATGCTTTGTATGCATATTTAAAAGCTATCAGAATATCTAGTACTCTGGTATTATACAATTACATGATTTCACCATCCTCTGAGAAAGGAAAACTGATCAACAAACTCAGCAAGCCATTCTTAGAATCAAACTCAATTACTCTGCCATGAGCATTCTTGCCAGAATGCAGAAGGTAGGAAGAGGCAACCAAAGATACACAAAGATACACCCATATATTATGTAAGTGAAAAAGTCTGCAATGGGTCAGAAGCAATTCTTCCTGCTTAATATGAAGTTCAGAAGCTTAATATAATTTAGGACAAATTTCCTAGCCAGAGAAAATAGACTATTTCAGTGATGAGTAACTGTATGGAATATGAAAAAAGGCTGTTTAACTGTTCCCACAATGGCACATCTGTGGTAAATCAAATAGAACTACAAATGATTACCTAGGCTTAACTGAATAGACAGCATGCAATAACTGCAAACAAATAAATAAATATTGATGTAGATTTCACTTGCAGGAAGTAGATAGATCAGTGTGTAAACGCAAGGGTTCTCGCAGCATGCATGAAGTGTTGAAGTTGACTTTTTATCTGAACCTTTCCTTTTAAGCCTCAAGGTCAAAGTTTATCTACAGGGAGTGCAGAATTATTAGGCAAATGAGTATTTTGACCACATCATCCTCTTTATGCATGTTGTCTTACTCCAAGCTGTATAGGCTCGAAAGCCTACTACCAATTAAGCATATTAGGTGATGTGCATCTCTGTAATGAGAAGGGGTGTGGTCTAATGACATCAACACCCTGTATCAGGTGTGCATAATTATTAGGCAACTTCCTTTCCTTTGGCAAAATGGGTCAAAAGAAGGACTTGACAGGCTCAGAAAAGTCAAAAATAGTGAGATATCTTGCAGAGGGATGCAGCACTCTTAAAATTGCAAAGCTTCTGAAGCGTGATCATCGAACAATCAAGCGTTTCATTCAAAATAGTCAACAGGGTCGCAAGAAGCGTGTGGAGAAACCAAGGCGCAAAATAACTGCCCATGAACTGAGAAAAGTCAAGCGTGCAGCTGCCAAGATGCCACTTGCCACCAGTTTGGCCATATTTCAGAGCTGCAACATCACTGGAGTGCCCAAAAGCACAAGGTGTGCAATACTCAGAGACATGGCCAAGGTAAGAAAGGCTGAAAGACGACCACCACTGAACAAGACACACAAGCTGAAACATCAAGACTGGGCCAAGAAATATCTCAAGACTGATTTTTCTAAGGTTTTATGGACTGATGAAATGAGAGTGAGTCTTGATGGGCCAGATGGATGGGCCCGTGGCTGGATTGGTAAAGGGCAGAGAGCTCCAGTCCGACTCAGACGCCAGCAAGGTGGAGGTGGAGTACTGGTTTGGGCTGGTATCATCAAAGATGAGCTTGTGGGGCCTTTTCGGGTTGAGGATGGAGTCAAGCTCAATTCCCAGTCCTACTGCCAGTTTCTGGAAGACACCTTCTTCAAGCAGTGGTACAGGAAGAAGTCTGCATCCTTCAAGAAAAACATGATTTTCATGCAGGACAATGCTCCATCACACGCGTCCAAGTACTCCACAGCGTGGCTGGCAAGAAAGGGTATAAAAGCAGGAAATCTAATGACATGGCCTCCTTGTTCACCTGATCTGAACCCCATTGAGAACCTGTGGTCCATCATCAAATGTGAGATTTACAAGGAGGGAAAACAGTACACCTCTCTGAACAGTGTCTGGGAGGCTGTGGTTGCTGCTGCACGCAATGTTGATGGTGAACAGATCAAAACACTGACAAAATCCATGGATGGCAGGCTTTTGAGTGTCCTTGCAAAGAAAGGTGGCTATATTGGTCACTGATTTGTTTTTGTTATGTTTTTGAATGTCAGAAATGTATATTTGTGAATGTTGAGATGTTATATTGGTTTCACTGGTAAAAATAAATAATTGAAATGGGTATATATTTGTTTTTTGTTAAGTTGCCTAATAATTATGCACAGTAATAGTCACCTGCACACACAGATATCCCCCTAAAATAGCTATAACTAAAAACAAACTAAAAACTACTTCCAAAAATATTCAGCTTTGATATTAATGAGTTTTTTGGGTTCATTGAGAACATGGTTGTTGTTCAATAATAAAATTAATCCTCAAAAATACAACTTGCCTAATAATTCTGCACTCCCTGTAGAACAAGCTAGTTCCTTGTAAAAGTTTTGGTTTTGTAACCAACAAACAGGATGCTAAAGGGGAGTAGGAAGGATAAAACAAAGAACAGCTCAAGTATAAGGCTTCAAAATCTTTTTATAACAGAATTCTGCAGGTTGTCTTCTAACTGATAAACGTGATACACTGATCCCAACTAGGAAGCTTCAATGTCCAACTGAAGGTCAGTATTTGATAATTTTATAACACAAAATAGGAAAATCCTGGAGGAGTTTGACGAAAGGCAGATTAGAATTCTTTTTTTTTTCTACACTGAATACAGGCGGAGGATTTTTCAACTACTGCATAGTGTCAAGTTCTTTCTGTGAAATCTGATTTCTCTATGCCTGTCCTTCCTTCTTAATTAGATGCTCTATCAAGTACCAAAATCCACTTTCTCTTTGATGGTTTACAGTATTATTATCAATTTGTTTCCAAATTGCCCAAAGTATGCTAAAACCTGTATGAAACAGGTTAAAGAGAATCCACACCTCATGAGTAAAGTGGTGCTTTACTTCATCACAATTAACTATTTTGTTAGAACTGATGCAGTAACATAAATTACAAACTGTTCACTTAGTCAACCTATAGCTCAAAATACCATGATATATATTTTAATGCAATTTAAATCAAGTGGCTGGTTAAAGTTTAATCATTACTCAAAATACAGATTGGTCCTATATCCAGCATTATAGTGCCAAATACAGATCTCAGGCTATTGTAAGATGTTTATCTAGATTAGAGTTAGGGGTGGGTGGGAGAGGTTAGGTCTCTCAAAACTATCCAATAACTGCAAAATATAGCCATTCTTCTTTCAGTGATTTTTGTGATGACTCTGGAAAGGAGCTTCAAAATTTAAGTACGTAGTATCTTCCAACGAATCTTCCAGGTAGTTTGGCTAACTCAGCACCAGGGTTAAATTCCTTCTTTCTTCATCCGAGTTTGCTGAGCAAGGAATATAGTTGAATAAATCTATCCTAACATCCATATCATCTATATACAATTAAAATTCTTGTGTCTTTTTGTAATTTTCACTCGGGCAAAACAATGCATCATAGGAAATCAGTTATTGAGCTACGGTGCCTCAAATGGGTTAACTTACAGAATGTGTCCGAAATGAGAGACCCATCACTTTGAAATTGGAAATTGAAATTTGGCAAAGTTGCAATTGTTCAACACCGCTGTGCCTTTCAACTACGCTTCCTATAAACCTGTAGACTGAATGATGCAAGGTTACATGGGACGGGAGTGTCCCTGCCCTGTTTCTTGCCTCCCTTTGTCTCCTGTTGGTGATGGAGGCTGATGGGTGAACAGTTGGCTGCTTTGGAACTGTGGCCCAAATCTGAAACCTCTTAACAGTGGTGGGCAGTAAGGGAAGGGTAAGACAACGATTTGGATGTCTGCCAGAGCAAACCCTCTTCCTCCTGGGAGGGAGGGGTCCTTGGGGGACACACCAGAATGGGGACAGTGGGTTCAGTTTCCCTTGCAGTACACAATTCCCTTTGTTCTCCTCCACCCAGCAAAGTTGCAGGCAGTTGCTTGGCATAGCCATGGAGGCAGATGAGTGATTTTCACACTCCCTACCACCTTCCCAGAAGTAACATCAATAGGGAGGCCGGCAGGAAAATGGAAGTCATTCCCATTCCCACTACTTCTTTGCTTGTCTGGGGTCATTCCGTTTCTCTGTTTAGGTAAGGATTTCTGAAAGGATGACCCAATGGGTCACAGGTTATCTAGTTTATTCTGTAACAGTCTGCTTGCCAGTTTTTAGAAAGGTAGTTCAAAACAAATACGTTCCAAGTCAGGAGTCAAATTACGCAACACATAAAATGGAAGATAACTTAAGAAAAGTAGACATTTCTACATTTGGTTAAAATGTGGCACCTAAGCCAAAGCTTTAATTTGGAAAACCAAAGCTGGCTACCACTTAACGCTGCTCTAGCTTAATTCCTCTCTTCCTTGGTTATTGTTTTATGGATTTTTTTACTTCTTTGGGCATTTCTGCCAATTTACGATAATACTTCTCTTTGAAATAGGAAGCCAAACTGTTTCTCTGCTTCCTAATATTCTCCTCCTCAAACTGTTCTATGTAGCAAAGCCGATTTCGTTACCTGCCACCTGCTGCTGTTGCTACTGCTGATGGTTTTATTTAAAGCACAGGCATATGGTGAAGAAAGAACTCATCATGACCCCCCGAACTACTGCAGATGAATGCTGTACTGTAGTGACAGAGAGAAGCTGCTGATGCTGCTTGCTCTTTCTTATGACTCGGTGTCAAAACCAAATAATGGGAAGGAACCTCCCACGTTCAGTCCTTGCCACCCTTCCTCTCAGCCATTTTTAAATACTATAAATGATTAAAGGATTTTTTTTTCAAGGCTTCTCTAATCAGGAGTAAACAGATACAATATAGGAGGAGGTTCTGCAAAACATAACATCATTGAAAACAGTAGTATGACCAGCAAATTTTGACCAGGAAAATTGAGTTGGCAAATTAAATATCTTAAATGTTCATGAAAAAGCACGCTGGAGGCTAACCTACAAAGTTGGGGAAAAAAATCCAGAAGATGACAATCATGCTCATATTATTACAAAAAACCTCTATGTGTACTTTTCCACAAAGCCAGGAGGAGTAAAGTTTGGCTCAAAAAAGATCTTCCCTTTTTATTCTTTCTGAATATCAGCCCCATAAACCGAACCCATCAAGAATGAGAATCTGCCATCAGCTGCCTTTTACTTTACTCACTTCTTGTAGAACATCTCAATCATTAACTACAGTAGAGAAAAATGGATCCAGGCTATGACAAGTAGCTGCCTTAGTCTGAAATTCACAAAACCCCATTTCTTTTCTACAGATGGTATTTCAACACAGTTGACAATTTTTTCTTCCCTCAACTTATTACTTTCTTCCATTGGGCAGGGAGAAACCAGGCCAAATTATGGGGGAAAAAATCCAATTATTCTTATGAAAAATATTTTTATCCAGAGATGTACTTAAAATAGATATTTAAGATTTACTGAATCATTAATCATGAAAACACTACATTTACTACTATATATGTCTTAACTTTGTTTACCACAATAAAGCAGCATCCCATCTCTATTGCTCTAATAGTACCTGTCAATACCTTATTACATATTTCCAAATCCATTAGTAATGAGGAGTGCACTTTTAAAAAGGAGAACATTTTGATTCCGTTGCCACCCTTATGCAATTCTAAATCATTCTTGAGGAAGTCTTTCTTACTTGTCATGCTGCTTTCCAGGATTATAATTGTCTAAGATCTGAAGTTCCATTTCCTGCTATAGGAACTGCTATAATAAAAGTTTGGTTAAGTATGTGCTTTGCTACAAAACTCCTTTTGTCTTAGCTAAATGGGAGAATAATTCTTTCCAGACTACAGTGTATAATCAAGAATGATCTAGGTATCACTAGCAAAAAGAAGTATGCAACTTACCTGTTCTTCAGAGAGCTGTGAGATGTGATTAACAGCAGCATAGGACTCTATCTTTGGATTGAAGTGGTTGATGATAGCTCTGAAAGGGAGAAGAATATTATGCTATACGTGAAGGTTAGAAAGGGGCAATAGAAATATTTTAATCCACAGTAGCATATTAGCAGATAAAACTTAAAGTGAACAGTTGTAAGAATATATGGCTCTAAATAGAAAAATGGGAACAAAATTGAATCATTCATTTGTCACCAAGCTTTCTTTTCATTTTATATTTAAAACTGGTCCATTTTTGGACTTTGCCTAGAATTGAAACTATGATGTTTGTTTAGAAACTACATAGGCATGAGCATGTACATACTATTTCTTTGCTGATATGCAATTACTGAGATGTTTACATTTGAGAGAACTTTTCCTCTTTCACAGCCAAAAATGACGTCTTTACAATGAAAACATAATATAAAACACTTTCATCCTTGATTTAAAAAGAGTCAAAAGACATTCATTACTTTTCATAACCAAAGTAACTGCCCTGTCAGCAACTTCATAGTTATTTAAGTTAAAGACTAAGGGCAATCCATGGCCAAATTGTGATATACATCGTAGGCTTTATATGCAATGTACTAACCGATGGGTCATGGCAGATGGGATAATCTAAATACAGATGTCTCCATAATATTTAATCTGTCAATTAAATATTATACACAATGCAATGCAATTATAATTTGGGAAGTGAAGATAATGTATAATAGGAAGTTAAAATTATGAAGATAATGAAATACTGCTAAAAAGATTTCATAAAGTTCTTATGTTTTAAAAAATCAGGATCTATGGCTATAGAAACCATCCAACTATGGTATTATCTTTTTCAAAATTTGTTTTTGTAGTAAATGTGATAATAGTTCTTACTATAGAGATAAAAAAAGAGAAAATAAGGGCACAATTTCATATAGTGCAAGAACTTCCCCACTGGGAAAAAAAATTAAACAGTAGCACTTTCTAAAATAAATAGGCTTTCTCATTTGTAGGAGGTTAACAGCTAAACAAAAGTATTTCAGAAAATATGCAAATATATTTTATGTAATATAAGTCCAAAGATATAGGGTATGTTCTTTATATGCAAAGGAATTATTTTATTTCTATTTTATTTGAGCTGAAGGAATTAAAGTTTCAAGGCTAATAATGGTCTCATTTATTCTCTCTATGCTCTATCATTAGCTTAAGGGATAAATACATGAAATGAGTATATCCAGCAGATTAGAAAATGAATCTTATCTAAGATCCTTTGTCACACAAGAACCTCTTTTTTGTTGTCCGTCTGTAACTGCATGTGGAAAAGACCTTGGGAAAGTGGGCAAAGAGACACTAGCAAGGGAACAGTCAAAGAAGAGACAGCATAGCCCACAACTGGATAGTGGGTAGGGCAAAAGGATCAGAATAGACTCTCCCTAGTTTTTTGGACTGTAAAAGAGCCTGGGTTGGGGGTGAGTGGGAAGAATTGTATTTTCAGACTTGCAAGATTGATGTTTATGAGGTAAACCAGAAAGGAAAGACAACCAGATGAGCTAATTCTATTTTACTGTAAAGCTACATTAATAGAATCTTGCAAGACTAAAATTAAAAAAAAATCCTCTACTCTCTTCTTTATATCATCAATTTACAACTACTGTGCACACTTACATCCATATTCCTGTACCTAACAACAAGGCATACCAGAATGAGAGTTAACACTGGGGTTGCTGCACAAGCGAATTTTATCTAAATGAGGCAGAAGCAACCAGTGACCCTTATAGTCTGTCTGCCTGTCTCTCTCTCTCTCTCTCTCTCTCTCTCTCTCTCTCTCTCTCTCTCTCACACACACACACACACACACACACACACAGAGTCACTTAGTGATCATGCACTTGACAAACATTTCACCAGACTGTATTGCAATTTTCTATTGTTTCAAGTTACCTTCCCTGTAAGCTTCCTCCAAATTGAATCTTTAAAATTAATTGTATTCTTTAGCTTCTAGAGAATGTTGCAGAAGTTATTTACTTTTCATTTGAAGGATTTCATTTTATCAAACAGTTATACAGTACAATTCAATATTCCATAATGAGAAAAAAGGACAAGCAAAACCAATTTTAAATAGACAATTCTGCTTATCTGCAAAAAGTAACTCTCAATTATTCTTTATAACAAGGAAAATGTCTGACTATAAAGTCTTATCTGTGATAATAAACTTTGGATTAAAACTCCACTTAATTCTATAGAAAAGATGAGAACATGAATTTATTTTTTCCTTATGAGCTAAGACTGTGGCCTTGTAAAGAAGGATCCATTGAATTAACCGGCTATTTTGTGCCATAGTGCAACTTCTATAAGGAAGCAAGGATCTCTTCCATATCTCTCAGACTATCCTGATTCATTTTATATAAAGCTGCTTCTGTCAGATTAGTATGATTTTGTTTGCTTGGATACGGCAATTATTTAATTACAATTTTATGTTTCTGTTTTATTTTACTTGAAATAGAAAGTGTTTAATCGTTTTGTTAACTTTTGGAACTATGGTCAGTGAAAGAGAGAGGGAGAGGGGGAGGGGGAGGGAGAGAGAGGGAGAGAGGGAGAGAGAGAGGGAGGGAGGGAGGAGAGAGAGAGAGAGAGAGAGAGAGAGAGAGAGAGAGAGAGAGAGAGAGAGAGAGAGAGAGAGAGAGAGAGAATATCACTCCCCCACTTAAGTCTTATATCAAAACTACATTCCACATGAAACAGCAGGAAAAACAACTGAATCCAAAAATATACTGTTTTCCTCCACCTACTGAGGAGGTTAGATTTCACTATGCCGGCATCATAATGCAGTGCTAATGTAGTGTAGGAGCAGAAAAATAATTAACTTTTCTGAGGCTTGGTACTTATAAAAGTTACTGATTCGCTATAATTTACATCAAGTATGACCTTTCTTCTTACTGTGCTAGCATTTGGAGAAGGAATATTTGTTATTCATAAACTGCTGGTAAGGAACTCCTTCACTAACAATAACATGGGATTGAAAGAACATTTCAATCATCCTTGCCACACATTCTCATTTCACCTAAGCTATTTGTTGGAGAACAGGGCATTTGTTGTACACTATACTCTTCCTATCTATTCAAGAGTTTGCAAATTGTTATTTTTGAAATAGGAGTTCAGTAGGAAGATTTGGTGATTTCAGTCTTCTCTATCAACAGCACTATCAATATGTCTGAATAGTTGGAAAGGATTAGCAAGCATTCAAGAAAGAGAAGGCAAAGATGTAGTATTCTGTCACTTCTAATCTCATTTTCAGCCTATGTCACACTAAAGTGTCATAATCCCATATATATTGGAGATATTAGAGACCAAGTTGTGAAAAAGGCAACTAATCAGCCAGAAATACTGCCAACCTCTCGGAGAGTGTCTCTGGATAATGTACACAATCTAACTTACCAACAGAAAACATTCAGTATCAGTAGATCAGAAAACAAGCCAGGGAAATAGAAGCTTACCATATCTGATAAACCAGGGAATAACGTAACAGGTTTTTTGTTTTTTAAGTGGGAACTTCTGAGAAGACAACGAGAACAGGGTTCCTTGTTGCTTGTTAATTCCTCAGTATAAATTACCAACTAGGATGGTCAGACTGGTTCCTTTCTCAAAGTCCACCTTGGATCCAGACAGAAATGCATCTAAACAATTTGTATCATTCAAGACTGTTTTGATGGTGGAACCACTACCCATTCTGGAATCTTATTCAGAAGATCTGATATTAGTGGACTATGTCTAAAGGAAAGTCTTAATTCCTCTCTCTTTTAAAGCAAATGTCTCAAAGAACTATATGAAGTACTGCACCTAATAACATGGTGAAATCTAGAACAAGATTTCCCTCTCTCACACATACACTTTTTATCCATTGAATTTTTTTTAAGCATAAATTCAAACATTTGGATTTTTTCAATTATTTCCCCAAAAAAGATATGATAACAAATCATTCTTACCACTGATTTACCCAAAGAAGGCAGCTGAACCTCTAAATCTCATAAATCAATGATTTTGGCCAACATTCATACGATACCAGGTCTACCTATGACTACTTAGAATTTTGGAAGAGTGTTAGTATATTTCATTATTGCTGTCTGAAATTTCCTGATGATTTCATTATTGCTGTCTAAAATTTCCTGATGATTCTGCTACAGTGTAGCTTAAAGATTCTTGTTAGCTTTAGGCCAGAGGTCCCCAACCTTTCTCGGTTGGCGGACCAAAGGGAAAGGGAGAGGGAAGCATTTTAAGCGTACACACGGGCAAAGGGGGTCACGAGCATGCAGCGATGCAAACAGAGCAGCGCTAACGCCTACGTGATGCAAACGGGGCGACACTAGCACCCACGTGACACTCGCTAGCCCTGCCACGCCCCATTTAGGCCGTGGGGGCATTAGGGCACCCCATTTTGCCACACGGCAGCCTGTTTTTGCCACATGGCTGTAGCCTCTCCCATGGCCCACCTGTCCAGCGGCCCAGGAGCCAGCAGGCCATGGCCCGGTAGTGGGCCATGGCCCATAGGTTGGAGACCCCTGCTTAGGCAACACAGATTATTTTCTGAGTGTATTAAACTTGTTTCACAAACAATATGTATCTGGACCAATTTGATTCCACTGGATTAAGCACTTTAGCTCAGATTCAATTCCCCACAACTTCAAGGGAAATTATGGGAAAGAGCTGTTTAACTTTCTGGGAAAATGTAGTAAGTTTAACAATGCTTATATGACCTAAATCAGCACATAGTGGTACTTTATACAGTAGTACACAATACTGTGATTGTGGTGCTGATATGCAAACTATTAAACATATTGTGCAAGACTGCCCACAACGTACATTCTCTGGTTCCCTAGAAGATCTGCACCAAGTGATGGCAAAGGTGATTGCCTGGATAGCTAAATTGGACATCCAGTTATGAGGCCACTGCCATATCCCCACAGAAGTTTTGTATATAATTATGTGTGTATATGTTTACTTCCATTCTGTCATGTTCTCATCATATCCTAAAAAAGTACACAGTAGCTTCCTATAATTTATTTATTCATTCATTTTCAAGGCTGACTTCACAGTGACTCTGGACAGCTTGCAATTAAAATTCTAAAAGAAATGTAAAAGAAAACAATATATACCAGAGAAAAAGAATACAGCTGGCTGAAAGATAGGAATAGCAATAGCACTTAAGACTTATATACTGCTTCACAGTGCTTTACAGCCCTTCCTAAATGGTTTACAGACTTAGCATGTTGCCCCCAACAATCTGGGTCCTCATTTTACCAACCTTGGAAGGATGGAAGGCTGAGTTAATCTCGAGCCAGCAAGAATCGAACTGCTGGCAGTTGGCAGAATTAGCCTGCAATATTGCATTCTAACCTCTGTGCCACCACGGCTCTGATAGTACCAAAGAACCCAAAGACATTCAACCATTATCCTAACCCAGGTGGGGGGGGAGGTATAATTCCACAGACCAAGAGCTGTTACTAGGAAGGCAAACGTCTTGCATCCTGCAAGGTGGCACTGCTTAATCCATGAGACCCAGAGCATGCCCACTTTAACTAATTTCACCAGATGGGAAGAAACGTATCGAGACTGGGAGTCCTTCAATCATGCTATTGTACTATTTTAAATGTACGGCCTTGTACAGAATTAGAGACCTAATTTATAATTTTTGAAATATAATTTGCCTCTGAGCAGATGTAATAAATCATTTATTGATCCTGCTCATACAAATTCTATGTACTCTACAAGTGCACAACCTGTGGCCCTATAGCAATATGCAGCTCCCATTGCTTTTAGCTTTCAAGAGAGTCCCAACACAAGACAGAAGAACAAAAAGAAAACTCTTTTGCAACTGCTTTGTATTATTCTCTCTAGTTTTTTTTTAAAAGAAGACAATTTGTTTTTAATTTGCTCTTAATTTTAGTCTCAGCAAACTGCAGTACCAGTTTGAATCCTAACAGGTATTTTCTTTTAACTGTTGAGAAATGTTGGGGGAAGAGGATGTTAGCTTTAAAAAGATAACTTGTACTTGATAACTAAAGTATTAAATCTGCCTGCCTACCCTTTATGATCAGTTACTTTAGAGCTGCACAATGTGCCTGTCCTCTGACCCTCAAGATTTCATATTCATTAAGATGTCCCTTTAGACAAAATTTGTCTAAAGCAACATGCTTTCCAAAATCTTCCTTGGAAAAATTCAGACTAGAAAATATTTAACCATGTTGTTTATTTTGGAATGTATTCCAGAGATATGAGAATTAAAAAATAAAACATTTTTTTTATTTTTATTTTTTTAAAATAAAAGGGTCTGGAAACTAGAATCAAAAATATGTAAGTAGCTGTTCCAGGGGAAAGAAGAACTCCATTTGCTGGCAGTCACCAGTTGATAACCTTGTCCTGGGTACTGGGTGGTCAAATTTCTGGCACCAATGGCCTCAAGGTCCTGGTAGTAAATGCCAGATCTGTTTGCCATAAGTCCATCATCATCATCATCCATGATTATGTATCACCTTTTCAATCAGAGTTCAAGCCCTATCTTGGGATGGAGACGGTATTAGTCACTGTCCTGAATTTTGTCATGACCTGAATAGAGGAAGTACACCCTATTTGTTCTTATTAGTTCTTTGGGCAACTTTTGATACTGGTGACCATGGTGTTTGTGACCATTTGCTGTTTGTGAGGGCTGGGGGCTGGGGCCATTGTCTTCCTCTCGTTCCTAAATGAGCTGTTGCAATCTGTGTTAGTAGGGGAGGATAGGTAAGCTCTAATTCAAGAAACTTGGAATGTTTAGCCTTGAAAAGCTAACTAAGGAGGAATAAGATACAAAATCCAACCTACCATGGTTGTCCGACAAGTCCATTTACACTAAAAGCCTCAACAGAAACAATAACATTTCCCAAGAAAAATTTCATCTAACCAAAAAAGAGGGCATTATCCATATCTTAGTAGAATAAGGAACAGAGCATGTACTGAAAAAATGTACTCATGCCCAACAGTGTCACACTGAGGGACTATAAATATCCCAGCCTGAAAATAATGTACCAGATGCAATGAATTTACATGTAGGTGATAACTCCATACAGTACACACCCAAATACCAAGTCATAACGGGCTTTATAACTTAAAACTATCACTATCTGACACTGAAAGCCAAAGGAGTTCTTATAGTTCCAGTGAAATATAGCACTACAGCAGCTGGGGACCAGTTTCGTGGTAAACTGGGGACTGGGGGGAGATGGTTTTTCTTCTGCTTGCTTGCCCACCACTCATCTCCATCTCTGCAGCCCAGCTCCTAACAGATTGGTATTAGTCCATGACCTGGAGGTTGGGGGGTTGCACTAGAGGTTCTCAGCAATAAGCATGTGAGCCACCACATTTTGCACTAAATGCAGCTTCTGAGTAACCTTCTAAGGCAGCCCCATGTAGACCTGTTATTTCTCATTCCAGAATGCAAAACAAGATATAATGGACTTAAGGTACAAGAAAGGATAATCTTGATTGAAATTTAGAAGAAAAAAAAACAAACCACTTTCCAGCAACAAGAACAGCACTACAGTGATTAGTTAAAGTGATGGTAGATCCCCTTCACTGGATGCATGTAATGGCTAAGCAATAACCTGTCTGGATGCTCCTGCATAAGCAGGAGGTTGGACTCAACAACGTAAATGGCTTTTTCCCTAGTCAGTAATTTTATAATTCTACCTATTCCCCTCCCCCATGCGTTTCTGCTATTGCACGTGCAATCCCATGAATCTGTGTCAAGCAAAGAGGCAGAAAGGTTTCTCCTTCTAGCCAAGCTTTAATCTCTTACTATGAACAAAGTTTTCTCTCTCTCTCTCTCTCTCTCAAGTAATAAATATAAAGTGGTTGGGTCATGGGTTAAAAGAGAACTCTAGTAGGCACACAAATAAACTGAATGGGCAAAGCTAAACAAAGAGATAGTTTAATCTGAGAGCAAAAGTGCATTCATTTTTCAGCCTGCAGGAAAAGATAGGAGTCAAAAGCATTGTGAGATGATAACAGAAAACGTCTTTCATACCTGTTCATTTCCATCAAATAGGGATGTATCCTTTGTGTAGCTGTTGTAGACAGATGAAGGAGGAGGAAATGTCAGCCTGCTTGGGCAGGCTGAAACTTCAATAGCTTTTCAAAGCTTTTTTTCCTTTTATCTGGTCCTGGCTTGCTTGCAAGAGGGAACACACTGAATGCTTTTGATTTCTTCCCTGGCATGTAATTTTCTCTATCTCATCACATTCTAGATATCAAGCAAATGGGCCTATCTCCTTGGTTTGAAGAATGAGCTAATTTTCTGCCACATCTCACAGCTGTAGATTTAAGACAGTGAGGAGTCAGAGTACTCTTCCTCCAACTCTGCTAAATCACTGCTCTTTGACTTCTTTGCTATGGCAAAAAGCAGAGGGGAAGAGATTAAATATCTCAGTATGACCATTTTTCATTTATCACTAATACTGCATACAATCAGTGGCTCTAAAACATTTTACAGAGCACACAACAGCAAGAGCTTTCTTAGGAAGATGAAAAGATGGACAATTATCTGTGGATTACAGTACTGATTACTTAGCTAGGCAGAAACATAAAGACTGTAATTGGAAGTTTTTACAATGCAATTGTTAATTATTGCTGTTGCTGTTAATAATAGAGAATTAATCTAATAAACAGTACAACAGTCTCATTCAATCAACTATTCCCAGATTCATTGTACTCTGAAATATAAAATTCAAAATTGCTTTTTAAGTGAATAAATGGAGTTGCCTTTATATCAAATATCCTCTGTTCACTCTGAACTAGTGTAGCTGTTCAAGGACTCAGAGACATGTATCTTAAATAATCCCTATCATCTTTTTTTTAAATCAAATTTTCTGTGGTCCTTATCCAGAGTGCAGCACTGGATTTTAAATTTCTTTTAAAACCTGTTTCTAAAGCCTGATAATCAAATATTCAAAATTCTCAGAAATGTGAATAATGTGTATCTCTCCTATAATGAAGTTTTCATGAGCTGTATGATCACTGATTATTATGTATCATGGATAATATAAAATATGCATATAAATACAAGTCTCAAAGATTAGATTAGATATTTTGTATCTCTTTTAGCCCTTTATGATGGTGCTGAGTTTGCCTGCCTTCTTGAAATTTTATTTATTTCATTAAAATAAAAAATATTTTCACATTTTTGAATCATCCATTTGCTTTGAAGAGGGAAATAAGTAAGTGAAGGTCTAATTACTTTAATATGTAGATATATCTTTAATGTTACATTTAGTTCAGCTTTCAAATAATATTGGATCACTAATAAAGAGATACACTACAGTATGGAATGACTTATTTTTTTTAAAAAAATAAGTTTTTATAAAATCAGATGCCATATTATAATTTCCTAGCCATGATTTTTAGCAAGTATTGATTTATCTTCTATAGCTGAGATTATACCTGGGCTTATAATTCTACTTAATACTTCAAAATAGTTGATAATAGATTTTGATTGCAGTCCTCCAACACTTAAAAACGTTTCAAGGTCTTGCAAAGGCAAAAAGTGAAAATATTTTAATTATACTTAGTAATCTAATTAGCCATTTCATTACATGCTTTTTCCATTTAAAAAGCATGATGCATCTGTGGTTCCTGTTACAGAGACATGTTTTGTGAATCATACCTAGTTTCCAAAAGTATAGAAATATGTGTTTATCCTTTATATCAGAGATGCCCTTTCTAGATCAATTTAAAGGATTGTATCTTCAGTCTTCAAGAAGAATATAAAGGGATCCAGAAAGTAAAGAATTGCCTAGATGGCTAAAAATGGAAATACTATACTGTTATTAGAAATCAGGATAGGCAGATTTGGGAAAACAATATATTCTTGAATAAAAAGCTTATTTTAGCAATTGACTCGACCCCTACAGTAACCACGGAAGGGATTAATGTCATCCTGATTTTCCTTAAAGAACCGCAGTTTATTATGCATGTGAATAAAACGGTATGGAATCTTTTCAATTTTTCAGAATAAAAAATGAGTGTATTATTGTTGGGAATAAAATTATCAATCTTTTATGCAGGTTTACATTTGGCTCATACCTCTGGTTTATTTCTCCTTTTAAATGAAACTTTCAAATCACATCATGCTATTTGTTTACTGTCACATAATATGACTAACAAAATAAAGGAAAAACAATGTACAGATTCATTCATGATAATGGGAGAATGTCTTCCAGTTACATAAATACAAAATGTTACAGAAAGGTTGCTGAGGCACTTCAACCCCCTTCCTCCCCCCCGATAGTTAACCCTTTCTAATAATTAGCTTAGGGGTTAAAGACGCTGAGCTTGTCAGCTGGAAAGCTAACAACCCGGGTTTGAGACCTGAGCAATGCGCAAGAGGATGAGCTTCCATTTCTGCCCAAGCTCTTGCCCACCTAGCAATTCGAAAGCATGCAAATATGAGTAGATTAATAGGTACCACTTCACTGGGAAGGTAAACTGGAAGGGAAAGTAGTATTCTTGCTATTCCTTCCAGCAAACGTTCATAGCATAAGAGAGAAAAAGATCCTGGAAGTGAACAACTGGCAACATAGATCAGGGGTGTCAAGCTCAATTTCATTGAGGCCCACATCAGCATTGCAATTGCCGTCAGGGGGCCGGGTGGATATGGCCCGGGTGGGCGTGGCTAGAGTGCGTATGGCCTACTGGATGGGCATGGCTAGCTCTACATCGTTTGCATCAAGGGTGCCTGGGCAGGAGTGGGACAGATCTGAGGGTCTCTGGCAGAAGGAGGGTCTCTGGGCCAGGGCCAAGGCAGTGGAGGCCGTTCCCTCACTGTTTCCAGGATGGCTTCGCGGGCCACATGAAACCACTTCGCGGGCCGCATCCGGCCCCCGGCCTTGTGTTTGACATGTCTGACATAGATGGTTCTACCAAGTGTCTGGTTTCCTTGATTACAGACTATGCAACCTAACTGAAGACTTTGGTAAGACAGTCCACCAAAGACACCTTTCCAAACTAACAAAGTTTGGAAAGGTACGTTTGATGAGCTCCTTGCCAATTTCTTAATTTGCTAAATTAAGAAAAAAGGAAGGCAATGAGAAAAGCCCTGAATTGACTATTCTGTCAAGGACAACACCAAAGAGAAGGGAAAAGCAAAAGAATAAAGGAAGGACTTAAGAGTCTTGTAGGAAACTACAACAACGAAACCAGTAAGGGTGCCATTTACAGCTTCAAAAATGTCTACATTGGGGCAGAAAGTATAGGAAACAATTATGGGCAACTTGAAGTCCTATTGCAGGGGGATAAATAGGATCAGCATCAGTGAAATTTGATGGGATGACCAAATGATTTGAATATAGCTGTGGATGCTACGTCTTACTCAGAAGAAAAAGACTTAACAGAAAGGAAAAAGGTATTTTGAAGTATATCACTGTAGAGAGGAAGAGAGATATCTTTGATTAAAAATATGGAAGAACTGTTACATGAGGAAAGAAGGCAGACACATCATGCCTTCCCATAATTAGACTTTAGAATTCTTTTCCAGCTATATGTGCAAACATATATTATCTGCCATTTAGTGTATGGAAAGTCACTATCCGATTTCTTCTAAACAATAAACTTGATACCGAACTAACACTGCTTATTTGCAAAATGGTTCTTCTATGTGTCTCTATAAATCAGTTTCAGTTATACTTCCAGTTCATAAAATAATAATAAGAAACAGTGATATGCTTGCATAAAATCTAGGACAGAAAGTATAATCATAGCAAACTGATATTTTTTTAAACTATGAAAGATGGTGAATAAATAGTCAAACCCCAAAGTCACAGAAGAAGCAGTCTTACAAATGGATTCAAGGATATTTCTATGTTCTGCATCAACAGAGGACTCTTCTGATGTTATGATATCCATAATTTTAACATGTACACTCAATTCATACTCTGCATCAAGCCAGTGTTTGTTTATTCATAGAATTCTGAACAAGCATAATTTGGATATAACACTAAATTGTATGCCACAATTTACAAACAATAATACGGTAGTTGGATTCCCACTTCTCATAAAGTCAAACCAAACCACCCTATGGCTTAATATGATGATTAAGCTAAAACATAGATAACCATAGACAGCACAGGGTCAGATACCCCAAATTCCATATACATCTACTGTTCAAACTAGAGAAAGCTGAGACATGTACAAGTAATTGCATGTACATATACAAATATAATAAATAAATAAATAAATAAAAAAAAGTAGTGTATCTTTCAGTAAGACATTTAGAAAATAATTATCACAAGCTATGTAAGTCTGTAGATATATTTTAATACTTTCCATAATGGTTAGAACTTAAATGTTATCTCATAAACATGTTAACTAGTCATTAATTGTCTTGAGAAGAAAAAGCTTATCAGTATTTTTAAACAATTATTTAGCAACCAGGATCTTCTAATAGAAATATTATTGATAGTAAAGTTACAAGGAATTATTGGTTGCATTCTTACTGCATTTTGTACAGTAATTTCCCCTCTTTGCTAACCATATCATTAAGTTTAAAAAGAAAAGAAAGGGACCAGAGATTTTAAAGGAGTAGCAACAAATCTAAAACCAAAACATGCTGTGCAAGAATTAATAATCATTAAAAGTACAGAATAAAGTAGTGTAATTAACATACAAAACTGTGGACTGGTCTAACTAATCATGCCATGAAGAAATTGATTTTTTTTTTAAAAAAGTATGCAGTTTTATGAAGCAATTTAGTGTGGCAAGCAATTAATCCTCAAAGTACTACCGTATTTTCCGGTGTATAAGACGACTTTTTAACCCATGAAAATCATCTCAAAAGGTGGGGGGTCGTCTTATACGCCCAGTCGTCTTATACGCCAGAAAATCAGCGAGCCCGGGAAGGCACGCCCTCCCCTCTCACTGTGGAGGAAGCAGGGCAGGCTGGCGTCTGGCAGGAGCCGGCAGGGCAGTCCTGCGCATGCGCGCGCTCCCCAGCTGTTAAGGAGCACTCCTTAGCAGCCGGGGAGTGCGCGCGTGTGCAGGACTGCCCTGCCGGCTCCCGCCCGACGCTCTTCCCTCTTGAGGCAGCATCCCCGAGGACTCCTTAGGAGCCGGGGAGCGATGCTGCCTCAAGAGGGAAGAGCGTCGGGCGGGAGCCGGCAGGGGAGTCCTGCACACGCGCAGCCGGAGTATGCGTGTGTGCAGGACTGTCCTGCTGGCTCCCGCCCGACGCTCTTCCCTCTTGAGGCAGCATCCCCGAGGACTCCTTAGGAGCCGGGGAGCGATGCTGCCTCAAGAGGGAAGAGCGTCGGGTGGGAGCCGGAAGGGCAGTCCTGCACACGCGCGCACTCCCCGGCTGCTAAGGAGTGCTCCTTAACAGCTGGGGAGTGCGCGTGTGCATAGGACTGCCCTGCCGGCTCCCGCCAGACGCCAGCCTGCCCTGCTTCCTCCACAGCGAGAGGGGAGGGCGTGCCTTCCCGGGCTCGCTGATTTTCCGGCGTATAAGACAAAAAATCTTGAAAATCATCTCAAAAGTTGGGGGGTCGTCTTATACACCCAGTCGTCTTATACGCCAGAAAATACGGTAAATCAAATGAAAAGATTTCTCTTTAAGAAGATCACATTTATCATCACTAATGTATTCTAAGCAATTTATCAGATATAACAGAATTTTACAAGAGGAACCTTCTTCTCAAAACACAACTTTTTGACCACCACCAACAAAGGCAATAGGCAGAGCTGTCCACAGGGTACGGTCAAAAAAGTCAAGGTGAGAATCATGATAGAGGGATTGAAGTTCTGTCTGACAATAACAAATATTTATGTGCAACATCAATAAAAAAATAGAACTTTGATTGCACCGTCACAGCCACCATTTTGACTTCTTAAATCATATACTGTAAAATTAATTATGGTACAGATCACCCTCACACTGTTTATTAAACAGAAAAGGAATAGAATAATTGTCAACACTGCAAACATCTTGGCTGAAGCCATTTTTGCTTCGTTTTTGGTTGCCACAGTACTGGGAGCGGGGATGGGGTGTTTTTAATGTTAGACTAAATTATATTGTGTCCCGTAGAAACCAAGGCCATTGCTGCCTGACTTTTGGCGGGCTGAGCCTTCCATTAGAAAGTCCACTAAAGTATTCTATTGGGGAACGTAGTTGATTACATCGTGCTGGGGGTGGGAAGTTCAACTTTGTAACATGGTAACACTTTGGAGGGAACTCCAGACTTGGTTTCACTTTTGACTGTGCTGATACTTTGTAGCCCATAAACATGTTCTTTAAGGAAACCTCTTGCCTAGGAGTTCTGCTTTTATTTGTCTCATCTATCGGAACCTTGACATTAAACCAAGTCTGCTTAAAATTTTAAAACTTGGGGTCTTGGGCCCCAGTCACCTACTAACCCTTTTAGGAGGATGACAAAGACTCAGGGAAGAGATCCAGATGGAGAAGAAGGGAGGATTGGCCACTGGCCTCAGCGCGACATAGGGTGACAGGACGCAGGCTACAGCCCAAGCAGAGAGTACAGCCCCTGCAGCTGGAGCGAGGCCAAAAGCCTGGGCAATCCCATCGCAGATGCTGAGGCAGCAAGAAGGAATACTGACTCTCAGAGAGAATTGGCGATTGGGTATTGCCCTGCACGGGGGAGTACCTTTAAGGCTGCCGAGGCTGAGGAAGGCAAAGCGGCCGGCTGGGTGGGATGAATCCGTCAAGCGGCTGAGGGAGAAGTTTGACCGACTTGAGATGGGGAAAGTGGAGCCGATTGCCCGCCAGGTGATTTCCAGTGGATAAGGCAACAGACACTCCTGAACTCTTTCACCTCCTCGGTGAAGCCCAAGTCCCATAGTGATGGCTCGTGCTGCATCCCCACTGCCTAGACCAGCCTTAACATTGATTCCAGTGCGCTGGTAAAGCCCTGACCAGATCGACACTCTGCAAGCCCAGGAGCCCAGCCGAGGGATTTCCAGGGATGGGCCCTTCTGCGACCCCAGCGCCAGCGACCAGGTATACAGCCATCTTACTGGGGGCAATGGCCTGTGGATCCACCTCTTATCAAACCCACGTTTGATGGAGACCCCGAGAAACTGTCTTTCTTCCTGTATCAGGTGTGGCTCACCTGAATCGTTATGCAAATTCTTACCCGTATGGGGGCCAGAACGGCTGATGCTGTAGCAGCAAACCTGGAAGGGGAAGCTGCCGAATGGGTGACTGGCCTACACGATGAACAGGCACCAGAATTGTGGGACATCAATCTGTTTATAAGCGAACTGAGAGCCACATTCAAAGAGGAATCTCAAGCCCTGCAAGCTGAAAAGGGCATCCATAATTTGAAGCAGAGGGGCCAGCCAGCAAAAGAATATGTAAGAGAATTCCGGAAAGTGGCTGGACGGATCAGGCAGTGGCCTGAGCAATCACTAATTCACCACTTCAAGGCAGGCTTAGACCGTGAATTATTCCATGCGTGTACCTACAGGGGGATCCCTGACCAGGTCCACGAATGGTACCGCCTGGCTATAAATTTAGACATCGAGCTGGACCGTTATCAGAGACCCACAACATCGGAGTCCAGACCAAGGCAAACCCAAGAAAGATGCCCGGTGGCCTGACACCCCCCACCTACCACAGCCTCTGATTTTCCTTGAGTACCTTCTGGACCCCCAATCAAGTGTTTCAGGTGTGGATAGCTTGGATATCGAGCAGCTGATTGTCCAGTCCCATTTCCTCCAGCTAAGAGCATGCCTACTGCCTCCACAAAGCTCAAGAGGAAATATTGTGCAGTGCGAGAGAAGTCAAACAGGGCTAGCCAGGAGCAAGCTGCGTGGGTCACTTCTCCTTCCCAGGGAAAACATGAGACCCTGGCAGAGCGCTTGCCTATACCAGTCTCTTATGACAGTGACGAGGGAGAAGACAACCTGATGGGGAGTCAACTCGTCCAGACTTTTGCCCTCTCTGCAAAGCTCTTAGTCCCTAAGACAGGTGCCCAAATGGACTTGCATGTTTTAATGGACTCAGGCTGCACCAGATGCCTAATCTACTTCCCCATAGTACTTAAGCCAGCGATTTGTGCAAAATTATTGCCCATAGCTATGAGGTTTGAACAAGCTCTTAAAGGGGGAGTTCCTGCCCTTCACCTAACCGAACCAGTGCAACTGGAAATGGGGGAGCATTGGGAACTCATCCATTTCGTAGTGGTCCCCAAAATGATTGAAACTGTAATTTTGGGATTAGCCTGGCTTGATAAGTGACACCCTATGATCTGATGGGAAAATGGAGTGAGGACATTAAGATTGGCGATGGGACTCTTGCCTCCTACTCTGGCCAGTGATACATGAGGGGCTATTTCAAATGAGGACCAAGGGCAATCCCTTGAGATTCTGAAATCCATTGTGGTTCCCCCCGCCTGGGACTCAGCTCATCCCAAGTGAATACTGAGACTTAGCTGATGCATTCAGAGAGAAGGAATGTGACATCCTCCCACCCCACCGAACGACTGACTGAGATTTTGCTGGGCACCAAACTTCCCAAGCCCAAAATGTACTCTATGACCTCCCAAGAGTAAAAAGAGCTGAGATAGTATATTGATAAGAACTTAGCCAGGGGATTCATTCAGCCAGCTAAATCCCGTGTAGCTGCCCCTATGCGTTGACTTCTTAAATCACATAGTGTAAAATTAATTATGGTACAGATCACCCTCACACTGTTTATTAAACAGAAAAGAAAAGGAATAGAATAATTGTCAACACTGCAACGATCTTGGCTGAAGCCGTTTTTGCTTCGTTTTCAGTTGCCACAGTACTGGGAGTGGGGATGGGGTGGTTTTAAAGTTAGACTAAATTATATTGTGTCCCATGAGAACCAAGGTCATTGCTGCCTGACTTTTGGCAGGCTGAGCCTTCTGTTAGAAAGTCCACTAAAGTATTCTATTAGGGAACGTAGTTGATTACATTGTGCTGGGGTGGGAAGTTCAACTTTGGAACATGGTAACACTTTGGAGGGAACTCCAGACTTGGTTTCATTTTTGACTGTGCCAATACTTTGTAGCCAATAAACATGTTCTTTTAAGGAAACCTCTTGCCTAGGAGTTCTGCTTTTACTGGTCTCATTTATTGGAACCTTGACATTAATAATGAATTTGCAAATCAGTTGTTTTTTTTTTATTGAAAAGTTTTAAAAATACAGTTTTCCTTTAAAAAACCCCCTTCCCCCTCCCTCCTCCCCTCCCTACCTCCCCCCTTCCCCCCCCTCCCCCCTCCCTCCTCCCCCCCCACCTCCCCCCAACCCCCCCCGGACTTCCCAGAGCTAAATACAAGGTATATATATATAAAAAAGCAATCATAAACAACCATATACTAACAACTATAAATTCTAAAATCCATCACTCTCTAACTTATATAGGATCAAACAAAACTTAGCATTATTAAATATATATAGAAGACAAAAGAAAAAAAGAAAAAAGAAAACGAAAGAAGACTTATTCAAATGCTAGATAAAACTCCTTGACCCTATACTTATTCTGGATAAACTCAATCCATTTTCTCCATTCCATAATATAATGTTCTTGCGAGTAATCTTTCAAATAGGCCGAAATCTTCGCCATCTCTGCCAAGTCGGAAACCTTTAAAATCCATTCTTGTATAGTCGGCAGTTCCTCTTTCTTCCAATATTGACCTATCAAAAGTCTTGCTGCCGTAACTAAATTCAACATCAACTTAGAGTCCACAACTGTAGCGTCAACAATTATTCCCAACAAAAAAAATTGCGGACAAAACTTTATCCTCCGTTTAAAAATCTTCTGCATATTCCACCAGACTTTTATCCAAAAAGCCTTGACCTTTTTACATGTCCACCATATGTGAAAATATGTTGCCTCTTCATCACCACACCTCCAACATTTAGGCTGATAATTCGGATACATACTTGCAAGCTTTTTAGGATCTAGATGCCATCTATAAAACATTTTGTAAAAGTTCTCTCTTAGACTTTGAGCTTGAGTGAATTTTACATTCCTCACCCAGATCTTTTCCCACGTGTCCATTGTAATAACTTCCTGAATGTTTTGGGCCCATTTTATCATACAATCCTTAACAAGCTCTGTTTCTGAATCGATCTCTATCAATGCAAGATATATCCGTTTAATATGTGCTGGTCCTTGATTTCTAATTTGCTTTATCAAATTTTCATCAGTCGTTGCAAATCCATTTTTTTTGGTCTTCTTTCCACCTGGCCTGTAACTGAATATATTGAAACCAAGTCTGAACAACCTTCTCTTCTCGCAAGAAACTATATGATTTCAAGCACCAAATATTCCTTTCCAAACTTAAAATTTCCTTGTAAGTAGTCTCATCATGTTTGAAACCAGCATGTATATTTTCTATTGCGTGTTTTGGGATTGCCCACAATGGTATCTTGCTGCTTAACTTATGTCTATACTTCTTCCAAACTCTCAGCAATGCCTGTCTTAAAATATGCATCCTAAACACAGTATCTACCTTCTTATCATACAACAAATATGCATGCCAGCCAAACAACAGATCATGGCCCTCAAGATTTAATAACCTCGATTGTGTCAAATTAATCCAATCACTTATTCCTACTAGTGCAGCAGCTTCATAATATAATTTAAAATTAGGCATTTTAAGGCCACCTCTCTCACGAGTATCCTGCATAATCTTAAGTTTAACTCGTGGCTTTTTCCCTGCCCACACAAATTTATTGATACCACGCTGCCATTCCTCCAAGTTAGAGTCTTTCTTAAGAATCGGTATCATTTGAAATAAGAATAAAAATTTGGGCAGGACATTCATTTTCACTGCTGCAATCCGTCCCAACAAAGACAATTGCAATTTTTCCCAACTCTCCAGTTCTTTTTGAATTTTCCCCCATAACTTTTCATAATTATTTTTATATAGCTTTGTATTAGAGGGCGACAAAATCACCCCCAAATATTTAACCCTTTTAACAATCTCAAATCCAGTTAATCCTTCTAGGAGAGATATTTCTAGCCAAAATTTTAGTTTTCTGTATATTTACTTTAAATCCAGAAACCTTCCCATATTGTGTTATTATCTCCATCAGGTCCACAACAGAGTTCTCTGGCTGGGTCACTGTAACAACCAGATCATCTGCAAATGCTCTCAATCTGTAATCCTGATCTCCAACTTGTATCCCCTTAATTTTTTCCGAATTCCGAATCTTAACCAATAATATCTCTAATGTTAATATAAATAACAAGGGCGATAGCGGACACCCTTGCCTTGTGCCCTTCTCAATATTACATACTGTTGTCAAACTATTGTTAACTATAATTCGGGCAGTTTGTTTTTGGTATAATGCCCTAATCGGTTGTAAAAAATTTTCCCAAAAATCCATTTTGTCTAAAACTTTCAACAAAAATTGCCAGTTCAATTGATCAAAAGCCTTTTCAGCATCTAAAAAGATTAGCGCAGCAGAGATCTGGTTGTGCCTTTCCAAAAACTCTAACACATCAACTATATGTCTCACATTAGTTTTCATTTGTCTTCCACTAATAAACCCCGTTTGGTCCCCATGAATCACCTGTTGCAGAACCCTCATCAGTCTATTAGCCAAAACCTTAGCAAATATCTTATAATCTGTATTTAAAAGCGATATCGGTCTGTAATTTTTAACTAAAGTAGCATCCTGGTCTTCCTTCGGAATCAAAGAGATAAAAGCTGTTCTCCAAGACGGGGGCACCTTTCCCCCCCTCTGGATTGTCTGGAACAGTTCCTTTAACGGTTTTATCATCTCTAATTGTAAGTTTTTATAATAGGCCGCAGTCAAGCCATCAGTGCCTGGTGCTTTATCCACCTTCAGTTCCTTAATAGCTGTAAAAATTTCTTCTTCTGTAATCAGTTGGTTAATCCCCTCTTTTTGTACTTGCGTAAGAACCGGGATGCTAGCCTTCTCCAAATACGTATCAATATCTTTTGCATTAATGTCCTCTTTAGTATATAATTTCGAATAAAAATCCACAAAGGCATCCTTAATAAGATTCTGTTGATACACAACCCTTCCTTTATACTCAATCTTATCTATATTAGATGCCCTTTTATTTTCTTTGCTCGTTTTAAAGCAGCACGCGTCACTCTTTGCTCTCTAGGATCATCCAAAGAGATTGTAGCTTGATCTCCTCCAGCACCATTTTCCTCTGTTTCCTCCTCTTGTTGTTCTTCTTCTCCAGATCCCTTTCCAGCTTCCAGGAGCGTTAATGGGGTTGCTTTTAAGACATTATTGTAGAAATCACGTGCTTGTTTCACAGTAATCAGCCTATACCTTTTACCTTCATACATCACCATCAGCCCCTCTGGAATCTCCCATCTGAACCTTATATCTCTTTGCTTGAGCTCTTGCACAAGAAATGTATAGTCCTTTCTTCCCCTTAAAATCCTTGGAGGAATTTCTTTTAAAACCAAGACTTCTTGTTCAGCAATCACAACCTTAGCATCATAGGCAGCTTGTATAACTTGATCTCTAATTTCTCTTTTTGCAAAATAAACCACCACATCTCTAGGCAACTTTCTCTGTCTGGCAATCCATGAATTCACCCGAAACACTTTATCCATAGCTGCTCTTATTTCAGATGCTGGCTGGTTCAATACCCCTTTGAGAGCCTCAGAGATCAGCTGCTTTAAATCTTCTTTAACATTCTCTTTTAAGCCTCTAATTCTGACAGCAAACTGCATCTGGTAATATTGGGCATGGCTTAACTCCCTTTCCAACTTGCCTCTTTCAATTTCATTCTCCCGTGCTTTTACTTCTAGTATAGCATTCCTTTGAGCCAAATCATCCACTTTTTCATCTAAATCTTCCACACATTCCGCCACTTTATGCACTGAAGTCAAAATGTCTACCTTCATCACGCTGTACTTCTGTTCCATCCTCTCTTCCATTCTTTCCTCAAATTTCTCCAATTTCTCCTCCATCTGTGCAAATTTATCAGCAATTGATTGATTAATTGATTCCAAAAGTACCTGGGCATGTTTATCCAAGGCATCTCGCAAATCCTTCGATGTCAGCACTTCAGGAGGGTGCAATGCCTGTAGTGATGATTGTTGCACCGGCGAGGATCCTCCACTCCGAAGAGTTTTAGAGGGAGGTTTAGCCGCCATCTTTTAATCCTCAATTATGACGCACTTTCAATTAAAGTTTAAAAAGTCCAACAAGTTAGAGAGTACAGTAAAATAGTCCTCTTCACCTTTTCCTCTTGTACCGCTCTGCCTGCTCCTTTAAATCATAGTCCTTTCTTCAGGCAGGGATGGTTCGCAGACGCCTGGCTCTGCTCCAGGAAGTTCGGAGCAGAGACGATGGCCAGCTGGGAGCAACCCAGGCTTCGGGGGAGTTCGATCCTTCAGCCACCCAAGCTCGAAGCTCAGGCGGCCTCGGAGAACTCTACCCCTACCTGGGGCCTCACCCCCTCCTCTTCTCCCGAGGAGGGGGCTTCAATTTCGCCCGAACAGCTGATCAGCGCTGTTTCGGGCGAAAAAACAAACAGCTGAGCCGCGGGCAGCCAGGGGAGGCTGTCTTCGGCGCCGCGCCGCCAGCGGAAGTCCCCCTTTGCAAATCAGTTGTTGACTGAAAAATATATTAACTGAAAAACATTTTATGTCTACTGATGATAATCAGATTTTTAGCATCAGAAGATAACTGACCAACTTAGCAATGGACAGACATCCATTTTCTCGAAAATATAGCTCACTTTTAAAACTGTCAGTTTTTTCCCATATAAATTCTAAGAAACATTAACAAATTTATAATGTAGTTTATACAATTTTATATATTTTACAGACAAAACTATCAGTTATTTTCTATTATGACAAGAATTTTGTATCTCTCCACAACATACACATTCTGTCCCTTTCCATGCATCTAGAGTTTTAGCAGTTCAATGGCAAGTTAAGGAGGCTTAAAATTCACCCAGTGCACATCAGAAGCGAGAAAGCTACTGACTTTAGAAGTATTGGAAAACTGACCACATCTTGCCAAGGAACCTGAAGATAAAACAACAAAACATCAGCCTAAGTAGTGTCATTTGGACTTGATTTCATCATCTCTAGTATTTGCCACCTATAGCATAGCTAACAATTTACTTACTGTGCATACTGACTCTTCAAATAAGGTATAGGTAGTCCTTGACTTATGACCACAATTGACCCCAAAATTTCTGTTGCTAAATGAGACTGTTGTTAAGTGAGTTTTGCCCCATTTATAACCTTTCTTGCCCCAGCTGTTAAGTGAATCACTGCAGTTGTTAAGTTAACAGTATGGTTAAGTGAATCTTGGCTTCCCCATTGACTCTGCTTGTCAGAAGGTCACAAAAGGTGATGACATGACTCCAGGGCACTGCAACCGTCATAAATATGAACCAGTTGCTAATCATCCAAATTTTGATTATGAGGCCATGTCAGTGCTGCAATGGTCGTGTGAAAAACTGTTACAAGTAACTTTTTTGAGTGTTGTTGCAACTTCGAATGGTTACTCAACGAATGGTTGTAAGCCAAGGTCTACCTGTACTGACTTCTCTAAGGTAGCAATGGATCACAGAGTGTTCTACAATGCAGGCATACTATTCCTTTTGAGCACATACCATCCTAAGAGTTAGCCACTAATCATTATTAGAGAAGCAGGTGATGGAACAGATTGCAAGGATCATAAGAATGGTACTTTCTTCTAGTATGGAATTTGATTGTTAATAGTAAAATAGCAAAATTTGAAAAGCTTGATATTTCCATCTGCCACCTACTATACCAAACAGAATCTAGATGCAAGTATTTTGAGATTTTTTTCTCACACCTTCCCCTTTCCCAGGACAGTTGTCTATTTTTCCCCCCTCTTTAATGGCTCCTGCATACTTTTGCCAAAGTTATCTCTGCACTGTATATATTTTGCCAAAGACCAAGTTTCTGTCCCAATTGTGTTCACAATTGGTGGACTATCTTTGTTAGTGAACCCTTATTGAACTCTTGTAAGAAACTGTAATTTTCCATTTCTTGGTGTTCTTGTTGACCAAACCAACCATGCTTCCATTAAAATAATCCGTTCTGCTATGACAGTAATATTTGTGTTATTGTCAGCTTACATTGTATTATCTCTATGATCTCTACTTTGTTTTAGAGTTAAATCAACTTAAATGTGATCTCACACTGGTAGGACAATCCTTCATCTACACCACAAACCTAATCCTCTCTTGCCATCCATACTACAATACTGCAATACATCTTGTTATAACGGATTAACCTGAATACGGTTTGATGAATTCATCTGAGAGATACCAAATATGAAGAAAACTGCAAAAAAAAATTATAGAACTTCCATCTCTTCCTCTGTGGCCCATAATCACTCTAAATTGTTTCAAAATGTAATTTTTTGAATCTCAAACTAGGTCACTGGACAAAGAAAAATGACAATAAACAGAAATAAATTATTTGTGGGGTAGTCAGGTCAGAGGGGGTGCAGGAAAAATTCAACATGATAGAAGGACAGAGAGGAAACCTGGATATCATCTACTTCAAATCCCTGCTCAATTCAAGAACAGCCACAGATGATTCTGTTACATTATCCCCAATAGATAATTGTCCAATATTTCCATAGGCCTGCCTATCCTCCCTATGGCAGACTGAACAGCTCTTACAATTAAGAAATTTCTACTAACAGTTACCCAAAAATCTGTTTTCTTACAATTGCTATCCACTGATTCTACATCGACTTTCTAGTGTAACAGAGAACAATCCTGCTCCTTTTTATTCATTACAGTACTACCAACATTTCAAGATCGTGATTCATCACTGCTTAATCTCCTCAACTTAGGTTAAACATATCCAGCTGTTTCAATTTCTCCTTCTATGGCTTATTTCTAAACCCAATTGCCACAGTGCTAGTTCCTCTCTGGACAAACAAGATGCAAATCCAGTCAAGAGCGCATTTTCAAATTGCTATTTCTAATAGAGAATTTACCTTGCCCGTCTAGAAGAGGTTAATTTAATTTATTTGGCCATTAATCCACAGTGCATTTTTATGGAACATTAACTGGAAATTTTAACACATTCCGTTTCAGACAGACAGCAATGAGTCTTTCCCAGATACACAGTGGAAATACAATATTCTGTTTGCAAGTGAACTGGCAGCTCCAGTTCAGAGCACTAATCATACTCAAGCTCATTTTCCCACACAAGTGACTACTTTCAAAAATGGAATTCATTTGCAAGAGACAGTATACTGACAATTGATAACAAGTAGAACTAGGGCAGCTACTCAAGCTTCTCTTCCGAGCTTTTTTCCCCCCAGAAATTATTTGAAAAATGCTATATTAGCCAATTTAAATTCAGTTTACTAGATCTGAACTTATGGCAGCCTGGCAGAATTTCATACTAATATTGTTAAATCTCTCCCAGTGCAAAACAGATACCTCCCTCCTTTAGACTTTTCACAGTAATACTACTTCTCAAAGACCAGACAAGTCAGGCTAACTTACAGTTCTGAAACAGCCCAATTCATTTTTACCCTTTATCACCTCTCTCAAAAATCATACGGTTCATCCTTAAGGTTGTGAACTATTTTATAGATAAGCAATTAACTTGAAATGGTGCAATATCCCAAATCTACAAATGGGTTTGTTTTTCAAAGGGACATAATGTACATAATCCCACAAATCAAAAATAACAACCTTAGATCTCTTCATAGTGGCATGAATTAATTTTCAATCTATAAGAATAGCAGCAGTGTATCAGAGAACACTGTGGCAAAGTACCCTATGCTGTGCAACGTGTATGCGTAATGTTTCAGGCTATTCTCATATAGAAAAAAATATTACTTTTATCAAAAGAATTAAAATAAATAAAATAAACACTATGATCTCCTGGCTCATCCTTCTTGTATGCCTTCAATTGAACCCAATGTGCAAGACTTTTGTACTTGCAATTATCCTGATGTGTTCTCAAAAGCATCAAGAGTTTTTCAACATTAAACAATCACAACAATAACAACTAGCATATGATAGACATGCCCAGAAAAAGATGGAACACTTGCATCATACCAGCTTGCCTCAGACAACGATGAAAAGCGAATGCAAAAAAATCAGAATTTGAAGAAGGCACTAAGCAAAAAGCAAGGTCTTAAATAATTAATTAGAGGAAGAAAGTGTATATAATAAAAATATCTCTGCTTTGCTGATACACTATCTGTGTCCCTAGAGAGTCAGCAAAATAGGTAACACAGAGATAAATCATGGGAATTATGACACCAGCCTATTTTTACACAAATAAAAATTACATTGATTTGAAAAACAAAAACTCTACGGTACAGCTTAGTAGCATTTCCCCTTTATTCCAAATCAGAGGCTTGTGGTTATTATAGTATTTGTATGTCAAAATTATTGTTCCTAGCAGTCTGTACCACCTACTCCATTTCCTATAAATAATAACAGGATTTCAGAATTAACCTAGGCAATTATTTCTCTCCAAGTTCAAGAGCTGGATTATATTCTCTTCTGACAAACGTAGCAAGTTCTAAAAATATTACTGTAGAAGCTTCATAATTCAAGTGAAGGGGGGAAAGAATTATAATAATTAATGCATGAAATGATGGCTGTTGATTAATTAATCATTAATCAACAGTGAGAAAAGTATATTCCTTGGACAAGGTCTTATGAAAATAAATAACCAGACTCTTCTAATAGACCACCAAGTATAAAATCATATAAAAATGTAATTTTTATACCAAGCTTCAATCTGTTAAAGAAATCATAACAGTCCCTAATCGTAGGCTACATAGAACACTTGAAATATGTTAAGGAAAACAACATATATTCCAATATTTGGGACATGCACTTATTTCGACAACTAGAGGCTGCTTTAATATTGTGCCGCTGCCACAAACTACTCCAAAAGCCTCTCTCCCTTCCTCTGGGCCTGCCGACAGCCTCATCCAGTTCCTTCGCTCCATTAAGCCCCGGGACCTCTCCTCCTCTGCCTCCTTTGGAAACAGCCCTGATTTACAATAGAATCCGTTGCTAGGCCAGCAATCAGATCTTGCTTCGAGAGCCAATGCAGCTGCAGCCGATCCAGGCGCCGCCATCTTAGAACAATTTCAGTAATTTAACACCTTCTCTAATATTTCAATTAAAAATATCTTTTTCTCATAGCTCATTCCTTATCAATAATCAAATTATAAAAGCTCAGCATTCAATCCTAACTGCAAAAGTCTATTAAAATCTCCCAGAAACAGTAATGCATATATTTTAAGCTTGATGAAATAAATCCACATTGTATTCCAACTTACCACTTTTCTAAGAAACAAAGCAAAAAATATATATCTCCCCATTTATAAATAGGCCTTTGCATCCAGTTCTGGTCGTACATAAACACAAAAAATCCATTAATAGTGACAAGAAGCAACAATACATGTATTTTAACTCTGGTAAAATAAGCTCACTTTATACTTCTGTTTACTTTTAAAAAGCTTGATCTTTAATCTCATCAAATAATGTCCCACAAGTTGATTCCTTATCATTTTCTCTTTGTCTCCTTTCAGGAACAATTTTAGTAGTATAACATGCCCCCTTTATAAGTCTAAGATAAGAAGGCTTTCCACAACATTGTTATGATTTATTATTTGTATGTCCTCTTTAGTTATTAAGATATCAGCCAGTTTCAAATGTAAATCCACTGTGGCATGTTTTCTCATATTACTCTTGCAGATTAGCATTTCTAAATGCTTTTCAACTCAACAGTATCTTTTTCCATATAACTTGCATCTAGCATTTTTTGCCCCAATCCATTTTCAAATCCACATTCAGCTTCATTTTTTGTTTTATTTAGTAAAATCTGTTCTTCTTTTTCTTCTATATCTTGTTAATTCCATTTTCATAGCAAACGATTTTGTAAGTAAGCCAACCCAGTATGGGGCAAACGTATAGGTGATATGGAAACCATATGCCTTTATAGATTTAACAGCCAAACTGGCTGATGTCTTAATGATTAAAGGAAATTATAAATAATGTATTAGAAGAGTGACTTGGAAAGCCTTCTTATTAGAGATATACAAAAGAGACATGTTAAACTACTGAAGTTGTTCATGACAGAGGACAAAAAGAAAATGATTAGAAATCAACTTGGGAGACATTATTTGAAGGGATTAAAGATCAAGCTTTTAAAAGTAAATGGAAGGAATATAAAGTGAATTTATTCAACCACAGTTAAAATATATATGATGTGGTTTCTGGGAAGTATTAGTGGATTTTTTTTTTTACCAGAACCGGATGATGCTTTAAAGATTTGTGTATGAATGGGGGAAGATTTTACTGCTTTATATTGCAAAGAAAATTATAACTTGGAATACAAAATGGATTTATTTGATAAATATTAAAATATATAGTTACTATTTTTAGTTGGTCTCTTGCTGATTAAGACTGAATAATGAGACTTTATGTATTGTTTATTGATGAGATGAGTGATCACATGGGTGAAGTTTGATTTTTTTAAAAAACATTTCTCCATCTCCACTTCCTTTGAAATTTAGCATTGGCAAAGAAGGCAAGATGGGATGTGTAATAGAAATAGCAAGGCAATTGCTATACATTAAGAAAAAAAGTCAAATGAGAATCAAAATGATATATTATATAAGGAACAAAAAGAGAGATTTAAGAAAAAAAAGAAGCAAATTGTAAGTAAATATAATTACCCTGTTGAAAAGCAACAAAAGCATTAAGGGCATCAATTATATTATGGATACTTCAAATATACAACATAGGAAAAAAGGAGAACTTAAACTAGGGAGATGGGTTTCTCCATAGACATAAGTTACATTGCAGAAAAAAATTTAAAAACTTGGCAAGAAACAAAATAAACTAGAGGCAAGGGGGAAAATAGAACTTGCTAAACAGTTATCCCAGAAAGTCTGAAAACTGATTAAACAGTGGTGTATGAATTAAGCTTTAGCTAACCCTAACCCTCAAAATGCTTTAAATTCTTTGCTAGATCACCAACCGCCATTTGCCTTAAAACAAGAAACCTATCGCCATAAAGCAGACATGTCAAACACAAGGCCCGGGGGCCAGATCCGGCCCGCGAAGTGGTTTCATGCGGCCCGTGAAGCCATCCTGGAAACAGTGAGGGAACGGCCCCCACTGCCTTGGCCCTGGCCCAGAGATCCTCCTTCTGCCAGAGACCCTCAGATCTGTCCCACTCCTGCCCAGGTCCCCATAGGCACCCTTGATGCGAATGATGTAGAGCTGGCCACGCCCACCCAGTAGGCCATACGTACTCTAGCCACGCCCACCCAGTAGGCCATGCCCACCCTGGCCACACCCACCCGGCCCCCTGAGGGCAACCGCAATGCTGATGCGGCCCTCAATGAAATTGAGTTTGACACCCCTGCATCAACAAATAGCAATAGCACTTAGACTTATATACCGCTTCACAGTGCTTTACAGCCCTCTCTAAGCGGTTTACAGAATCAGCCTATTGCCCCCAACAATCTGGCTCCTCATTTTACCCACCTTGGAAGGATGGAAGGCTGAGTCAACCTAAAAGCAGGGAGCTTAGACGTTTAGCTACAACATATTTGGAGGCAGAATGTCAACGGTATGCACAAGACAAACATCTCTCCAGACAAAAACAACAGTTTAAGAAAAAGAGGGAGAGTTCTCTGGTTTAGACATTACATAGAGTAAAGGCAACACTAGAAAAGATCACCTTATGAGCTAATGGGGTTCAAGCAAACTCTGGGTTAATGTAACTGAGCTCATAAATGTCATTTGCTATGTATTCAAACAAAACGAAAGAGTAACCGACACACTCAAAGGTAAGTTATAAACTTCCCAAAAATATATGGTCCTGGAAAATAGAGGGGCTTTGCAGATTATCTGATTGAATTCAAACTGATTGACTTTACAGTATAATAAATACTACACAAACCACACTGTCACTAGTAAACACAATAAAATTTATGAATACTCCGACTACACGTAATTTATGGCAATAAGAATGTTTTAGGACTGAGCCATTCTTCCCACTAGAGTTCCAGCTTGTTTTGTTCATCTTGCTATTATGCCAGTTGGACAGCACCTTGGATTAATAACATTTACTGTACACATATCTGCAACTTTGAAGTTTAATCAACAAAAAATGCAAAGAGAAATATATTGTGAGATCTTTACAGCCATTTATAAGCAAACTCTCATTCTGCTGTCCCAAAGGTGCTTTTTCCAAAGGCAATTGGACTTTGTTTTTGGAAAAACAAAGTCCAGTTGCCTTTGGAAAAAGCACCTTTGGGACAACCATGACCTGGACGGCTGAGAATCACCACAGACACTCTCATTCTGCTGCTTTTCCCAGAAAATAATGGATTTCTGAGGCAAAGTGTCAAAATAATGTCAAGGGAGGGAGGGAGCTAAGCATATCTACCCATAACTAGAGGACCATTCTGTGCACTGTGTATTTTTGCAACAATACACTTGCTCCTATTACAAAACACTAAATGGAAATCTCAGAAATGGGCCACTGACTCCAATTGACCTAGAACTGGCTCAGACGGAATCTTTTCTTCGTACAACAGCATTTGTAGACAGACAGATGGGAACATGACTTAAGTGGTACCTTCTGTGATGGAAAAGAAAATATTGACTCATTTAATTTGCATTTCAATCTCTGTCCATCAGTGTTTTGGTGACAACATATTCCCTGTTGTATCATTTTCTGAATGACATTGCATTCACTATCCAGTTCTAACCAATAAGCCATATCTTTGCACTGCACAGTGTCCCTGAGTATATGAATGGTAATCTTTACTTTTAGCTCAGGATTGTTTTCTTGTTATATTCTTAACCTCTCAGGAATTGGAGCTCTGCCAGTCTCTATAATCACTGTTTTAGCTGGCAATAAAGGTAGGCACTGTGTTACCTTAATGAGCAGATGTACTTAATGAGCTGATGCTTTATTAATTCAGTGCTAAAGGGAAAAAATTCAAAAATAAGAATTTGTTTCCTCAGTAAAACAACTCTCACCTCAATTTTATTACCTATTAATTAAAATATTAATGGATTTTGGAGTATCTCTTATTCAATAAATTCAAGTCTTAAAGTACCAAGAGTAAAATAATTATACTTCCCACATCAGGGATAAATCACTTTGTTGTCCAACCGACATCAAGAGGGATACAATACATTTTTTAAGCTTATATGCAAAGCATTCAAACTGTTGGATGAGGAACATAGGCCTTCCTTCAGTCATCCTAGATCAGACATGTCAAACTCGCAATGTCACATGACATCGCATGATGTATCAGAGCTTTTTCTCCATTGCCGGCAATGGGGTGGGCATGGTTTCCTTGTGACACGTCCGGCCTGCGGGCCGGCACTTTGACACTCCTGTCCTAGATACTTGCTATGAATCTGCCTACCTACTGGACATTCACAATTCATTTAATATAGTACCCAGAGAGAAAGATCCTCTTTGTTATATACAATCCTAGTCTCTTCCCTTAAACATTGCCATCTTATGAGATGCAGAAAGTGTGCCTTTTTTATGGCATCCATTTCTCTATGGAACACCACCGCTTTTGCCTCTGTCCTCCTAGCCTTCCAAAAAAAAAAAAGGACTTAACACTTGGATTTTCTGCAAAGTGGCGTGTCAGAGTAAGGTGAATGAGAGGTTTTAACAAGGATGTTGGAAGCCTAACTTTTAATGTTTATGGTTTTAATAGGTATATGTATTATGCTCTTTTTGACTGACATTGTCTTAATCAGTGCTTTTTTTTTGTAAAAGAAAAAGGTGCCGGAACTCACACGTCATACAACCCGCCTTGCCTACCCTACAAGGTTCCATCCAAAAAAGGTGCCGGAACTCCATTCTGAGCGTTCTATGAGAAAAAAAGCCCTGGTCTTACTTGATTGGGAACCACTCAATAAACTAAGCAGCTGTATAATTCAACAGAAGAATATTTATAGCTATATTTATATAGCATATGTTTTAAATAAACAAAGAATTGAGATAGCTCCTTGCCTCTCTTGATGAAAGACAAATCGTGATTTTGGTTATTTCCAAATTAGGACAGAATTACAGAGAAGTTAAGGAAAATAGCTGGGTGAAGAATAAGAGTTTCCATTTCCCAACAGCCAAGGAAAAGGTAGAACCAGGAAGCTGGAGTAATCCTGGAAACTTGTAGCAAAGTATGATTTTGTTTCAAGAAAATCTCTGCTTCTGTTGAAACAGGTACGCTGTTTGCATTTGATTCTGTATTTGATGTTAAATCTAGCCTCCAGTTCATAGTTTTATGCAAACTGGTGAATTCTGTGTGATTTCATGTTATGGCAGAGATCCTTGTACGGAGTGGGTGGGAAGCTGATCAGAAATAATGGAAAAGAAATGCTGCAGTCTCCAAAGATGTAAAGAACTTGATAAGATTGATTCTCCTCAGTTTCTTGAGCACCGGGGATACAATCTGGAAACAGAAATAGACTCTTTGGAGCCTCAGATGTCCAGATCTGAAAGTAGTGATCAAAATAAAAAGCCATTCTGGCAACAGCAGTTTGAGGCTTTTCTTCTGCTCTCTCACCAATTGGCCCTCCAGCTTCAGCTGTACATGTGTAGGCAGTGCACTGCTTGCATGGTCTCTGTTTTAACTTTTCTTCCTCCTGACATTTTAGCTTGAGGAAACAGCTTTATTCTCAGGATAATCAGTAGGTTGTTTCAAGGCCACGCAGCATAGAAATATGGGGAAAGTTGTTAGTGCAAGTCTGAAAAGGGTAGTGCAACAAAGTTTTCCTGTTTTTAGTTTTTTTTTTCTGCTGATCAATGGCATCTGCCATCACCATTTCATCCTCCTTCTCCAGCCTCCCACCCTATCCCGGTTCTCCTAAGATTTAAGGTAGTCTGGGGATACTGGAAAATATCCTGAAAGATGGCAATGATAATCTATTCTGCTCTGTTGCCTTGCAAGCTACAAGGCTATATTCACATAGTCACCAGAAATCAAGTGTGTCATTGTCTTCAAGGAATTCAAATGAAACAAAAACAGGCGTTCATGTAATATGGGCTTGAAATGCCTTCCTTTAGAAAAAGAGACCATTGTCTCATTAATAAATAATAAATAAATAATAAATTATTCTAATCCTCCTGAACCACAGTTCACCTTCATTAATAACTTGACTATCAAGATATTCTATGAGATTTTCCAAGAGAAACGATCACAGAATTATTACATTTATTAACAGCATTCAGGCAGGGGGTTTTAGGTAGTTCCCTGAAAAACTCAACTAAGCAAATCGCAAACAAAATTCAAGGCTTGTTCTTCACAGACATCTGAAGAAAGGAAAGCATTCTTCTGAGTAATTAGTGAATCTGATGAATTGCAATAACTTCAGCTTAGTCATCCTGCAGTGGCTGCTGCGACTTTTTCACATCATGTTCATCAACAATGTATCCCCATGGAAAAGGGTATGCCAGGATAAGCTATAATTCTGGCTACACCACAGCAGAGACAGGCAAAATTGGCCAGCATTTAGTGTAGCTCTGGGAAGCTTCCATTAAATGCCTAATCTGTCAGCAGCTCCATTAAGTATTAGTTATACTGTTTACTGTCATGGCTGGAGTTCCCAGCACTCAAGGCAAGACCTTGCAGACTGAGAAAAATAAGTTGCAAAAAGCCATACAAATCTCCAACGTGAGGATTAGGACCTCTCACAGGGATCCCTATTCAATACTATGAAACAGAAAATAATGTTTTTCCTTTAGACTCTAAGATACTAACAAACAGTTAGCACCTATGAAGCAAAAGACCGCAGGAGCCCTTTGAATTAGCAGTATCTTTTCTCCTGAAAGGGAAGATACTTTCTTTGGCTGGAGTCAGGAAGAAAAGCATCTGTTCATTCGATCACTTCCAATTCTGAAATTATTTGTTAGTCTACTGATTAATTCTTGAGCTCAAATTGTTTTCTTAGGACTGACAAACTTATTTTCCTTCTGTCCCCAGTACTGTTGCTCTGCCCTCTGATTGTAAACTTTGCAATATAGTCTCATTTTCTTGTCACTGTCTTCCTGGATTCGGATTCTGAATGGTTCAGTTTTGCTTTATATGCTCCAGACCAGGGATGAATAAACTTCACGCAGCTAGAGGTCTCACATTTAATACTTTATTCAGTTGCTGAGGACCCCAAAGAATGCAATGGTGAAATGGTGGGACACAATTGGAATTGATTGTGCTTTTTGGTTTTTTATTACTTTTGGGGTGATAAGGGATTAAGCTGTAAAACAGTTATACTAAGCCTTATAGTAAAGTTCAATACCTTTTGGGAACTACAACTGACCATGTTTTCCCACTAAAAAGGAGCAGTTTTGTTACTGAATCTTGCCACTATGTTGTTCTGGCATGCAAAAATGAGACTGGGAGGTGAGTACAACCAATGGATTTCCCAGTCATACACTACCTGCCTCATTTCAATCAATCACTTGGTGCTAAATTGACAGCTTTTGAAAAAAAAAGAATGGACTAAAGACTTGTAAAGATGAAAGACAAGATGAAAGAAGAAGTCAAGATGGAAAACTGTGTAAAGCAAGTTATCTGGAGATGTAAAACAAATGGAGAAAGTGGATGTTTTGAACAGTTGAAGCCAATCTGGTGTAATTCCTTTCTTTGCAAATTGCTCAAGCAATCCTCTCCACCCTTCCATTTTTGGCCCCTCTTCTGTTGTTTGCCATTATGATATTATAAATGAAATAAATAAATGAGATTGACAAATAAAGATAGATAGATAATGGATGGATAGAAAGATAATGGATAGACAGACAAACAGATATATAGATGTAATGCAAAAATGAAAGTTTTTCAAACAAGATAAAAAGGCAACTTTCCCACTTCCAATTTTTCTCTTATTTTCCTGTGCTTTCATCTGTTTTAATACTTTCATCTCTAATAGCACAATCTAGATCGCAGTCCATATTTCCACAGTTATGGTCAGCATCACAATCTAGCTCATATTGCCCTGATCTTTTGGTTTGTAAAATCCATCAATTTTTTACATTGTTTAATAATAAAAATTATTCCACAAAAATCCAATTCATTTGTCTAATTTAATTTCAATTTGTTCAAATGCTCCTTCATCAATCAATCAATAAACAATGATAATCTTTCAAAATAACTGTCCCTTTCTCTGTTTTAAAATTTCTTACTCAACTTCTTCAGCTTTTTGGCAAAATTTCTTAAGTCTTTAAAACTTTTAAAAATTCCTTTATAATCCATAAAAAATAATAGCTCACCATGTGGAATATTAATCTACTGCTTAGAAAAACCTAACTATAAATTAATTAAAGGCAGTGCCAAAGAATGTTCAAACTATCGCACCATTGCACTCATTTCACATGCTAGTAAAATTATGCTTAAAATCCTACAAGCTAGACTCCAGCAGTATGTGGATCGAAAACTACCAGAAGTACAGGCAGGATTTCGAAGAGGCAGAGGAACTAGAGATCAAATTGCCAACATACGCTGGATCATGGAGAAAGCTAGGGAGTTCCAGAAAAACATCTACTTCTGCTTCATTGACTATGCTAAAGCATTTGATTGTGTGGATCACAACAAACTGTGGCAAGTTCTTAAAGAGATGAGAGTACCAGACCATCTTATTTGTCTCTTGAGAAACCTATACTGTATGCGAGTCAAGAAGCAACAGTGAGAACTGGACACAGAACCACTGACTGGTTCAAAATTGGGAAAGGAGTCCGGCAAGGCTGTACTGTCACCCTGCCTGTATAACTTATATGCAGAGCACATCATGAGAAAGGCAGGGCTACATGAATCAAAAGTTGGAATTAAGATTGCCTGGAGAAATATCAACAACCTAAGATATGCAGATGATACCACTCTAATGGCAGAAAGTGAAGAGGAACTAAAGAGCCTCTTGTTGCGAGTGAAGGAGAGTGCAAAAGTTGGGTTGAAACTGAACATTAAGAAAACCAAGATCATGACATCAGGTCCTCTCAATTCCTGGCAAATAGATGGGGAAGAAATGGAGGTTGTGACAGATTTTATTTTCCTGGGCTCCAAGATCACTGCAGATGGGGACTGCAGCCAAGAAATTAAAAGATGCTTGCTCCTGGGGAGGAAAGCCATGGCAAACCTAGACAGCACACTAAAAAGCAGAGATATCACCCTGCCAACAAAAGTCCGTATAGTCAAGGCTATGATCTTCCCAGTTGCAATGTACTGTATGGCTGTGAAAGTTGGACCATAAGAAAGGCTGAGCGCCAAAGAATTGAAGCCTTTGAACTATGGTGCTGGAGAAGACTCCTGCAAGTCCCTTGGACTGCAAGGTGGTCAAACCGGTCAGTCCTAGAGGAGATCAACCCTGACTGCTCTTTAGAAGGCCAGATCCTGAAGTTGAAACTCAAATACTTTGGCCACCTTATGAGAAGGAAGGACTCACTGGAGAAGAGCCTAATGCTGGGAAATGTTGAGGGCAAGAGAAGAACGGGACGACAGAGAATGAGGTGGCTGGATGGAGTCACTGAAGCAGCAGGCATGAGCTTAAATGGACTCCAGAAGATGGTAGAGCACAGGAAGGCCTGGAGGAACATTGTCCATGGAGTTGCGATGTGTCGGACATGACTTCGCAACTAACAACAACAACAAGGTTACAATCCATATAGGTTACAATATGACTGTGAGCTTGATTGTACCCTTCAAATTATTCTGTCTGATCAGCATATCATGGTAAATGACTGGCAATACCCAGAGCTCTTACTATTGAAAAATATTATGCAGCATTTCTATGTAGCTTTAATTATAATCCTGTTTCTGAGAATCTTTCTCAATATATTTAGATCAGTATCATTTCCTTTAAAGCTTATACTTCACAGCATTCTTTTTAATGTACAAACATTTGTCAGAACCATAATCTAGCTGCCTACAGAATCCAGTAAAACAGATGTGATATCATTGAACAGAGTGAGGAGAGAGAGAGATGTCACACATAATCTATGAGAATAGATTTAATCTACTTTATACTCCTGGGTGAATATCGCACTGCTTCAGCAGGAAAAACAGGCTGACTGTCTGGCAAACACTGTAACAGAAAGACCCTCAAGGCAAGATATGAATTTTTATATTTAAGTTGATATTGGCAAAGATAAGGATATAAATATGCAAGTAAAGGAGTCCCCTGTGGATTTTACTCTGCTATTGCTGATAATGGGGTGGTACTCATCTCTCTTTCATGGTCATTGAGCCAACGCTGTCCAAAGACATTTCTGTGGTCATGTGGCCAGCATGACATCATGGAGAGCTTTTACCTTCCAATCGGAGTGGTACCTATTTATCTGCTTCTGAACTGTTAGGTTAGCAGGAGCTGGGATGAGGACAAGAATTCTCCCCGCAGCACGGCACCTAGGTCTCAAAACCTGGGCTGCCAGCTTTGCAGCCATCAAGCCCAGCATCTTAATCACTAAGCTACCACGCCACCCCAAACATATGAGTAGAGATGTAATATAATCAAAGTACCACCACTGCAATTTAAAAAGCTACTTTAGATAAGAAAAGCATCCTACATATTTTCTGGCTCCTATTGATCAGCGGAGTCCTATACCCCCACGTCACAAAAGTTTACTTAAGTAAGTTTATCAGAAAGGCTGTTCTTCATATATTGCATTAGACAAATGGAAAAATGGTACATTCCTTGGATCTAGCATATACTATCCTGGTGAGCAAGACTGTTGAAAGCTTACTGCTTGTGCCTTCACTTCATCAACTTCCTTTTAACTAGTTATGCTGATTGGATTAAAAGCAAAAATGCTATTCCTTTGGAGTCTATATATTCCCATTGCTTAAGTCTTCAGCCAAAGGCAAAATCCTTAGTTCAGCCAAAACCAGCTGCATTAAATGAAACTAAAGTACCATACTTGCTCTCTTTCTTCAAACCTTTTGGTGCATGAATTCCTGTTGCCTATCTTAGGAATCATAAATCTTATAACTGTGATTATAAATTAAGATGTCTGCTTAATCGAGATTTGGGGGAAAAATAGTTCTAGTCTATTGTTAACCTGAATTTAGATTCTGAGCAGAACTAAGAATGTCTATTTATTATAGGAGCATTTGAATTTGAGAAGATGCCAAGAGCCTGCAATTCCGCAAAGGCAATATAGGTAGTCCTCTATTTATGACAATTGAACCCAAAATTTCTGTTACTGAGACATTTGTTAAGTGAATTTTGCCCCATTTTTATGACCTTTCTTGCCTCAGTTGTTAAGTGAATCACTGCAGTTGATAAGTTAGTAACCCGGTTGTTAAGTGAATCTGGCTTCCCCACTGACTTTGCTGGTCAGAAGGTCGCAAAAGGTGATCTTGGGGCACTGCAACTGTCACAAATATGAACCAGTGGGGATGTTGGAAAAGTCTTAACTGAAAAACGGTCATAAGTCACTTTGTTCAGTGCTTTTGTAACTTTGAACAGTCACTAAGTGAACTGTTGTAAGTCAAAGACTACCTGTATGTAAATATTGTGTTCCACACTGAAGATATGTAGAGGGAAATGGCTGAACAAAAATATTTTTTCAGATCCTTTGCTCCTATTGGGAAGTGGTCATTATAAGCAATTTATCTGCTACTCTCATTCCTCTCAGGAAAAGGATGATGATGATGATGATGATGATTTTCTCTTCCCTTTTCCTGAAAAATAATACATACTCTGAGGTGTTGATATTCCCTATAGGTTTGTTTTGTATACAGCCAAAACAAGAAAATTACATCTGTAAGTTTTCTAATAGAAAACACCTTCCCTTTCAGAAAAAAGCAAATGTACATTTAATAGCATTTCAGAACCTGTTCTGGACATAATCTCAACAATAATTTTGAGAAGGTTAAAAGCAATACTAACCATAACAGCATTTTAGCTTTTTGGTTGTTCTTTGTTACTCTACAATTTGAGTTCTGCCTGAATTGATTAGCAGTGACAGTATGCCAGAGGTCATTACTGTTAAAGTATACCTCAATGAACAATTTAAAAGGAGTTATTACATTACTACTAAATGAAGTTGATTAAGGGATATAATTATCAACCCTGATCAAACAAAAAAACAAACATAAAACAAGGCCTCAGAAAATGGCCATTCATACTTGTGCTGATGGACTTGTGCTCATTTCTGAAGCGACTGTATAGGACACTGGGCTAGCTAAGAAAAAGGAAAGTGATACTGTATATTTAATTTTTTTCAGAACAACACTAACAATTGTATATACAGAAATAATTTCCCCAACAGAAAAATTTCAGATATCTGACAATTTAGACTTCTAAGATGTCTAATAGGTACAGCTTTTAAGATACAGGTGAAACTCAAAAAATTAGAATATCGTACAAAAGTTCATTTATTTCAGTAATGCAACTTAAAAGGGGAAACTAATATATGACATAGACTCATTACATGCAAAGCAAGATAGTTCAAGCCGTGATTTGTCATAATTGTGATGATTATAGCGTACAGCTCATGAAAAGCCCAAATCCACAATCTCAGAAAATTAGAATATTACATGCAATCAATAAAACAAGGAGTGTACATAGAACAATATCGGACCTCTGAAAAGTATAAGCATGCATATGTACTCAGAACTTGGTTTGGGCCCCTTTTGCAGCAATTACTGCCTCAATGCGGCCTGGCATGGAAGCTATCAGCCTGTGGCACTGCTGAGGTGGTATGGAAGACCAGGATGCTTCAATAGCGGCCTTCAGCTCTTCTGCATTGTTCGGTCTCATGTCTCTCATCTTTCTCTTGGCAATGCCCCATAGATTCTCTATGGGGTTCAGGTCAGGCGAGTTTGCTGGCCAATCAAGCACAGTAATCCCACAGTCATTGAACCAGGTTTTGGTGCTTTTGGCAGTGTGGGCAGGTGCCAAGTCCTGCTGGAAAATGAAGTCAGCATCCCCATAAAGCTTGTCTGCGGAAGGAAGCATGAAGTGCTCCAAAATCTCCTGGTAGACGGCTGCGTTGACCCTGGACTTAATGAAGCACAGTGGACTAACACCAGCAAATGACATGGCTCCCCAAATCAACACAGACTGTGGAAACTTCACACTGGACTTCAAGCATCTTGCAGTGTGTGCCTCTCCATTCTTCCTCCAGACTCTGGGTCCTTGGTTTCCAAATGAGATGCAAAAGTTGCTCTCATCAGAAAAGAGGACTTTGGACCACTGAGCAACAGACCAGGTCTGTTTCTCTTTACCCCAGGTAAGACGCTTCTGACGTTGTTTGTTGTTCAGGAGTGGCTTGACAAGAGGAATACGACATTTGAAGCCCACGTCCAGGATCCGTCTGTGTGTGGTGGCTCTTGATACACTGACTCCAGCCTCAGTCCACTCCTTGTGAAAGTCCCCAACACTTTTGAATGGCCTTTTCCTGACAATCTTCTCCAGGCTGCGGTCATCCCTGCTGCTTGTGCACCTTTTTCTTCCACACTAACTTCTTCCACATAACTTTCTATTAATGTGCTTTGATACAGCACTTTGGGAACATCCAACTTCTTTTGCAATTACCTTTTGAGGCTTTCCCTCCTTATGGAGGGTGTGAATGATGGTTTTCTGCCCAACTGTCAGGTCAGCAGTCTTCCCCATGATTGTGATTCCTACTGAACCAGACTGAGAGACCATTTAAAGGCTCAGGAACCCTTTGCAGGTGTTATGGCTTAATTAGCTGATTAGAGTGGGACACTTTGAGCCTAGAATATTGCACCTTTTCACAATATTCTAATTTTCTGAGATTGTGGATTTGGGGTTTTCATGAGCTGTAAGCCATAATCATCACAATTATGACAAATCACAGCTTGAACTACCTTGCTTTGCATGTAATGAGTCTATCTCATATATTAGTTTCCCCTTTTAAGTTGCATTACTGAAATAAATGAACTTTTGCACGATATTCTAATTTTTTGAGTTTCACCTGTATGTGTATCTTAATATATGATCTTTTTTTGCCCCACTATAATTTGGTAAACTCATGTTCTTCAGGATAAATTACTTAAAAATTAATTTAAATGTCAGAGAATCATAACCCTACTGTCAACATAACTTGACAACTGAAGATCTATTATATAAATGCAGAAGTGCTCAAAGAACAGTCTCTCTCTCTTTTATAACAGCAGTCCCTTCTGTATAAAAGAGCAACCAGAACAGAGTGAATCTGAGTTTGAGATGAAAAATCAAACAGAACTGACTATTACTCCAGGTTGACTGATAAAGACTTTATTAGCCAATTTCATGTTCTATAACAAAATATAAAATAAAATGGCGCAAAAATGATGTGACTGCCCTATAGTAATAATGTAGCAATTCTATCTCTTAATCATAGGGTTTATTAAGTTAATCACCTTCAAAAAAATTACTGATTAGAAGAAAGTCCACGAAAGAATTAAATGTTTCAGATGCCACTTCCTTCATTTAGCAAGTAATCAGAGAATGCCTCTTCAAATTTTGCATTAATAAAGATCTCGTTAAATGCAAACCTGCAAGAATTAATGTAAAAATCTTATTAACCTGGAAAACTTTCAACTACATCTGTTATTCACTTTCCTCCCATAGTTCCAGTAAGTAGAAAAAACGTGTTCGGGAACCAACATTTAAGTCCTATTCTATTTCAGAACTTCTCTCAAATGAAAATTTTGGATTTGACTAATAGAAGTAAGTACATGTAACGTGTGGCTAAATAAGGGGATCAGTTAACTGTTCCTTCTGTTCTCTAATCAAAGCACAGAAAGAATACATTTCTATTTCAACCTCTTAGGAACTGAAATATTAGAAACCTGTCATTATCCTTTGGACAAGAAAATGAAATATAGGAAAAATGAAAAGATTTTGCCTTTTTTCTGACAAACTATATTAAGTTTCATGTCTACAAGCTAACATGAAAATACCTATTTATCAATGCTCTGATTCATTCCCAGTGCCAGGACACAAAGTGGTTTGTTTAACGTATTGCATTAATTTTGCATTTACGGCACAGCAGATTGTTATAATTTACACAACAAAGACTGATTTTAAAATTCCTAGTTTAGGGTTATATGCAATACCTCTTGAGAAATGCACCTTGTATTTTTAGCAAATGAGAAAAACAACAATGTAAAGTAGTTCAAAAACAAGACAAACTGAATAAGCTTGTATTGCTTTATTAACCTCTTGCAATATTCATTTAAACATGTTCAGCTTTGTCACTAAGCATACGAGAACCAGCAGTGATGCCTATTGGATACTATGTCCATTATAGCGCTCACTAGTATGCAGACAACTTAAATTGGGAATTCACTGTAACTCCAATAAAACTTCACTGATCTTTACCACACTGTACAGTATGTGAAGGTGTTTGTTGGATCATCATTTTTAAAACAAGATTTCTGGTTAGATTAAATTATGCAGTAAAGGCTACACATTAAAGCAGAGTTCCCCAATCTTTTGGGCACCAGGGACCAGTTCCGCAGAGAGAGGTTTTTCTGCGGACTAGGGGATGCATGGTATTGTGCGCTGCCTTTGTTTGTTTGTGCGGACCGGTTGCTGGCATGCCGTGGACCAGTACTGGTCCATGGACCGGGGGTTGGGGCCCCCTGTATTAAAGGTTTTTGTTTTCTATTTTTAAGAATAGCATTAAAGCATATATTGAGGAAACTAAATGGATGCAAAAGATATATTTAGATTTTTAAAGTTTTTTTTAAAAAGAAAACTATATCATAATGGCAAAGTTTTACACTTTGGTTTTAGCATTAACAAAAGTAAAGAATTTAATTTTTAATTAAAGAATAGTATTGACACAGAATGTATCAAGTAAAAAAAAATGAGAATTGTGAAGCAATAAGCAACAAGAACCAATTTTCAGTTAATTTTACCATTATACTTAAAATTTATAGATGTGTAAATATTTTCTTGTATCCAACAGATATTTAGAATAAAATGACTTTCTATATTAGTAGAAAAATAGTAGAAATAATTCATGTTATTTTAAAAAAGAACTCAAATAATAGATTATTAAACATGAAATAATACCCAGTGACCAAAGATATTTAAACTATTTTTTTAAATAGTATATTTTTATTACTTATAACACTGGGGATATATTCACCTAAAACAAGCAAGCCAAAAAACAAAAGTTATCTCTGTCTGCAGAAGCAATATGGAATCTATAGCTCAGTTTTCCAAAACCATCCAGGGAAGTTGATTGTTAGGGAAATCTAATATAATTTAAAGAGCATTGAAATAAAGAATTTGACCCCTTTGTTAGTAAGACAGGAAAGATAAAGTAGGTCACAATAAATTCTGCCCTAATGGCAGAAGCCAGGATATGAGAGCAAAACATTTCAGTTGCATTTAGGGAAAAAGTTGCTTCTGTTCATCTTATCTGGGGGAAAAAAACACATACCTCAAATCCTTTACGTTACAGACTACTGTGAATCTCCATAGTACCTCCAGAATAGTCATAATTGTTTTGGGAAAAGGAGAAGATATGGATAAAAAAAGCTTAACCAGTTGAAAATCAGCAATGCTTTGCTATGCAGGTGATATTACATTATTTTGCTGCTTTAAATTTATTTCAGAGTAATGAATGAATACAACCTCACCACTCACAATTTTTTTAAGTGAGGGGACAATAATAAGGAAGACCTCATCACCAAAACGCAATTTCTATATCCATTTTAATATTAGAAACAATTAAGTCAATATTATTTTCTACTGAGTTCCTCAGCAGGCATTGGTACTTAGCTCTGCTTATTTCTTCTATGTTAATTTGGAATGGTTGATCTGAGACTTCTATATGTTAACACCTTAGGCGGACTGTTTTCCTGAGATCTTCTCATAGTGATGTATTTTAAGTCAGGTATCCAGGGTCTAGGACAACTTACCGCTGCTGGTTGCCACCACTGGCTCACCCCAGCCGATTCGACACAGGACAACTCACCGTGAGAGAATGCCAGAGATGAGGGGAATATCCTCCTCCTCCTCCTTTGTAGCTCAGACTGGGGGGGGAATCAGGGAGCACAAAGTGAGGAGGGGAAGAGGGACTTCCTCTCCGAACAGAAAAACGATCACTTTGGAGAGAGTCACACACTTTTTGGTGCACAGGAGTTTCTGCACAAAGTTCAAAGGATATTGGGGGGCGGGAGCTGGATCAGGAAGGGAGGGAGGGAGGAAGAGAGAGAAGGAGGAGGTCACCTCTTGTATTCCCCTGTGCTGAGTTGTCTTGAGGCAAGTTGCACATGGCAAGTTGTTCTGAGGTGAACTGGCCAGGGTGAGCCAACAATGGCGACCCGGCTATGGAAAGTTGTCCCATTCCGTGATATTCACCCAGAATTCTTGCTATATGCTGGGAAACATGCAATAACATGGCTATCACAGTTTTACTCTTCTATCTTACAGATAGGATTCATCCCTCGGTTTATGAAATGGATAAAGAACACTGCTGTCCAAGCCAGATAAACCTAGCCAGAAACCTCAGAGTTACTGACCAATCATTCTTCCAAGTATGGTATTTAAATTACTGGAAAGACTACTAAGTAAAATTAGTCCAGTCATCCTTGAAAATGTGCCCATTGAGCAAAGAGGCTTCTGTGCCAACCGTAGTAGTACAGACCAGGATTCTCTGGTTAACTACATACATCAGACATGTCACATGATGTCGCACAATGTATCGGGACAGTTTTGCCACTGCCGGCAATGGGGTGGGCGCAGCTTCCACAGTTTGACACCCCTGACATACATAGAAGCTGGATTTCAAAAACAACTTAAAACTTTTGTTGCTTTTGTGGACCCAACTACAGCATATGACACTGTTTGGAGACCAGGTGCCATCTATAAACTGTTTTGAGTAATACCCTGCAAGAAAATCACCTGGCTCATTGATGGAATGCTCACCAATAGGAAGTTCTGTGTAATCAAGGGAAACAATATTAGTAATGAGAATATGCTCAACAACAGCCTTCCCCAAGGATCAGTATTAGTTAGCACTGCTCTTGTTCAACCTATATACAGTATGGCCAACTTACCTGAAACTAGTTCCAGAAAATTTGAGTATGCAAATGATGGGGCATTAGCCATATGGGGAAATTCCATGGAATATACTGAAGAAACACTTGATTTAGCTATCTTAGGACAATATTTTCACAAATGGAAACTTCAGCCAAACCCAAGTACTGTAAGACTGAAGTAAAATGCTTCCATCTTAACAACAAGATGGCCCACTGTGAACTAAATGTGCAGTTTGAGAATATTCCTCTTATTCATAACAAATACCAGAAATACCTAGGGGTTATTCTTGATAGAACATTGTCCTTCAGAGAGCATCTCAATAAGACCACAGCCAAACTACGACCAATGTGTGGCTCTACCTGGGTTTTCTCAGATTCTACCTTGCGATATTCAACTGTAGGCCTTGTCTTTTCAACAGGGTCTGCATAAATAGTAGCCATATCGGACTGATCAACACACAGCTGAATCACACTGTGTGCATTATATTGGGCACAAGAAGATCCAACCCCACTTTCTGATTACCAGTTTTGAACCATATTTCTCTGCCACATCTACGAATGCTCTACTGTGAGAGTGTAAGAAAATAATTAGCAATATTCACCTGCCAATCAATACAGTTATCATTGATGCCATAAGCCAGTTGTTCTCAATCTGTGGTTTGCAGACCCCGGGGGGGGGGGGGGCTGGAATGTCTTCATAGGGGATCCGCAAAAGTTTGAAGAAATGTTATGATTTAAATCTGGAGTTAAATTTTGGGGGCTTGTGGCCATGGCTACAAAAGGTATTTAAAAGGGGTATGTGGTGAAGAAAAGGTTGAGAACCACTGATATAAGCAACAGACTTTGCTCCAGATATCCACACATTAGAACAGCCAGAAAGTTGCTGGATAACAACTTCAATCTGCTTCAGGTTTTGATACAAGAATGGTTCTCTATTTCTCCTCCAGAGAGTCATAACATTCTCTGCTTTACAGCTGAACCAAAAGGATTCAATCTCCTTAATAAGATTAGGACTCAGCATGGCAGGTGCGCTAGTCTCCTCCATCAATGGGGAAAGCTCTCCTTTTCCGAATGTAACTCTGGTGCTCCAAAGTAGACAGTAAAACATATTGGGGAACAGGGCCCTCTGAGCACATATCAGGGAAACTCCAGAGACTTTCTGTTTGCAACTCCATCATGTAATGTATCGACTATATAAATAGTCTACCTTTAAATTTGTAAATGGAGTAAATAATGCATATTCACTCATTAAGAATATAATTGTGATGTGCTTTTTAACATTTAACTATAGTAACTGGAGAATTTAAATGCATTAGCAACTGCCTTATTCAAAAGAACTGAGAATCAAATCTAAAATGCACAAAGAATGTCTACTTATTCTGTCTTCTTTGTTTGCAACATGAAAAATACACAATCAGAATCTGTTACTTCACAAAAATCATAGATGAAAATCAATTTCTCATTCAAATAACATTAAGGAGTTAATTGTTACGGTGGTGGTGGTAGCAATTAGATTCCAGATGTAGAATGAAAAGAATTGGACATCATGCTCAAATTAGCATTTTATACTGTTAAAAAAATCTATCCTTTACTATTGAATTGTCCAAAAAAAGTTGCTTTATTTCTTTAATGTGTTTCCCCACTGCAGAGAGATAATCAATTATTGTAAATAAATGTCAGTGAAAGTACTGTAGAGAGGAAGTAGCAGCTAGACTGTTTTTTGAACATTCCTCCGGCAAACATCCTCCACTTTGCTTTGACTCCCTATTCTAGGAACATTTCCATGGAAAGGTTCTGTTCCCTGGCTTGATCTTGGCATACGCTAATGAAAAGTTTACAGACACTCAGCACCTTTTATTGTATACAAGAACAAATCCACTTTAAACAGTTGATTGCCCTCTGCCAACATGAACACTGGTCTTACACCCACAACAGTTAACTATTGTGCTTCTTTTTTATGCCTTTTATATAGCTTGACTACTATAGTACATTTTTTCTTACAATTCAATCAAGTCCAATTATCAAAAATTGTCCAGACAGGTCCCTGCAGTTTTCTTGGCAATGTGTCCTCAGAAATGGTTTGCCATTGCCTCCTTCCTAAGGCTGAGAGAAAGTGACTGGCCCAAGGTCAGTGGCCAAGGTGAAACTGGCCCAAGGTCGGTGGCCAAGGTGAGACAAGAATTCAAGGTCTCCTGATTTCTAGCCTGATACCTTAACCATTACCCCAAACTGACTTTCACTGTGATACTTAGCCTTGTGTTTTTAAATTTTGGAGCTAGGTTAAGCTAAGCAATTACAGTAGTAGTTGTTGACATAATTAATATTTCTGCTCTAAGAAACTCTAGTTCTATATCCTCCTCCCCTCAATTCTCCACCTTCTGTATGTCTGGAAGAAATAAAGATCTACCTCCTCTTTCTCTGGTGTCAAAGAGGCAGATAAGGGAGAAAATCTTCCCCTCTTCATCTCTGTGGAGATTGGCTCTTCTTCCCAAAAGCAACAATTGTTGGCAACTTTCCCTCCCCTTCAGGTAGGTGCTTGATGGTGGAGTTTCTTTCAATCTCTCTCTGTCACTCTCTTCTTGACCATCTACCTGTCTTACTTACTCCACCTCAATAAATCCCCAACCTTCCCAGGGTCAGAATCATTGGCAGTTGTAACAATATCATTGTGTGACCAGACGGCTTTGGATTGCAAAGGCACTGTAACTAGAAATGGTGAAGATGGAAAGCTTGCATGCATATCATTCACTGCCCCCCAGGAACATTTAGTATCCAGGGAGTCTTTTCCAATAAATCAGCTTTTTAAGCCCAGTTATCCTGTGCTGAGTCCAAAAAGCATTTTATCTCAAGTTCTTCCTTGCCATGTCTCAGGATGAGAAATGGTGGCAGAGATAAGATGTGTTAAGGGGAATGAAACAGTGTAAAAGCAATTGTACTTTCAGCATAACCAAAAGCTGCAATCAAACGCTGCTTGCGTTGCCGTGGGGAATCCAATACCCTTGACATCTAGCCTGACATGGTATATAAACACACAAATATAAAAATGATAGTATAAACAGATGAAAGCCACGTGTGATCCCCTGGGGAAAAGAGGAGTTTACAGATAGTGATGGTTAGCAGAGTACTTTCAGGTAGATTTGCTAGATCTAGCTGCTCTTTCAGGATGTGTTTGAGCCATAAATTTATCTTTTCAATGTTTATCACCATAACAAATATCTATTTGATTTGATTAGCTCTCCAATGTGAAAGGACTGAGAGTGACAGAGTGACACTATTAGCCATTATTGGCCTAAAAGAATGACAGCTGATTTCATTCATAAGCAAATGCTGTCACAGGAAAAAAAGTTCTAGCCAATTGTCTTGCGGGTTACTATAGCAACAAAGATATTGCTCTGAGGTGTCCTTCCTTCTTGAATACGTACATGTGTGGCTCAACACCTCCTTAAAAAGCAGCTAGATTACTCAGGGGCCACCTACAAAGTTTGCTAAGCATCACCGTCTGAAAAGTTTCATATATTCCTCAGGAATGAGTTTGATTTGAGGATGTCTTTACAGTATAACATAGTAACATATGACCATTATAAAAAAGTCACGTGGATTATTATGTTCCAATTTGTTCCAAGCAAATTGGCAATGCTGGTTACTGTTGTTGTTTTTTTTTAAAATAAAACCTCAGCTCTCAAACTACTGGCCAAGATACTTGCTAATAAGGAAAAATAAGTAGCCATTTATTCACATTAAAAATTACAGAAAATAAACATGATGTTACATGCTTACAATGTTATCTTTCATTTATCTCAACCTGAGTTGAGAAATCTAAAATGTGAATTGGTGTGTTTTTTTTAAAAAAAGGGAAAATGAAAAAGCATAGAGTTAAAGAAAAAAATCTGCAATTTTTTCCTTTTTCTTACCGTACGTTGACCAATGCATGAGTCACCTTACTGGCTGGCTCCTTCCACTGGCCAGCATTAGTAGAAAGCCTTAGAACTGAAAGAAAGAAAAAAATATTCTATGATACCTATTTGACTGCACTCAAAGAGTTTCCAATTTTTTGTGGCTTGGGACCGCATTTCCTCCCACACCGTTTTTTAAAAACTGTCTCAGCATTCACAGGGACGGGCAATACGATACGTTATTATTGGAGGAGGTGGGGACAGGACGTTCAATCTTTTATATTTTCTGGGGCATTGGATGGGGAGAGACCTGGCATTTAAAAGCAACTAAGACAAACCGCCCCCTGTTGGGTCATCATTTCAGAGATATTTCTTAACTTAAACAGAGAAACAGAATCACCAGAGTAGGTCATTGGGATTAGGAGTGAGTTCCTGCCAGCTTCCCCGTTTTCCCTGTGGGAATCTGGCAACCAGAATCATAAATCTTTCCTTCCTTCCTTCCTTCCTTCCTTCCTTCCTTCCTTCCTTCCTTCCTTCCTTCCTTCCTTCCTTCCTTCCTTCTTTCCTTCCTTCCCTCCCCTTCCCTTCCTCTGGTGCTGGGTGGCAGAGAGACAGGGGTTAGAAACTGTCACAGAATGTTGAAAATGATCATCACTCAGTAGCCACCACTTTCCCAAATTTCATTCCTTCAGGACTCACGGGTTGCAGATTGTGGACACATTCTGTAAGTTAGTCTATTTGAGTACCTTGGTTCAACAATTGTTGCCCTCTGATGCACCGTTTTGCTCAGTTAAAGGTTATGACAAGAGTTTTAATAGAAGATGTTATCTTAAGCCTACTGAAATCTTAATATACTATTTTCTTCAGTTTCTTGTTCAAACAGAACATAAAATTGTGACATTCTGTTTGATGGCTTTGCTGGCAAATTTCAGAAACACTCTTGGAAAACTTCAGGAACAGTAAAAAAAAAAAAGTAATGTTCAGGTACATGTTTATTGTGTGTATTGTCCATCCCCAATATGAATACATACATTCACAGTAAAACACTTAATATACAGATCTCATCCCTTTCCAAATATGACTAGATACATAAAACACAAGGCATGCTTTCTATGCTACATGAAGACAAGCTTGCTGAAAACGTAAATTATTAAATTAATTATTAAGCTACTACGCTGATGATACCCAACTTTTTTTCTCCACCCCAAACCAACCCAGCGATGCCCTCGCCGTGATGTCCCGTTGCCTGGAAGCGGTCCGGGTCTGGATGGGGAGAAACAGGCTTCGTCTCAATCCTGCCAAGACTGCGTGGCTGTGCATACCGGCATCTCGGGTCAACCAGACTATTCCATCTCTAACGATGGGGAGGTGAGGTGTTACCCCCCGTTGACAGGGCTCGCAACTTGGTCGTCCTCCTGGATTCACAGCTCACTTTTGAAGACCATATAGGAGCCTTCACCAGGGGGGCTTTTGCCCAAGTTCGCCTGGTGCGCCAGTTGCGACCCTACCTGGACCGAGATGCCCTATGCACAGTCACTCATGCGCTCGTGACCTCCCGTTTAGACTACTGCAACGCTCTCTACATGGGGCTGCCCTTGAGGACCACCCGGAGGCTTCAGCTGGTGCAGAATGCAGCCACGCGAGTCGTGATGGGGGTCTCCTGATACTCCCATGTAACACCTCTACTCTGCGAGCTGCATTGGCTTCCGGTTGCCCTTCGGGTGAGATTCAAGGTGCTGGTGATGACCTATAAAGCCCTAAATGGCGAGGGTCCGGGATATTTGAGGGAACACCTGCTGCCAGCATCAACCTCCCTTCGTCCAGTGCGCTCCCACAGGGAGGGTCTTCTCAGGGTGCCGCCGGTTAAAGATTGCCAGCGGGTAACACCCAGGGGTAGGGCCTTCTCAGTGGGTGCACCTGCCCTGTGGAACCAGCTGCCTGCAGAGCTTAGGACTGCCCCCAACCTCCGTTCATTCCGCCGGGACCTGAAGACCTGGCTCTTTGAGCTCTCTGGCCCAGGCTGAGAATTTTTTAAATTTTAATTTTAACTGGGTTTTTATTTTTCTCAGGGTTTTATTTAATCTTTTTTAATTTGTTTAACGTTTGTATTGACTTTCTTTTAAATGCCCTGTAAACCGCACTGAGTCCTTCGGGAAAGGGCGGTATATAAATCTAAATAAACAAATAAATAAATAAATAAATAAATAAATACTATCTCCTTAATAATCAAACTTAGAAGAACCATATTTCTTCTTTAAACTGGCATGCAGTTTCCTTGGCAGCCAGGAAATGGGAAGCTGGCTAAAGAGTCCTTAACTTCCACTGTGCACTACCGTACTGTTTCAACATCCCAATAAAACTACTTCTAAGCTAACTTAGAATTCTCAGTGAATTGAAGGAGGTACAATGTAATTATAAAGATAGTGGTGTATATAGAACATAGAAGCATAGGGCTGGAAGGGACCTTGGAGGTCTTCTAGTCTAACCTTTTCAAGGCAGGAGACCTTATACCATCTCAGTCAAATGGCTGTCCAGCCTATTTTTGAAAACTTTCACAACTCCCACAGCTTTGGGAGGCAAACTATTCCATTAATTAATTGTACAAACATTTATCTTTATTTCTAGGTTGGATTTCTCTTTAATAAGTTTCCATCCATTACTTCTTGTCTTGCCTTTTGATGCTTTGGAGAATATGTTAATCCTTTCTCTATGACAGTCCTTCAAGTACAGTTATCATATCCCTCCTAATCTTTCTCCTTGATAGGCTAGACATACCTAGCTCTCTCAACTGTTCATCATACGATTTAGCTGGACCTTTATCATCTTTGTCGCTCTTCTCTGCACATTTTATAGGGTCTCAGCATCTTTTTTCTATCATGAGGATAAGAATTGGACATGGTGGCATTATCACTTCTCGTGATCTTGATATTTACTAAAGGGTGGATGGATGTGATGATTGTTATATGCATGAATGCAAATGGAGAATAGGTTTGTACATCAGAGAATTACATGTCATAAACAGGGGAAAGAGAAAAGGATTTATCACACGTTTATAGCTTTGGCCCTCCATTAAGGAATCCAGTTTTCCAATTACAGAAAAACTGCCCCCTGCTCCCCTATAGCAATAGTAAATACATTACTCTACCACTTCCACTCCCTCACCCAAAAATATTATTTCTGGATGGCATTATTTTTCTGCCTTTCCAGCTTACACAAGCTGTTTTCTGACTGAATTTCTTTGAAGCACTGACCTGGTTCCATGATGTGCTCTATGTCTTTGGAGACAACATCTTACTGTGCTTTCATCAGAATAAGATGAAAGTACAACTTCCTGTTTCACTTCCTGTTTACAATGATGCTTCCCTGCAGCTAAATGGTTCTGGGAGCTTGGCATACACTGTGATCTGAGACTAAGGTGCAGTTTCCCAACTGGGAGCATTCTACACATGCCAAATAGGATCATCCTAAATGGACATGGTGTGTTTTTGCTACTATTTATTATATGCCAGGAAACAGCAGCAACCATACTTTCACATGCAGCAGCCATATCAGTGTGCCAGGTGATCCTCTGTTCCCTTGACTATATTATTTATACATTACCATATCATTTATTATTATTTATATCAGCTTAAGAAAGAGCCATTCTAAAATATCTCTTTAGCCTGGAATGTCTTTTACACTGGATTATTTCAACTCATGTATTAAAGGTTAATTAAAATTATATGACAAGCATATGTATTGAAGAGCAATCATACATTATTATTTGCTCTTAGCGACACTTATACAAATGTTACATTAACATAAAGTCAAGTCACCTAACACTACTTACCCATGGAATACAGGTTATCAAAACTCTGGTGCATCCTGATTATTTCATAATAAAGCTCATCGTAGCTGCTAGGAGTTGGAAGAAAGGTATCTCCATAAGTGATGAACATATTAAACAGGTTTATCACCTTAAAAAAAAGATTATAGGCATTACTGAATAAAAATATATTAACTTTATTATTTAATCAAACAGAAACAGGAATTCTCTGGGCAAAATAAAAGGTTATTAAATAAATAAAAATGCTAACTATGTAAACCAACATACTCTAACATTAACAGCATTGAAGTGGTCATTTAGCTTTCATACATAAAAAGTATATTTTCTTTACCTGACAAATTCATCAGGACCTACAGTCACCCATGACAACAGTGAGAGCAAATACTATTCACCAAAAAGGCAAATTTGCATGGTCGAATGTGTACCAGCTTAGAAGTAAAATGAAGTCACAAAAAAAAACAGGCAAGCTGTTTCTATGTATTCAAGAGTTTCTTAAGGAACTTATAATTATGTAAAAGCATAAACCAAAAGCCAAAATTAAAGAAATTAAAGAAATTTCAAAATGTCAAGGGAAACATCTAAGAACAGTTGTACCCGTATTGTCAACTGTGTGGGAAACAAATGGAAAGAAAGAGAATGAATTTATTCAATTCTCTAATTTTCTCTGGATCTTCTGGACTACACGTGGCCCCTAAGCTTCTGAAACTCCGTCACTGCAGAATTGCTGTACATGAGTGGATATTTTCCACCATTTTAATCCTAGTAAGCACTTTAGAAGAGGAAAACCTGGAGCTTAAGCATATCTGCTGTGAAGTTAAAAATAAGAAGTACCTCCACTGTCAGCAATAAATAGAAATATTTCATGGAAAAAAACAATAAAATGACACTCTCCAATTTACTGCTATTCAAAGCGTACTTTCTTGGCTGCCCAGCTATGAAACATTTGGATTTTCAGGTTAGCAATCAACATTTTAAAGACAGATCACTGCAATAAGCTCTTTCCTCATTTACAAGCCGCAAACAGAATTCCAAAGTTTCATTTCCAGCCACAAAGATCATTGATATTAGAACATGAAGAAGCACTGGAAGATTTATTATTTTTTTTGGTGGGTTCCAATTGTGACACATAAAAAACACACCTCTCCATAATATGGCACTCAACTGAGTACATATTAAAACATTTCTTCTTCTATATACATTCCAAAAAATATCTAGAAGGAATATTCCTATCCTGGATCCAATTCTGTCTCCAGGCCTTTGGCAGCAATGACTGATATCTTTTTCTTCTTTCCCCTTTGGTTTGGTTTGCTTGTCATTGCTTTGCGTTTCCTAATGTTCTTTGTTTTAAAATGTTTTAATAATTGTAAACTGCCCAGACTTGCTGGGAATTGGGGGCATATAAATTTAATGAAGCGTTATTCATTGTCTTTAAACTATCTACATGGGACACATGTAAGTATTATAATAGAGGGTACAAGTTCCTAAACTGAACTAAAATAACATAAAATATAAAGTAATATTCTTAACCTGGTTTAGCACAGGATTTGTATATATCTATGTATGTGATTTATTAACCTCCTCACTCCAGAGCCTCTACCAAGTGCACAATGTAATAAAAATAAAACTGCAAGCAACAACAAGCAAAAATGCCATGGTTCTTCCTCTAGCAGCTACTCAACTAGCCTTCCAGAAATCCAGGTTTCAGCTATTTTGAGATAAGCCATTCTTTCCACTGGAGTAAACTGTTCTAAAGGAACACCTTTGTGCCCCATTCTGTAAAACTTCCTGATAGGAGGGGACTTTTAGCAGGCCCTCCCTATTCATACAGGAACAATTTACTTGGGATAGATGATTTCTAGAATATCCAGATCCCAAGCCATAGACAGCTTTTTCATAATAAAGCTCCTTGAGAAACTTGGAAACAGATCAGTAACCAATGGAGCTCCATCAGTAGTGGAATAAAATGAAAGTATATTGGGATTGCCCAGTAAGCGCACGGCCATTGCATATTGCATCATTTGAAATTTTCAGATAGTCTTCAAGGATGGTCCCATTCGAATTTTCATATGTATTTTCATTAGCTTATGAAAGACAGCCCCATTAGAATGAGTTGCAATAATTCAGGTACAAGGAGATAAGGGTGTACATAACCTTGTCCTGTTCTGGCTGAGACATTACACCAGCTGCACCTGGCAAATGCTAGCAAAAGCCATATATTCAGGAAGATCCCCAGATTGTGAGTCTGGTCTTTAAGGGTGGAGCAGAAACCCATCAAGTGCCAAAGTTGATATCACTCCAGAATCAGTTGGCTGCTGAACCAGCAACCATTCTATCATCACTGAGCCCATTCCCCCCCCGAGCCATGGAAGCTTCCATACTTTCCCCCCATTTTCCATGTAGCCTGTGGCAGCATAGTAGGGTATCATAAACATAATGATAATACCTCAGTTGGTGCCAGCAGCTTCATGTAGATGTTTAAAGGTTCCCTTAAAAATAAATTAAAAATCAAGGGTTCTTTATCCCTGGTAGGGCTCATTTCTTTCCATAGATACTCACCATCAGAGCCAAGGTAAAGATGTTATGTTTTGCCAGCAAAACTGTTTCATTAGACATGAGGAACTTCAACAGATTAATCAGAGCTGAAGGAAGAATTTAAAAAATAAATACAGTTTTATTCTCATAAGCCAATACTTATAATCAAACTGAACTTCATTAGTTAAAAGCCTATACTTCACAGGCAAGAAAACTTCTGTTTTAGCCCTAGATTTATCCTACTTGCACATTTTTATGTTAAATTAACTTGTCAGTCATCAATAACAACAGGGATTTTCCCCTTACTGATCACTTTAAGTAGAAACAAGACTATGAAAAATGAATTGTTTTCAGCACAAAAACCAACAAATCAATATCAGATGTCACTTTTGTTGATGGTACACAAAGCAGAACCACATATGGTACAATTCTGCAAGAGCTTGACTAGGTTCACTTAGTATATTGTATTTATTTGAATACAATACATGTTATATCAAGTTATTTAGGACAGGGAAGATCGCTTTGGATTCAAGAGTTCAGAAGCACTGTCTTGATTACGTATTTTCTTTTAAATTTATTTTCAGCTAAACAGAGTAACCAAGGTAGTAAAAGATGAGAACACAAGTATGAGGCAAAAATATGTATCTGACAGCACTATTACAATCCCAAAATAACAATAGAAAATAATTACCAAAAAAGGCATTTATGTTTTACTTGAAGTTTCTGAATATGTGAACTTTAGACTGAACTTTTTCAGTTCTTAATAAGGAAATTCGGGTCCAAAGCACACATTTCACAGCAGGAAGTTAAAACTGTCCAGTTTAAGTCCATTTATAAATTGTTATGGAGCAATATTAACACATGAGATACACTGCAGGGTATGTGGAATTATCATAAACTATAGGATGAACACAATGACTGTCTACTACCTACTGATCACCTTGATTAAAAAGTTATGCTAGAATGAGCAGCTTATATGAAGATGTGACTAATGAAAAGAGCCATGCCAGATTGACCAGGAAGAATCTTATTTCAGATCAGCACTTCTGTATCAAGGATGGGCACACACTGGCTAGGAGGACATGAAAAATGAGACCAAGGAACTGCAAAACAAACTAACAGAAAACAACAGCTTAACCAAGGAATCACCAAGACCAGTCCCACCAACACTGTTAGAGCAAGCCACTAATAAATGAAACGAGAGCAAAGCCCACTTCCTATTAGCACTGATATTACCTAGTTTGTTAATGAAACATCTGCAAGAATACAACAAATCTCAGAAAGCATCAAAACCCCCACAAATGACACCTACCCAAAACACATTCCAGACATAATTTTCTGGAGATTGGGAAAAAAAACACCAAGTTGGAACATCAGGGAGAGATTTATTATTTAAAATTGTAATAATGATTGGATTTGGCTAAATTGGAAATTGCCAATCAGAGTCCAACTTGCTATTCTTCTGAGAAGAGGAATAAGGTCTCATTAATTCATCTCCTTACTTGATTTTCTCTTGAATAATTTTCTCTTTAACTACTAATACCTTTCCAGCAATTTTAATTCCAATGGGAGGAAGTTTGTCTGTCTATCAACCCTTCTTAAACTTGTACTTAAACTTGTGTTCTTGTGGTTCATTCCTCCAATGGCAAAGGATGTTTGCCCAAGTACTATGGGAGAAGAAATACTTTGTTGTGGCGGGACTGAATGGAATGATAAGTTGAAATATTCCCTTTGTCTTTCTGAGCGTTTATCTTTTCTTGTATTAATTTACATCAACCTAAGCATGACCCCTTCCTAGCATAGAAATACAGTAGAGCACATTATTACCATTTCAACCAATTAGGACATGGTTACCTCCCCATCTGCTTCTCTGGGAAAGTTATGTATCAGCTATAATGATCTCTAGACAGTTTGTACCAGACTTGAGAGGCATACTAAAGGGAAAATTTGTAGAGACATTTGAATCAATAAACTTCTGCAACTGGTTTTAAAACATATTCCATTCTGCCCACAGGGAGCAAAAAGCCGAAACTGTCTTAAAATTAGCCAGCTCAACTCATATAATTAAATTGTTAATTATTTTAACCAGGGGCAAAGGATTGGTTATTTAACAGCATGGCTGCCATATATTGTTTCTTTGAAAGAATTTCAAATAATCTTAATTTAGCAAACGTGAGACTATAAATTAACTTCTGACCTGTTAAGGAGTTCATTTGTGGATCACAGTTTTTGTTTGTTCTGGGGTTTTTTAGCTTGTTTTTTATTGCTCTTTGTTTAAGAATAAATGCTTTCTCTCTGGAAGATTTGAATATGTCGTGACCAATTTTGTGTTGTTGGGCAGAATCATCACAATAGCTAGACAGAAAACTAAGTGTGTATGGCTCGCAGAAAAATTTATTCATTATACATGCATATTTACCTATTCAGAATGGTTTCAGTCTCTGATCATTAATAACTGGCAGAATGAAAGAAGACAAAGGGAAGAAGAACCATAGTCACAATAGTGACAGTAGTGCTGGTATTCTCTAAACTTTTAAAAGCATCTAATACTAAGTGATTGAAAGTGATCTGAAAAGGCAGTGGGAGGGTAAGAAGGATCCAATGTTCAAATAAACATGTAGCTGTTGCTATAAAATTAAGTAATACAAAAAAAAAACACTTCAAAACACCAGAGTAAACATAACCAAGGAGAGAGATACAAATGTGATAAGAGACAAGATTGTGACTGGAAAATCACAAGCAAATATCACATTTCATCCTCACATGTACAGAACAGAGTATCGCCCTCTGAGCACTTGCACAAATGGATACAGGACATTAATGTGCCACACAGAGCATTATGCTCTTCTCACCAATATATCCAGTTTGATTTAAATGCCTAATACCATATTGATTCAGGTCAAAGTAGACTTTTGCTCATGTTGTGCTTAAAGACATCAGGCTTCAAAGCAAAATAGTGGTTCTAAACAGGCTCTCCATATAGCAAAGATGCAGTTAAACAGGTTTCCAAGGTAACTAAGCTTCCATGGCAAACGTTGCCATTCAAGGCAATCGCTACTTGGGACTAAGACAGCTGCCCTGAGTCTCTGTGATAGCAGTTTATTGGGAACTTCTCCATGTAGTAGTAGGCATTAGGTATGTGTTTTATTCAATGGTTCAGCTTACAAAATTAATTGTAAAATCATTCAGCCAAAGACTCTGAATGCTTCATATTCTACACTCAATAGAAACTTTCCTTCCTTCCATTCATATTTTTATCAATTTGGCTCCAGCAATTCTCCAACAAGACAGAAATCACAGGCTAGTAACAATTTGTTCCAATCCAGCATTGGAGAAATTCTGTCAGATGAAACTTCTAGATCACAAGGTAATAAATATCTAAGGAACACTCTCATCTGTGCTCAGTTTGGTTCACTCTTCCATTTTCCTCCAGCAACATTTTAGGCATTTCATCCCCTGAAGCAAATCTGATAACCAACTGACCCTCTGGGGAACCAAGCAGGATACAATCCAAGGCCACTGTTGCCATCTCATTCCAAATGGTGATTATGGCCTCAGTTGAGCTATGTACGGGAGCCTGAGGGAAAATCCCAAGCTCTCTCTGAAATCCTACTTGCTCTATCAGGGACCTGGACTAAACTCGTCAGTTCAGAGAACACTAAGGAAAAGGATATACCTTCAAACTTTTATTAAAAAAACAGTCCCAACATACTTAAGATCTGAAGACACCAGTCTTGAAGAAGAGAGAAAAAAATCTTTTGAGATGAAGAAATATCTTTCAGTTTAATGTAATCCAGACTAATTGTCCGGTGGCTGTAGAAACACACTTCTATTCCTTATGTTTTTTTTCCCCAGTGCCTCTACCTCCTGAATTCATGGAAGAGAATTTTAGCATGAGAAACCTACTCTTCGTACCTTTCCTCCTTTGAAAGGCATAATTGCAAAAGGAAACAGCAATGCAGAAGAAAGCAACGACCTTGCATCCCTTCGTTACAATGTCCTTTCATAATAAGGATTATAAAATAAGGGCAGCAACAATATTTTTCTATCCAAAGTATGTTTTAAGAGGTTTAAGGTGACCTGGTCATTCCAGCTAGATAGGGCCCAGGGGAAGATTTACAGGGCTGCTCTGTGGGCTATTTTGGCATCTGTCAAATAAAGTGACTCAGATTTATTCTGAGTTGTAGTTTAGCTGTTCACATCGTATGGAGGTACCTGTGGTGCAGTTTTTTCAGTTATCTGTGACTCCATTAGTCCTGATGAAATGGACTGAGTCCTTCATGCTGTGAGTTCAACTACTTGTGGTATAGATACATGTCTCTTCTGGATAGTTAAAGCTTCCCAGGAGTGACACGTAATTGGAGCCATGAAATATTTAATGCCTCCTTGTGGGAGGGTGAGATGTCTATAGGAAGCAATCATCCTCCACCTGAGGCCATTGGAACTTGATACTTTTCATCCAGTGTCCAACCTTACAGTCATAGGAAATGCTGTTGAAAAGCTGGCTGGTTTGCAGTTTTAGAAGATCCCGAAGGAAACAAATTATATGGACTCCTTTCTGTCAGGATTCAGATTTGGTTATAATACTGAGATGACACTGGTAGTCCTTCTCAATATCAAGATGATCTAGTACTTTTCCTCCTAGTCTCCCAGCAATGGCCTTCATAGGTAATCATACTGCTATCAAGGCTAATAACCACTGAGTCTCATGACTTCCATGAATTCACCCAACCTTATTTGAGGCCAACTAAGCTGGAAGCTAGTATCATATCTCATGGTAAAGCAAGACAAAATTATAGAAGGTAATGGCCCCACACAGGAAGCAGTGGCATTTAGTTTAATTGAATCAATTACATCTCTTACCCAATTTCCTTTTGCTGTGATAACTCCAGAGGATAAAATATAAAGTAGCTAGTTTTTCACTTATCTATAGATTTTTATTTTTAATAAATTGAGATTGCTACAAACCTTGGACTAATTAATTACAGATGGGCACTTCCCCTGTTTAGCACAGAGGAACTTTTCCATTTATAAGTATGAACTATCTCTCAGCACCAACCATTCAGGAAAGCAATGCTGAAGTCTTGTCTCTTTCAATAAAAACGACCTAGGAAAACAATTTTTTTTGCCAACTGCTACTCTTTCTAATTTTGCAACACTATCCTAAACTGAAATAAATCAATATCACATTTCTTTGCACCATGAAGTTATTATTTTGTTACATTACATAATAAATGGCCAATACAAAAGAAACATAAATGTTATACATCATCTGTACGCAGGACAGATTATATACAGCAGAATGTAGAGGATATATCATGCTTCTTTCTTCTAACCATCAAATTAAAATTTTGCTATAGTCAAATGCAGGTCAAACAGAAAACTCTGCTGAAAATATTTAGTGTAGAAACGTGCTAAAAATTTTAACTGCAGTGAACCCTGGGGATAAAGCAAGCTAACATTAAGTATTAGGGTACTGGATACTGTGTCTCTTAATGCAACTTGCTCATAAAGTCTTGGGGAAGGTTTTTCTGCTTGCTGCTTGAAAATCACACTTCACAGTTCTTACCCATATAGATGCCCTACATCTTGAAGTATGAAAATACAAGTTGGCAAAAGCAGAAAGCAAGACTCTGGAAAGTTTTTACCTAGTCTATGCCTCAAAACTTACATCACGTCAGCTGTTGCCTTAGGCCACGCTCACCTATTAGGGGAAAAAAAAAGAAATCTTCTTCAATGTATTCTGCCCATGATTTATTAATAAACACTTCAGCTGAGAAGAGGCTGAGGGAAGAAACACCACAGTAATTGACTGTGCAGTTTTCTTTAAAAAAATATTCAGGAAAAAATATCCAAACGTAAGGCTATTTGCCACCTTATTCAAAAAGGCACAAGACACTGACTAATAAAGCAGTTATAAAAAGACAGGTTCTGGCTGAATATTAAGAAAAACAGCAAGAGCAGATCACAAATCCCCAAGGGAAGATTCCTGCACTGAACATAGGAACTTGGAAGATCTAAAATGGCTGCCTAAAACCCTATGATGCCACCAAAACGTAGAAGTCATTGAAAGGCCCATGGAATACAATGGGAGAAAGGTTAGACCTGATATGTGTCACTAAGATTAATTGCTTGAAATGGCAGCATTTGTTTTGATATCTTGCCAAGTCAAGAAAAGGAAGCTAAAGCATAAGAAGCCAGCCGCTATGGATGCCAGCTAGGTTACTCCAGCAGAAGGACCACTTGACCGTTACCTTCAGGCGTTTAAAGAGATATTCGGAAAGCATCAAGTTTAAATACTGCTAAAAAAAAGTACTACATTTTCTCTCTTATGACAATAATTACTAAAAAAAATTGTGTGGTGTTGTTTTTAGCAAATCTAAGGCAAGAAACACAAGAAAACTGAAAGTCCTTATATAGGTTTAAAACAGCTGTCAAGTAGGGAAAGCAAAAATAAAGAGAGAACTCCCCAAAATCCAAAGAAAGAAATACAAAAATCTAAGACCTATTCCTGAAATTCTTAAGCTTTGCCTAAACATGAAATGCTGCTTCTAAAAATTGGCCCACTTCTTTCTAAACAGGGTAAGATCTCACAGATAATGTGGTAATCACATTAAACTGGATGACTCAGATCATAGGCCATATATCACCTAGAAATGTTCACTGAATTAACAAGCAGTAATCAAGGCTAATAATTCTGAAAACTAAAAAAGGTTAATTATTAAATTAAGTTAACTCTCAGCAGCTTTCGATACCATCGACCATGGTATCCTGCTGCGGCGTCTCAGGGGATTGGGAGTGGGAGGCACGGTTCTTCGGTGGTTCTCCTATCTCCTGGGACGTTCGCAGTCGGTGTTGGCAGGGGGGCAGAGATCGGCCCCTAGGTCTCTCGTTTGTGGAGTTCCTCAGGGGTCGGTTCTCTCGCCTCTCCTGTTCAACTTCTACATGAAACCGCTGGGTGAGATCATTCGTGGTTTTGGAGTTGGGTATCATCAATATGCTGATGATACCCAACTTTTTATTTCGACCCCAAACCACTCCAGTGATGCCCTCGCTGTGATGTCCCGTTGCCTGGAGGCGGTTCGGGTCTGGATGGGGAGGAACAGACTTCAACTCAACCCTGACAAGACTGAGTGGCTGTACATTCCGGCATCCCGGGACATTCAAAATGTTCCATCTCTTTTTATGGGGGGTGAGTCTTTACCCCCCGTGGATAGGGCGCGCAACTTGGGAGTCCTCCTAGATTCACGGCTTACCTTAGAAGATTATATAGTAGCCGTGACTAGGGGGGCTTTCGCTCAGGTTCGCCTGGTGCGTCAGTTGCGGCCCTATCTAGACCGGGAGGCCTTGTGTACGGTCACTCATGCGCTCGTGACCTCTCGTCTTGACTACTGCAATGCTCTCTACATGGGGCTTCCCTTGAAGACCACTCGGAGGCTCCAACTGGTACAGAATGCGGCCGCGAGAGTTGTCTTGGGAGTTTCCCGGTACTCCCATGTTACACCTTTGCGCCGCGAGCTGCATTGGTTACCAGTTGTCTTCCGGGTGAGGTTCAAGGTCTTAGTGATGGTCTTTAAGTCCCTACATGGCATGGGTCCGGAATACCTCAGGGACCACCTGCTGCCGGCGTCAACTCCCCTCCGCCCTGTGCGTTCCCACAGAGAGGGCCTCCTCAGGGTGCCTCCGGTCAGAGAATGTCGCCTGGTGGCCCCCAGGGGGAGGGCCTTCTCTGTGGGCGCCCCGGCTCTGTGGAATCAACTGCCGATTGAGCTCCGGATGGCACCGGATCTCCGCTCCTTCCGGCGCGGGTTAAAGACCCACCTATTTGAACAAGCTGGCCTGGCCTGATGGGGAGTTAACTTAGGGTTTTAAATTTTTGTATATTTTATTGTTTTATTGGGCATTAATTTAATTCTATTTTAACTTTTGTATTTTTGTATTTTTATTATATGCCCTGTTCACCGCCCTGAGTCCTTCGGGAGAAGGGCGGTATAAAAATTTAATAAAACTAAAACTAAACTAAACTAATTATAATGAACAACCTTTTAGCATCGTCTACCAGCAGGTTTCTCATGCAATATATAAATTTTTATATATGTGTGTGTGTGTGTATGTATACACACATATACATACACGTGTGTGTGTGTGTGTGTGTATAAAACAATAAAATCAACTCAATCAAATAAGAATAATCATAAGTATTCATTTTTCTCTAATAAGAGAATTCTAAATGTCCTTAAAGCCCCAATGATGGCAGAGTATTCCTGTTTTCTTAATCATAATCATAATAATAGTAATGTTGGAAGGGACCTTGGAGGTCATCTAGTCCAACCCCCTACTCAGGCAAGAAACCCTATACCATTTCAGACAAATGGCTGTCCAGTCTCTTCTTAAATACTTCCAATTTTGGAGCATTCACAGCTTCTGGAGGCAGGTTGTTCCAATGGTTAATTGTTCTGTCAGGAAGTTTCTCCTTAGTTCTAGGTTGCTTCTCTCCTTGATTCGTTTCCATCCGTTGCTTCTTGTCCTGCCTTCAGACGCTTTGGAGAATAGCTTGACTCCCTCTTCTTTGTGGCAGCCCCTGAGATATTGGAACACTGCTATCATGTCACCCCCTAGTCCTTCTCTTCATTAAACTACACATACCCAATTCCAGCAGCTGTTCCTTATTTGTTTTAGCCTCCAGTCCCCTAATCATCTTTGTTCCTCTTCTCTGTATTCTTTCCAGAGTCTCGACATCTTTTTTACATCGTAGTGACCAAAACTGGATGCAGTATTCCAAGTGTGGCCTTACCAAGGCACTGTAAAGTGGTATTAATACATCACGTGATCTTGATTCTATCCCTCTGTTAATGCAGCCTAGCACTGTGTTGGCTTTTTTGGCAGCTGCAGCACACTGCTGGATCATATTGAACAAGGTACCACCTATACTATACCTGTGCATTTCATTTTTCCTGCCTAAATGCAGAACCTTACTTTTTTCACCATTGAATTTCATTTTGTTAGATAGCGGCGCCTAGTGTTCAAGTCTGTCCAGATCCTCCTGTATCTTAAGCCTATCTTCTGGAGTATTGGCTATTCCTGCCAGCTTGGTGTCATCTGCAATTTTGATCAGTTCCCCATCTATCCCTTCGTCCAAATTGATGAAGATGTTGAAGAGCACTGGGCCCAGAACGGAGCCCTTGGGCACCCCACTACACACTTCCCTCCATGTAGATGCGGTTCCATTGAGGACCACACGCTGAGTACGACCAGTCAGCCAGCTACGAATCCATCTGGTGGTGATGCTGTCTTTTTCCAAAGTTAATATTTCAATGCTTGCATGCTACATTTGTTAAGACAACCACTACTAAAAGGTAAAAATTAGAAGGTGCAGAAATAAATAATAATAAAGTTCCTAAGGGAATAGCAGGCATTTGTTGGCTAACCAGGATACAAGAACTAGCTACACTGAACCCCAAATTGCCACATAAGTGTTCAAAAACACCGGCTGAGAGGGAATTATTTACAAATTGGGCCAAGCATCAGCCACATCCTCCAGGGAGTAAATCAGAGGATCAGCTTCTTTCTTATGAATAAGGGTATCAAACCTTCCCAAAGAACAACTTACTACAGATCCAGAGAGAGGGAAGGCAATTAGGACAGGATACTGTTTACACTGGCAGGCTGATTGTCAATGATCAAGCAAGCAAAGACATTTTGCCAAAAGTGACTTGAGAACTAATTTTAAAACAACACATCCAAACATATCTTATAAACAAAAGCTGAGACGCACTTAGCATATAACTTAGGCAGGAAAAAGGTACCTTTGTTATGAGTCACCATATAAGTGTAAGAAAATGACATACATGAATGTGAAACTTGACTGCTGCATGTAAAATGCAACTGAACCAGCAACTCCATGGATAATCTAGTATACTGGGCTTCCATGAAAGCAATAAAACTAATTGAAGGCCTGCCTTAACTGTAGCTTTTATTACATGAAACGTGATAGATATCATGCTCTAGAATGCTTCAAACTACAGATAGTCCTCAACTTACAACTGGTTGCATAACAACCACTCAAAATTATGATGGACTTCAAAAATAACTTACAACCTGTTCTTGAAATTGTAACTACAACAGACAGCCCTACAGTCATGTGATCACATTTGGGGGCTTGACAACTGGCTTACAAGACCAGCTGCAGTCATGTGACTGCGATTTCAACATTTTTAAAATCCTTTTGATAGAAAATGCCAAAACATTACTCCTTGCTATACTGGATTTTCTTAATGACTGCAGTGATTTGCTTTATGACTGTCATATAAATGATCACAATATTGAGACCAGTCATGTGGCCTCTTGATTTATGAATGCAATAACTGACAACCAAAATTCAGAATTCCACTGTGCTCGTACATTGAGAACTACAGTAGTTGTATGCTGTCTACACCCTTTTTTGCTTTTTCTTGTTTCTATAAATCTTACCCTTGCAAGGCACCCACCATAAAATCATAGAAGTATATGTTCCTGACAGTGGGAATATTAGAACAGATTGGAAATTCTGCTGATACAGAAACCAGCAGAAAATATCAGAATCAACACTGAGGCTAGCCAAAACAGTTTCTATGATGACACATTGCTTATTTATTCCAATTTGTTAAATGTTGCTTTCTGATTAGAATAAAATATCTAAAGCAATTCACAATCAAACAATGGACTAGTTCCACAATTATGTGAATAAACTTCTACCTGATAAATTTTTCAAGGATCTGGGGGGTTTTCTAATGGAGGAGATTATAAAGCACCTCGATTTGTTTTATACCTAACCGTCAGTCTCCTGATTCCTCTTCTCTCCTGATCTTAGCCCAGAACTCTATTCTCATGTCTTGGTACAAAGCAAGGCCTGTATTGAGCCCCATTTGAGTCATACCAAATTACTGGTCCTTGTATTTCAAGGCCTCCGCCAATCACAATCACCCACAAATATCTGTCTGCCTTTATTTCTCCCTAGGATTCTCTCTTTAAGTTGCTCTAAACAGGGCCTTCCTGCTATTCCCTCTAGGCTAGGGTGATGGTTTCCAGATTCCAGTCTTTTATGAATTTTAGCCCCATAGTTCCTAAAGGACCCCCCTGTAAGAGGGATTTAAAAATCTTTATTACCGGTATATTAGTGTTCTGATATCTTTGGGGAGACTATTCCAAGTGTATTGAAAAGTTGCACTTCTAGCATTCCAACCCTTCACTTCCCAGCAGGCATTCTCTACAACTAACAGAGCTTCAAAAAGATGCCAAAGATCCTGGTGAAGATGATGAACGATCTACTTCCATATATTAATAGAGGACAGACAAATTAGGGCCATTTCTAAAGGACAACTGAAAGCTCTTATTATACAGAATAAAAAGTACCTATTTAAATATTGGGTTCTTAGCAGTTTAAAGCTAGTATTTGGAATTAAGCTAGAAAGAAAATATTGACAGTAGATTAAGCTAAGGTTAACAGTCTGAGACCATGTTTTGAATTAGGGTTTCAAAAGTATCTCCAAAACTAAATTTCATTAAGTTAGGAAACAAACAAGTAGAATGAGTTTACACAAGATATTTAATCAAACAAGTAAAAGATCCACCTGCTGATGCACACAATATCTTACATTCAGTTAGTTCTAACTTAAGGGGTAGTGATGGTTATACAATCTGCAGTTATTTAGTAGAGGCATGCAGGTCTTAATTAAACTTTACAAGAAATCACACTCACACAAACACACACACATATGCACCCGTGCACACAAACAATTTGAATAAAAACATATACAATAAAATGAAAAATAAAAACACTACATAAACCTTTAAGTGCAATTAAAGCACAATTAAAAGCCATCTAAAAGCCTGGAAAAATAAAATGGTTTTCCACCTGTAATTATTTATTGTGTAAAGTAAACATTCACTTAGCTTTAACTTAGAACTAGATTCTGCAAAAACTACTTTAGGTAGCATTAAATACAGCAGATATAAGATATATTTATCTTATATCTTACACATCTTATACTTTTTATCTCTAATACTTAGAGATGTGAACTATGTGATGCAACATTCTCTCGTTAGTTATATCATTATCCTAAGGCAAGGAGGCAACAATTATAAAGTTCTCAGAAAATCCAGTTCAAACATCAATTGTATCAACTAGCTTGCCAATAATATGCACAGAATACATTTAGAAATCTGTTAAAAGAAATATTCACAAAAAGAAATATTAATTAACTTATGTGGGATCAGAAAATAGCAGCAGTTTCATCTATTTGTACAGAGTTCCCATAAGGGAGACTGCTACCCAGCTATCCACAGTATTTTTAAGAACACAGCTTTCCAACAGCACTACCAGGAAGAAATTCATTGAAAACCTAAATTTCAAGTATAATGTACAGTTCCTTAAACACAAGAGGAATGTCTGAGCTTTTTGAGAAAAACTTAATTAAGTCATGGAAGATTTTGTAAAGACAGAACAGTTAGCTGTACTCAAAATCTTGTTCCATAGCAAGGAACATGACTAGGTAGGTCTACTGGTGCAATCTAGCTCATTTCCAAAGTACATGCTAATCTCTGAGAATTAAGTTTTAATATCCCCTATCTCACTTGCAAAACATCCCTTCTGAGCATAGTGTATGGCAGAATTGCTATGCAAAGACCTGCTTGCTATCCCTCTGTAGTTTTCCATATCTCTGAATATGCTGCCAACAATAAGAAAACAGGAAACATGTCATCTTAACATGTCAGAATACAAAATTAGAAAAAGTCAGATAGCACGTTTTCCAACTAATCTATTTTAAGAAACAGCATAAACTTTCATGAACTTCAACTCACTTCATCCAATACCTGCACAGCTCATAAAACCTTATGCTTTTTTCATAAAATTGATTAGTTAGAGAATGTGCTACCAGGCTCCTTCTGATTTGGTTAACGTGGCTCTCCTCCTGCCATGTCAGAATACAGATTCAGTACGCTGAAAACACACACAGAAAAAGAGCCTAACAGAATTGCCACCAAAATGGGGACTCTATGTTGAGGTGAACATCTACAGCATCTCGATTCTAAAAATATGAAATTTATCACAGTGGATCCCATACAAAAGATTCTCTACATGGAAAACAGTCTCAGCACCAACAAAAAACAAAACTAGAACTTAACAATATTAATTTATTTATTTATTTTATTTATTTATTTATTTATTTATTAGTTTTTATAAACCGCCCTTCTCCCGAGGGACTCGGGGCGGTGTACAGAGGAAGGACGAAGAATACAGACCGAACAATAAAATAATAAGAAACACTAATGAACACAAACTGGGACCCCAATTAACGCTATCATGCCAGGCCAGCCTGCTGGAACAAAAAAGTTTTTAAGTCGCGACGGAAGGTACGGAGGTCAGGGGCCATCCGGATTTCGGTAGGTAAGGTGTTCCAGAGGGCTGGCGCACCCACTGAGAATGCCCTCCCCCTGGGGGCCACCAGCCGACATTCCTTGAGCGGTGGCACCCTGAGGAGGCCCTCTCTGTGGGAGCGCACAGGACGGTGGGGTGCTGACATCGGCAGAAGGTGCTCCCGTAGGTAGTCCGGACCCATGCCATGTAGGGCTTTGAATGTCATTGTTAGCACCTTGAACTTCACACGGAAGGCAACCGGAAGCCAGTGCAGCGCACGGAGGAGAGGTGTGATATGGGAGTATCGGGAGGCTCCCAAGAGTGTCCGTGCCGCCGCACTTTGCACCAGTTGAAGCTTCCGAGTGGATCTCAAGGGCAGCCCCATGTAGAGAGCGTTACAATAGTCTAGGCGAGATGTCACAAGGGCATGGGTGACTGTACGTAAGGAATCCAGGTCTAGATAAGGCCGTAGTTGGCGAACTAGTCGAACCCGGGAGAAGGCCCCCTTGGTCACAGCTCCAATGTGGTCTTCCAGGGAGAGCTGCGACGCTCCAAATTGCGTTTTCAGGTGAAATTACCTACAATCAAGTACTGGAATGTAGCATGCAGTACATTAGCACTGCATTTTAGTTATTTAACATTTATTTTAAAACTATGAGCACTGACCCTATGAAGAAATATGTCAGGCCTTATGATGGTAAGACTAAAAATGTACCTGACCAGAGTTCCCTCCAAGTGTAATGAAGTCTCACTCTGCACTTTTTCTGGTAGCAAAGCAGCTTGTGTACTATCTGAATACAGCATCTGCAGCAAGAAGAGAGGAACCCCCAACATAATTAGCAGCAAAGAATTGGGAGTGGTGTATACTTTCAATAAATAGTTCTATAAAGGATGTGTCATATAGAACTGCGACTAGTGAGATCAAGGCTGAAAATGATGAAACACATTAATATGCCCAACTATTTGTAAAACAGTAACGCAAATTATCAGTATTCAGTATATCAGTATACCACTGGTACATGTGAAAGAAAAAAAGGAGGTAGATGTGGAGTTATTAAATTTGGGGGTATTTAGTTTGAAATCGGAAATCTGAAGGTGGATTAAATACTTGGCTAATATTCCACATAAATAATCTAGGTTCCAAGAAAAAGGAAAATGAAACATATTTACCAGCTTTTTTTAAATTTGGAATTCAAATCAGTCAAACCAAGAATAGTGCTTCCAACTAAACTGGATATAATATTAATTGGGTTCACACCAAATGCAAAATGTAGCCTTGGTGGAGCAGTGGGCTAATGCCTCCTTAAGTAACACCAGCTGCCTGCAATTAGTGCAGGTTCGCATCCCACCAGGCTCAAGGTTGACTCAGCCTTCCATCCTTCCGAGGTAGGTAAAATGAGGACCCAGATTGTTGGGGGCAATTAAGCTGACTTTGTAATAATGCCGCTTGGGGGGTGTGTGAAAGCCCTAATAAGCAGGCATATACATAGAATGAAGGCTACTGCTAAGCTTGTAAGCCGCCCTGAGTCTTCGGAGAACGGCGGGATATAAATGGAATTAAAATAAAATAAAATAAATAAAATATGATTTGTATTATTTTGGGCTATATGTATTGCATGAACCCAACCATTAATACTTGCAAATCATGATTTATGGCTTAACACGTCCCCTGAACATAATCAATAATTGTTTATTCAATAAATCATAATTAACAAACAGGCTTAGCACATTAACCAGATCATTTAGATTAACAAAAGCTATGACCACTAATAGAAGTTTGAAAGCTACAGCACTCTAACCCATCACAATATCATATACTCAGAGTTACTAGAAGCTCACCCTGGTTCACACATAATACTAAACTGTGGCTTGTTTATTTAGGCTTAATATTATATAGAATCGCTCGTTATGGTTTAAAATTATGTTATATGAAAATCATTGAATATCTGTAGGGAATAGGTAGAGTGGGGAAAAAGTTCCAAAAGCAAAAATAAAAAAAGTTTTAGCTAGCCGTAGTACTGGAAATACTTGGAAGCTATTATTTCTGCCAAGGTTGGTATTAAAAAAATACTGAATGTAAGGCTGTCAAAACTTCTGCACCTGCCATATTCATTTTGCCTTCTTTTGAATAATCTGTACACAAATAGTAAGCCTGCATTCCATTTTCCAGAAAGGTGTCATGTTTAATTTTATACAATTGAGAGGATACATCAGCTTCTGTTCACTTAGGTATGCATTGAAACATAAAATTTGACCAGAGGGGCCTTTTTACATGCAACTGTGTGTAACCCTTTTGGTACTGTCCATAGGGTTTTCATAGCAAAGATACTGGAGCGGGTTGCCACTTCCTTCTCCAGTGGATAACTGGAATGACAGGCAAGTTTGGCCTTGGAGTACAAAATGAAGCAGGGCAACAGGCTGATAGAATTTTGTCAAGAGAATACGATGGTCATAGCAAACACTCTTTTCCAACAACCCAAGAGACGGCTCTACACATGGACATCACCAGATGGTCAACACAGAAATCAGATTGACTATGTGCTCTGCAGCCAAAGATGGAGAAGCTCTATACAGTCAGTAAAAACAAGACCAGGAGCTGACTGTGGCTCAGACCATGAGCTTCTCATTGCAAAGTTTAGGCTTAAACTGAAGAAAATAGGGAAAAGCACTAGGCCACTCAGATATGAATTAAATCATATCCCTGTTGAATATACAATAGAGGTGACAAATAGATTTAAGGAATTAGATCTGATAGACGGAGTGCCTGAAAACTATGGACAGAAGTTCGCAACATTGTACAAGAGGTAGCAACTAAAACCATCCCAAAGAAAAAGAAATGCAAGAAAGCAAAATGACTCTCTGAGGAAGCTTTGAAAATAGCTGAGGGAAGGAGGGAAGCGAAAGGCAAGGGAAAAAAAGAAAGATATGCCCAATTGAATGCAGAATTCCCGAGAATAGCTAGAAGAGATAAGAATGCCTTCTTAAATGAACAGTGCAAAGAAATAGAAGAAAACAATAGAATAGGGAGGACCAGAGATCTCTTGAAGAAAATTGGAGAGATGAAGGGAACGTTTCATGCAAAAATGGGCATGATAAAGGACAAAAATGGCAGGGACCTAACAGAGGCAGAAGAGATTAAGAAGAGGTGGCAAAATTACACAGAAGAACTATACAAGAATGAGCTTAACATCCTTGATAACCACAATGAGGTGGTCACTGACCTCGAGCCAGACATCCTAGAATGTGAAGTGAAGTGGGCCTTAGAAAAGCTGTGCAACAACAAAGCTAGTGGAGGTGACAGTATTCTAGCTGAGCTATTCAAAATCTTAAAAGACAATGCAATAAAAGTGCTACATTCAATTTGCCAGCAAATTTGGAAAACTCAACAGTGGCCACAGGATTGGAAAAGGTCAGTTTACATTCCAATTCCAAAGAAAGGCAGTGCCAAAGATGTTCAAACTATCGCACCATTGCACTCATTTCACGCTAGTAAAGTTATGCTTAAAATCCTACAAGCTAGACTCCAGCAGTATGTGGATCGAGAACTAACAGAAGTACAGGCAGGATTTTGAAGAGGCAGAGGAACTAGAGATCAAATTGCCAACATACGCTGGATCATGGAGAAAGCTAGGGAGTTCCAGAAAAACATCTACTTCTGCTTCATTGACTATACTAAAGCATTTGATTGTGTGGATCACAACAAACTGTGGCAAGTTCTTAAAGAGATGCAAGTACCAGACTATCTTATTTGTCTCTTGAGAAACCTATATGCGAGTCAAGAAGCAACAGTGAGAACTGGACACGGAACCACTGATTGGTTCAAAATTGGGAAAGGAGTCCGGCAAGGCTGTACTGTCACCCTGCCTGTTTAACTTATATGCAGAGCACATCATGAGAAAGGCAGGGCTAGATGAATCAAAAGTTGGAATTAAGATTGCCTGGAGAAATATCAACAACCTAAGATATGCAGATGATACCAGTCTAATGTCAGAAATTGAAGAAGAACTAAAGAGCCTCTTGTTGCGGGTGAAGAAGGAGAGTGCAAAAGTTGGGTTGAAACTGAACATTAAGAAAACCAAGATCATGGCATCCGGCCTCTCAATTCCTGGCAAATAGATGGGGAAGAAATGGAGGTAGTGACAGATTTCATTTTCCTGGGCTCCAAGATCACTGCAGATGGGGACTGTAGCCAAGAAATTAAAAGATGCTTGCTCCTGGGGAGGAAAGCAATGGCAAATCTAGACAGCACACTAAAAAGCAGAGACATCACCCTGTCAACAAAAGTGCGTATAGTCAAGGCTATGGCCTTCCCAGTTGCAATGTATGGCAATGAAAGTTGGACCATAAGAAAGGCTGAGCGCCAAAGAATTGAAGCCTTTGAACTATGGTGCTGGAGAAGACTCCTGCAAGTCCCTTGGACTGCAAGGCGATCAAACCGGTCAGTCCTAGAGGAGATCAACCCTGACTGCTCTTTAGAAGGTCAGATCCTGAAGTTGAAACTCAAATACTTTGGCCACCTAATGAGAAGGAAGGACTCACTGGAGAAGTGCCTAATATTGGGAAAGATTGAGGGCAATAGAAGAAGGGGACGAAGATGGAGTCACTGAAGCAGTAGGCGTGACCCTAAATGGACTCCAGAAGATAGTAGAGGACAGGAAGGCCTGAAGGAATGTTGTCCATGGGGTCGCGATGGGTCAGACACAACTTCGCAGCTAACAACAACGTACGTAACCCACCATTTTATTTATTTTTATTTATTTTTATTCCATTTATATCCCGCCCTTCTCCGAAGACTCAGGGCGGCTTACAAACTTAGCAGTAGCCTTCATTCTATGTATATGCCTGCTTATTAGGGCTTTCACACACACCCAAGTGGCATTATTACAAAGTCAGCTTAATTGCCCCCAACAATCTGGGTCCTCATGATTTTCCCTTTGGAGATATGCAACTACCATATTATGTTAAATAATTTAGGAAAGTAAAATGGAGATTCAAATCATTTTTCTTAATTTTTTGATGGACTGAACAGAAATATCATTGTTTGGAATTTTGAAGAGCTCTTAAAATTGGCTAGTTTCATGTAGTTGTTACTCACACATAGAGATCCATGGGAAATTCTTTCATCATGTGTGTTATTATGAATTCCACCATCAGATCTGCAAAAAAAGTCATACAAATATTTAAAGATACAGGATTTATAATGAGTTAACATTCTAACTGAAAAGTCTATCGTTCTTGGCTAGTGTTATCCACTGTTAACCCTAACCCTAGACATAACATTATTATGTACAACGATTCCAAGCTATACTTGTTGAGAAGAGAAAAATCCTATAGCTTGTGCAATAAGTAACTAAGGGACAGGAAATATAACTGTAATTTGGAAGAGAGGAGGGACTCCATTCAGTATTTCAGGGAATGTGAAGTAGCTGTTACAGAAATGAGTATATTATAAAAAAGCTGAAGCTTGCTCAAAAGTCATAAGCAAGGGCACAGAAGAAGGGAGAAATGAACCCCTGCTCTTTCACATCAGACTGTCATTGCCTCACAATTTCTAAGACACTGCTTCAACTGGATTATCTTCCTAGTGCAACAAGTGCCACAAAACTGAGAAAAAATCAAAGAGAGCTAAAAATGCACAAAAGTAAAGAAAAAAGAAAAATAGAAAAGAAAAAAGTTGCAAAAAAGAAGCTTTCAATCTTTACAGAAGTAAAGTTATAAATTTACTCTTATTTAATTTTTAGATTTTTTATCCCATCTTTATTAATTTATAATTAATAAAGGAACAAACATAATGCTCCATCCTTTTCTATTTTCCAACAACAACCCTATGAAGTTGAGAGATTTCCAGCCAGCAATAAATGTAGATATTGTCTTTCCTCTAAACCAATATGTGTATTTGAATCATTTTTTAAAAAAATAAAATTTATTAAAATGCTGATGTAAAACTTGATCCCTTGTCTTCTTCCTGACAAAATGCACCAACACACCCCTTGGAATATTTCTTTTTCTCACAAATCTTGTTTTTGTTTATACAATTCGTTGATTTTTGCCTCTGTGTCCTCCTTATCCCAATCCCTAAAAAAATTGCTGAAGATTTAATAATCTTTTCTCTAACATATTAAGCAGAATCCTCTGGGATCTCCATAAATCTCAAACAAAAATCCTTTTCTCTCATTTACAATAGAACCAGATTATCTACTGTAGTTCTCTTTCCAACTCTTTGTCTAGAACATCTTTTTAAAATTTCCACTTTGTCATTATTTTTTTTTTACATCTGCCAACATTTGTTTGATTTCTTTCATCTCCTCTTTTATCTTTATAAGTCATATAATGCCAATTGCTCAAACAAATTTCTGAAACAAATCTGGCATAATTCCCCTCTCTGTAAGTTGCTCTGGCGATCCTGTCTTTTCCTTCATTTTTGCCATTTTTCTATTGGTTGATATTATAATCCAAAACTGAAAATGTCTCAAGAAAAGAAAATAATAAAAGCAAGATTCCTTCTTTTTTCTATTTTGTCTTCTTGCACACTTAATACTTTTGCCTCACGTGGTATTCCATAGTTACAGAACAGCATCACAATCAGCATCTCCGTAATTACAGGCAACATCCCTGTCAAACGTATAGTTTTAACTTTTGTTTCGTAAAATCCAATTGTTTGCACTCTTTAATAGTAAACAAAAAGCATCCCATAAAGGTCCAGTTCACACTTTCACCCAAAAATGATATTTCAAAATAAATTTCCTTTGTCTATTTTCAATTTTATTGCATCCACTTATTAAGCTTTTTGCCAAAAGTTTTTAAATCTTTAAAACTCTTCTATTTGTAACCCAGAAAAAAATATGATTCACCAAGTGAATTTTTTTTTATCCTGCTGCTCAGAAAATCTCTTTAGCAGTAAATTAATTACATCTGAAATTGTTCAGAAAATGAGGCTCATACAAACCTTATGTCCATATAGGCTCCATTAAAGCTATGAGCTTGGTTGAAAACTCTTGACTATCAGCAACTGATTTCACGAGCCAACAACAAAGACCTCAGTTCCTGCAGATTACTGATAAAGGGTGCAACTAGGCAATCTCATGATCTTTCCTTTTTTCAGACTATGCCAGCCAGAATTTATTGTTTGATCACAAATCTCTGCTGTAATGCCCTTTTTTCTCCTTCAGAAAGGACCTTGCTCCTAGTATATTATTAATCCTCACAGCTCCCAGGAATTCCATTTCCACGATAGGGAGACATCACAGAAATGGTATCTGTGATGTCTCCCTATCTAGTTAGTTGCTTATCTGCCTGAAAAAGATAGATATTTTGTCTATGAACTAGGACAGTGGTGGCGAACCTATGGCACGCATGTCAGAGGCGGCACTCAGAGCCCTCTCTGTTGGCACGCGCACTGTCACCACCACCAGCAGGTCCATCAGGCCTCCACCGCTGCCCGGAGCAGGAGCCCCGCCCAGCACAAAGGAGGTGAAGCGGCCGACTAGCAAGCTCGAGTAGAGATGGTAGAGCAGAGGTCAGCAACCATTGTCGATTGGTGGACTGGAAGAAAAGGGAGGGGGAAGCATTTTACATGCGTGCGCGTGCGCACAAGGCCGCGAGCATGCACACACTGCAAATGGGGCGGGCCTATTGCCTGGGTGATACTCACTAGCCCTGCCCAGTTCTTGCGGGGTGCAGTGCCTTGCAGCACAGTGGCCTATTTTTGCTCCCCTGGTTTTTGTGTGCTAGAGGTGGCACTTGCCCCCCCCCCGAGGGCACCATAATGCTGATGCGCCCCTGGCACTTTGCAATAAATAAGTGGGTTTTGGGTTGCGGTTTGGGCACTCGGTCTCTAAAAGGTTCGTCATCAGTGAACTAGGAGTATGCATGAACTACAAAATGGTCCATCACAGAACTTTCATACCGTACTCCAACCCTCAAATGTTCCATAAAGAGAGCCATTAAAAGAAGCCGTTTAGTCAAGTGCTTCAGGCACTGGGCTAGAAAGCAAGAGACAGTTCAAATACTGCCTTGCCATGAAAGCCAACTGGGTGACTTTGGACCAGTCAAATCTCTCTCAGCCCAGCTCACCTCACAGGGTTACTCTTGTGGAGAAAATAAGAGGAAGAAGGTGTTAGATATGTTCATCGCTTTGAATTATTTGTAAAAACAATAAAGGAAGCACTTGGAACATTCAGCTTAGCATATTCCAAGGTCAGAATGTTTTTGAATGAAATATTTTGCAAAGCACTATTGTTAGCCTCTTACTCTTACATTAAAACTAAAATAATGGAATTACTTCTACTCCAATGGCAAACTAAGGGTTGATCTCTTCTTTTTGGCATAATAAATCAGAGATCTAACATGAAAGAAATTTTCCTTCAGCTGCTGTTTCATTGCATTTCCTGCCTTTTCTCCAAGAGCCCAAAGAGGTTTACATGTAGATCTCACTTCCTTTTATCCCATATCAACTCTGTGAGATAAACTGGGACAGTAAAGAATGTCTGGAACAAAGTTACGCAGTGAGTATCATGGATAAAAATGGACATGAACTCCAGCTTCTTATGATACTAATGACTCATAATTTGACTATCATCTAAAATTAATTTAGCAGCTAGATGTCTCTCTTAAGGTATTAATTCCAAGGAATAAACTTGTGAGAATTCCAAGCATCCCATCTTCCAATTGTTATTTATCTTTTCCACTGTTACTTATATAAAAAAAAACTGTAATTGCTACAACTGTCATTATATCAAATTGGCAAATTCCTATAGGAAACAAGTATCAAAAAGTTGTTTCTCCAATGTATAAAAATATCTGACAAAAATCTTAATAGCAGTTAAAATTGTTCACGAACTCCAAGTCTTACAGCACCTACACTCAGAAATATTTTACTCCAATACATAAACACAATATATTTATTCTAAGTTAACAAAATAACCCAAACAGCTTTGCTAGTTTTCCTCTATCAGTATTCAAAAACCTGTAAAACAGAGGTCCTAAAGGATCCTTGCATTCAGTCCTCTATAAAAACATTCTATACTTAATTGTATTTATATACAGCACTCACCCTATATAGGTAGTCCTCGACATACAACAGTTCATTTGGCAACTGTCCAAAATTACAAGGACAGTGAAAAAAGTGACTTATGACCATTTTTCAATTACAACCTTTGCAGTATTCTCATAAGCATGTGAGGTTCAGATGCTTGGCAATTGGTTCATATTTATGACCATTTTTGTGTCCCAAGGTCATGTGATCAACTTTTATGACCTCCTGACAAGCAAAGTCAATGGGGAAACCAGATTCACTTAACTACCTGGTTACTAACATATCAACTGCAGTGATTCACTTAACAACTGTGGCAAGAAAGGTCACAAAATGGGGCAAAATTCACTTAACAAATGCCTCACTTAACAACAAAAAATTGGGCTCCACTGTGGTCATATGTCAAGGACTACCTGTACAAAGGAATTTAACCACATAGTCCATTATGATCTAAAAGTATTTTAAAATAAATATATTCCCTCACTCTCCAATTAGTTTGTGATGGATTTGTCTAAAATGTTTTTTTACTTCTTGCCAAAAGAAGGAAGCGGTAGGTGGGAAGCATAGAACTGTATTATATTGGTAAATGAAATGCACTTCGGAATTAGGTTATAAATATCTCCCCTCTTGCACCAACCCTTTATCCCCCCACACCATCTGTGAAGAAGCTGTTGACAAAATCTGGCCAGTACACTTACTTACCCAGCACTGCACAAACTAGAGGTCGACAGGGAAGATTCTTATCAGCAGCTTTCTTTCTGTGTCTCATAGGCTTCAAACAAGTGAATATGAATTAGTCAGAAGGTATAAAGCAAGGATCACACAAACCACTATTTTCCATATAAATCAAACTGCTCAGAAAAGGAATGTTTTCATCCTCTCATATAGGTATCCACAGTTGGCCACAATAGTGGAAAAATCATGATGTTCACATGATGACATCATCATGCAAATCCAGCCTTTATCTGCTACCATTCTGATGTCAGATGCAAGTATGTAATTTTGGGAGTTTCTGTGAACTGCGTATTACTTCTCTTCCTGTCCCTGCAGAAACCACTATCCACTTCTATCCTACAGCAGTTATTTTATTAATTAGGCTTGAGCAAAAAGGTAGCTTAGGCAACTGCAATACCAACCAGAGCAGAGAGAAAATACTGAGATAGCTGAATAGATTTTCATGTTATGATTGTTCATTGCATCTTTATCTATCAACTGGAAAAAGAGAAGCAGCAGCTATTCACACAAGATGCTTACAGGCTGCCTTTGCCCAATGTACTTTGATTAGTTGACTTAGGGAGGGTTTAACATAACCCAGTCAGTGCATGAGTTAGAATACAGCAGATTTAGTTCAAAACAGGCCAGGGTTGTTTGTGGTTAAACTCACTTTCCTTTGACAGTTATGTTGTAAGAACACCAGAGAGAGTGTTAACAAAGGTTTAACTTTGTCTGCTGCTGAAACAAAATTAAATCCTACAGTTACTCTAAAAATGAGTGCTTTAGGAATTTCCACTCTTTCTCCATTCTATTTTTAACCTTTTCCTCCTGTAGTCACATAGTATAGGAAGAAACAGAAAGAAATTAATAGGGTTAGTAAATGTCCTGATTGCTTCTAAAAATGTTAAAAACAACAGGAAGTGATACATTTTAGCAACCACTGAAATAGCTGGGAACCCATGAAAAAATCCCATGGGATAGCAGATTGTCATATCATCTTAACGCTGCCTTGTCCACATATAAAATATGCATACATATATATTATTCCTTAAGATCTCCCTAGATCTAGTTGTCTCTCATTGCCTCAATGGAAATTGCTCTCCATTGTGTTCTACAAGCTCACCCCACTCAAGAAATTAAGATGAGGCTGCTTGCCCCTGACTATGAACCAGTCTTGCATTATGCAATGAACTACTGGAATAGGGGTGAGAAGATTAAGAAAAATAAGCCCAGATCACCAAGTACATTTACATTCACCAGAAACTTTGAGATGTTTACCAACATCACCATGCAAATGCTTAATACCAAAACATCCATTTTATTTATTGTGGTTAAACATCAACAACTGACTGTGTGGCAAACAGAATTAAATTAAAATAAAATTAAAAATACAAACTTACAAATGTTAAAATACAAATCAGCTGAAAAACATCAAACCCAAATCACTAATACAACCAAGAAGTGAAAGAGAAAAAAAAATTCTAAGGCTGACTTTGCCCTAGCAGAGTTCCTGATCAAGACAACTTACCATTCTGTGGAGATTTACACGAAAATTCATATTGTCATCATGCAGAAAAGCATTAGCATACTGGTCCTATGGAAAAAGAAAAATAACCAAAGTAAGCAAAATCACACATAACATCAATGTAGTACTGAAAGACAACATTTATGAATGTAACAATAAGTAAATATTACAAGGCTTCCGGTTTGCGTGTGCAGCGCTTGCAGGAAAAGTCCACTCCCTACCGTCCGATTTTTCTTCCTTGGAGGACCCTGAAAAGGGTCGAAAGTCGCCCTGGAGGGGCGACCACCGTGAGGAGGCCCTCCCTGTGGTCGTGGAGGGGCAGGAGCCCTCCGCTTGAATCTGGAGCAGCTCCTTTGGCCCAAAGAAGAAGAGACTGGCCATTAAGATGGCCAATCATTAAGCCGCTCCCTGCCGAAAGCCAAAAGCACTACCTAGCACTAAGACGCAATCTGGAGGACTTGGGTGAGATTTTACCTTTCTTATTCCCCTAACCACCTTCCTGTGGGACTCTTCTGAAAATCTCCTTCCCTTTTTTTTGAAAGAATGGCAATTATATACTTGGGGAATAAATTTGAAGCCTTTAAAAAAATCAAGTAACTCAGCAAAGAAATTAAGCAATTTTATTTGTACTTACTAAAAAGCTTCTATTTTTTGTGGTGATCTACAACCCTATTTTCTGTTCAAGCTGTGAATTAAGGGGAAAAAAGAATGGACTAATGCTACAAAAGTTTTATATTAATTTGGGGGGGAAAATTCTGTATCGCATTCTATATGCTATTGATGACATCTTGTGGCGAAACTTGGTACAGCAAGTAAATCTTTTTCCTATTGTGAGAGCTGACTGAGTAACAGAGCTGTCCTTGACATTAGTTTCAAAGATAAGTGTGGGAACACCTGGCATCGAAAACAATTCTTTTGGAGGTGGATAAGCATTGTCTCTTATTAAAATAGCCTCCATGGAAGATTTAGCTGTAAACAACAACAAAATGGATGAATACATCCCACCACTTAATTACAAACTAATACTGGACACAATTTTGGCAATGACAGAGCATATTAAAGCCAAACTGCAAGATAAATCTGACAACTTAAAGCCATCAAATCAAACTCTGCTCTTAAATGAAGAACTGACAATCCAAAAGCAAACAGAAGTGGAAAGTAACACTAAAATAGGAGACTTCAAAGAACAACAAATGCAACCTACAGAGAACCTTAAAGTCCAAATTTCAACATCAACTACAAAACTTACAACTCAAAAAGCAATAGTACCCAAAGAAAGCAACATTAAGAGTGAAGATATTAAAGGCCTTCAAGTACACAATGTTGAGGATTCAGCTAATCTAATGACAACCATAACACCAGCTACTGCTTTCTACCTAACCCAGATGGAATTGGAAGAAGAAAAAGACCAGACTGATCTAATGACAACTATATTACATCAGAAACTGAGCTATTAAAAGGAAAATTTTAATGGTTACAAAGGGGACACTTTCTTTGCAAAACTGATATTTGGATGGTCTCCCTGGATTCAAATAAGGAGTGTAGGAAGAAAGGGAGATACATTTGAGAATTTAAAGACACCAAAAGGGAAGCCTGATTGGCACAAAAGGAAGGTGAGAGTTAGATTTAAAAAAAATGAACTTGTCTCGTTTTTGGGATTTCTAAGGATAGAGTTCAAAAATATCTTTTAATGGATTAAGGGGAATCTAAAAAATATAACTGATTTTACATTTAGGTTTTAGATCTGTAAGGGAAAACAAAGTTAAGCTTCTAGAATATAACTCTGAACTATATTATAGAATTTGGAATGATATAACAAAAAAGATAGTATTTTGACTTCCGGTGGCGTCGCGGCGCCGAAGACAGCCTTCCCGGGCTGCCCGCGGCTCAGCTGTTTGTTTTTTTGCCCGTAACAGCGCCGAACAGCTGTTCGGGCGAAATTGAAGCCCCCTCCTCGGGAGAAGAGGAGGGGGTGAGGCCCCAGGTAGGGGTAGAGCTCTCCGAGGCCGCCTGAGCTTGGAGCTTGGGCGGCTGAAGGATTGAACTCCCCCGTAGCCTGGGTTGCTCCCAGCTGGCCGGCGTGTCTGCTCTGAACTTTCTGGAGCGGAGCCAGGCGTCTGCGAACCATCCCTGCCTGAAGAAAGGACTATGATTTAAAGGAGCAGGCAGAGCGGTACAAGAGATAAAGGTGAAGAGGCTTATTTTAATATACTCTCTAACTACTTGAACTTTTTAAACTCTAAGTGAAAGTGCGTCATATTTGAGGATTAAAAGATGGCGGCGAAACCTCCCCCTAAAACTCTTCGGAGTGGTGGATCCTCGCCAGTGCAACAATCATCTTTACAGGCGTTGCACCCTTCTGAAGCGCTGACAGCGAAGGAGTTTCGAGATGCTGTGGATAAACTTTTGGACTCAATTAATCAATCAATGGCTGATAAATTTGCGCAGATGGAGGAGAAATTGGAGAAACTGGAGGAGAGAATGGAAGAGAGGATGGAACAGAAGCTCAGCGTGATGAAGGTAGACATTTTGTCTTCAGTGCATAAAGTGGCGGAATGTGTGGAAGAATTAGATGAAAAGATGGATGATTTGGATCAAAGGAATGCTATATTAGAAGTCAAAGTAAGAGAGAATGAAAATGTAAGAGATAAACTGGAGAAGGACTTAAGTTTAGCCCAATTTTACCAGATGCAGTTTGCTGTCAGAATCAGAGGTTTAAAAGAGGATACTAAAGAAGACTTGAAGCAGCTGATCTCTGAGGCTTTTGAAGAAGTATTAAACCTGCCAGCATCTGAAATAAGAGCAGCTATGGATAAAGTGTTTCGGGTGAATTCATGGATTGCCAGACAGAGGAAGTTGCCTAGAGATGTGGTGGTTTATTTTGCAAAAAGAGAGATCAGAGATCAAATTATACAAGCTGCCTATGATGTTAAAGTGGTGATTGCTGAACAAGAAGTTTTGGTTTTAAAAGAAATTCCTCCAAGGATTTTAAGGGGAAGGAAGGATTATACATTCCTCGTGCATGAGCTCAAGCAAAGAGATATAAGGTTCAGATGGGAGATTCCTCAGGGGCTGATGGTGATGCATGAAGGTAAAAGGTACCGGTTGATTACTGTGAAGCAAGCGCGTGATTTTTACAACAATGTCTTAAAAGCAACTCCATTAACGCTCCTGGAAGCTGGGAAAGGATCTGGAGAAGAAGAACAACAAGAGGAGGAAACGGAGGAAAGTGGAGCGGGAGGAGATCAAGTTACAACTTCTTTGGATGATCCTAGAGAGCAAAGAGTGACGCGTGCTGCTTTAAAACGAGCAAAGAAAATAATAGAACAAGATCAACAAAAGTCTTCAGTTTCTTCGCAACGTACATACAGTCAAGCTGTGGGAGGAGCACGGCCTAAAGAAGTTAGTCCTATCAAGGCTGTGGTCCATGGGCTTCTGGAGAATATTCATGGCAACTAAATTCTTAACTTGGAATGTTAATGGACTGAATTCACCGCAGAAGAGGAAGAAAGTTTTTCAATATTTAAAGCAATTTAAGATAGACGTTATATGTTTGCAAGAAACGCATATTAGAGTTTTGGATCAAAAGTATTTATTGAACGCGAGACTGGGTACGCATTTTGTTGCCTCTGCAGAGAATAAGAAAAATGGAGTAGTTGTTTATGTTAAAAGTGCTCTAACAGCAGATTTAATTGAAGCAGATAAGCATGGAAGATATGTTATGATTGAGCTGCTGTTAGAAGGTAAAAAGATGCTTCTAGTTGGACTATATGCACCTAACCAACAACAAGCTGATTTTTTTAGCTTACTTCATACAAAGCTTACCCAGTTGGATTATAAATCTTTTATTTTTATGGGAGATTGGAATGGTGTTCTGGATGTACACTTGGATAAAGCTGGAGCTTTTAAGCGTGTTCCAAGCCACGCCAGATTGCCTAAAACTTTTTTTGAATTGAAGGATGATTTGGAATTGCGAGATATCTGGCGTGAGAGGCACCTGCAGGAGAAGGATTATACTTTTTACTCTGACAGACACCAATCTTTCTCAAGGATTGATTTTATTTTGTTGACTAATGACTTCTTTTTGAGAACTAAAAAAGTGAAGATATGTGCAAGAACTATTTCAGACCACAGTCCAGTTTGGTTGGAGATTGATAAGGAGAAAAGAGATAGGCGCTCGTGGCGCCTAAATGAGAACTTGTTTAGAGATCAGAGAAATGTGGAAGAATGTAAACAGCGGATGAAGGATTTTTTCGAGATTAATATGAATAAGGGTACCTCGATGGATATGGTTTGGGATGCTAGTAAGGCCTATATGAGAGGGGTGTTGATATATATGAATAATAGACGTAGACGTGTAATGGAAACTAGAAGGAAAGAACTGGAGAATGAAATAAAGGAAAAAGAAAGGGTTTTGATTTTGAATCCAGGGGACGTGAAGATTAAAGAGGCTATTAGGCTGTTAAGAGGACAATTTGATAAATTAATGGCAGACCAAGTGGCAACCAATCTGCGGTTTGCTAGGCATAATACTTTTTGCAACGCTAATAAACCAGGCAGATGGTTAGCCTATAGACTGAGGAAGAAACAAAGGGCCTCTAACATAGACAAGATTGAATATAAAGGAAGGGTTGTGTTTCAACAGAATCTAATTAAGGATGCTTTTGTGGATTTTTATTCGAAATTATATACCAAAGAGGAAATTGAGGTAAAAGACATTGATAAATATTTGGAGAATGCTAATATTCCGGTCCTTACGCAAGCACAAAGAGAGGGGATTAACCAACTGATCACAGAAGAAGAAATCCTTACAGCAATTAAGGATTTGAAGGTTGATAAGGCGCCCGGTACGGATGGCTTGTCTGCGGCCTTTTATAAAAATTTACAATTTGAGATGATAAAACCGTTAAAGGAACTGTTCCAGACAATCCAGAGGGGGGGAAAGGTGCCACCGTCTTGGAGAACAGCTTTTATCTCATTGATTCCGAAGGAAGATCAGGATGCTACTCAAGTTAAAAATTACAGACCGATTTCGCTTTTAAATACAGATTACAAGATATTTGCTAAGGTTTTGGCTAATAGACTGATGAGGGTTCTGCAACAGGTGATTCATGGGGATCAAACGGGGTTTATTAGTGGTAGGCAAATGAAAAATAATGTTAGACATATAGTTGATGTGTTAGAGTTTTTGGAAAGACACAACCAGATCTCTGCAGCGCTAATCTTTTTAGATGCTGAAAAGGCTTTTGATCAATTGAATTGGCAATTTCTGTTGAGAATGTTAGATAAAATGGATTTTGGGGAAAATTTCTTGCAGCCGATTAGGGCATTATATCAAAAGCAAACTGCCCGAATCATAGTTAACAATAGCTTGACGGCAGTATGTAATATTGAGAAGGGTACAAGGCAAGGATGTCCGTTATCGCCCTTGCTATTTGTATTAACTTTAGAGATATTATTGAACAAGATTCGGAATTCGGAAAAAATTAAGGGGATACAAGTTGGAGATCAAGACTATAGATTGAGAGCATTTGCAGATGATCTGGTTGTTACAGTGACCCAGCCAGAGAATTCTGTTGTGGACCTGATAGAGATAATAACACAATATGGGAAGGTTTCTGGATTTAAAGTAAATATACAGAAAACTAAAATTTTGGCTAGAAACATGACAGTTTCACAGAAGGCCTTCTTGGAAGGATTAACTGGATTTGAGATTGTTAAAAGGGTTAAATATTTGGGGGTAATTTTGTCGCCCTCGAATACAAAGCTATATAAAAATAATTACGAAAAATTGTGGGGGAAAATTCAAAAAGAATTGGAGAGTTGGCAAAAATTGCAATTGACTTTGTTGGGACGGATTGCAGCAGTGAAAATGAATGTCCTGCCCAAATTTTTATTTTTATTTCAAATGATACCGATTCTTAAGAAAGATTCTAACTTGGAGGAATGGCAGCGTGGTATCAATAAATTTGTGTGGGCAGGGAAAAAGCCACGAGTTAAACTTAAGATTATGCAGGATATCCGTGAGAGAGGTGGCCTTAAATTGCCTAATTTTAAATTATATTATGAAGCTGCTGCATTAGTAGGAATAAGTGATTGGATTAATTTGACGCAATCGAGGTTATTAAATCTTGAGGGCCATGATTTGTTGTTTGGCTGGCATGCATATTTGTTGTATGATAAGAAGGTAGGTACCGTGTTTAGGACGCATATTCTAAGACAGGCATTGCTGAGAGTTTGGAAGAAGTATAGACATAAGCTAAGTTGTAAGATACCATTGTGGGCAATTCCAAAACACGCAATAGAAAATATACATGCTGGTTTCAAACACGATGAGACTACCTACAAGGAAATTTTAAGTTTAGAAAGGAATGTTTGGTGTTTGAAATCATATAGCTTCTTGCGAGAAGAGAAGGTTGTACAAACATGGTTTCAATATACTCAGCTACGGGCCAGGTGGAAAGAAGACCAGAAAATTGGATTTGCAACGATTGATGAAAATTTGATAAAGCAAATTAGAAATCAGGGACCTGCACACATTAAACGGATATATCTTGCATTGATTGAGATTGATTCAGAAACAGAGCTTGTTAAGGACTGTATGATAAAATGGGCCCAAAATATCCAGGAAGTTATTACTATGGACATGTGGGAGAAGATTTGGGTGAGGAATGTGAAATTTACTCAAGCTCAAAATTTAAGAGAGAATTTTTATAAGATGTTTTATAGATGGCATTTAGATCCTAAAAAACTTGCAAGTATGTACCCGAATTATCAGCCTAAGTGTTGGAGGTGCGGGGCTGAAGATGCAACATATTTTCACATATGGTGGACATGTAAAAAGGTTAAGGCCTTTTGGATTAAAATCTGGTGGAATATACAGAAGATTTTTAAAAGGAGGATAAAGTTTTGTCCGCAATTTTTTTTGTTGGGAATAATTGTTGATGCTACAGTGGTGGACTCTAAGTTGATGCTGAATTTAATTACGGCAGCAAGACTTTTGATAGGACAATATTGGAAGAAAGAGGAGCTGCCGACCATAGAAGAATGGACTTTAAAGGTTTCCGACCTGGCAGAGATGGCGAAGATATCGGCTTATTTGAAAGATCACTCGCAAGAACGTTATATTATGGAATGGAGAAAGTGGATTGAGTTTATCCAGAATAAGTATAGGGTTAAGAAGTTTTATCTAGCATTTGAATAAGTCTTCTTTCGTGTTTTTTCTTTTCTTTTCCAATTTTCTTTTTTATATATATTTAATAATGTTAAGTTTTGTTTGTTCTTATACAAGTTAGAGGGTGATGGATTTTAGAATTTATGGTTGTTAGTATATGGTTGCTTATGTTTGTTTTTATATATATATACCTTGTATTTAGCTCTGGGAAGTCCGGGGGGGGGAGGAGGGTGGGGGGGAGGTACGGGGAGGGAAGAGGGAGGGGGGAAGGGGGGAGGCAAGGGAGGGAAGAGGGAGGGGGGAGCTGGGGAGGGGAGGGTCGGGGGGGATGGGGGTTTTTAATGGAAAATTGTATTGTAAAACTTTTCAATAAAAAAAAAAAAAAAGATAGTATTTTAACAATGAACGGTTAAGACGACATATAGAATATATTAGTTGTAATGGTGTAGACAGAAACTTATCTTGTATTTAACTTTTAAAGGAAAGTTGGTTATTAGAATTGATATATATTATAGAATTTGGAAAGGTATAATGTAAGATATTTTGCTATAATTGGTGCATTGTTAAGATGATAAATAGACGTTATTGGTAAAAAAATAAGAATGTTTTGAAATGAACAATGTAAGTTTTGTAGACAGGATAATTATTCTTTATTGAAATAGGGAAATGTGGGTTACCCAAAAAGTAAGCTTTCTTCCATTTATCACAGGCTACTCTAGAGTATTTTATTGTAATTAGGTAAAACCTAAAAGCAGGATATTGATATGTATTAGTGAAAATATATTGAAAATTATTTTAATTGACTAGGTCACAATTAGAAATGTATTAATTTGATTAATTTGACTATGTTATAACTAAGGGAATTCTTGTTGATGTAACCTGAGCTATTTACAAATAACTTATTATTTGATAGTTTACTTTTGATTACCCAACCACCGTATAGCTTCACAAATATTTGAATGTAGATATTAAAAAATAAAACTTGTATAAAAAAATAAGTAAATATTACTCTACGCAGATGATTCAAATGTATCTCTCATCCAGCTGACTAATTGTGATTATTCAAGTTGGTGCGAGTCTTAACGACCACACAGATCTTCTCCAGAATTTCTGCCCCAACCTGGTCCTTCAGGCTTTCCTGCAATACATCGATCTCCATTGCAATTGAATGTACACACCTTGCTGCTAGTTATCCTCTTCCTCTATTCCTTCTACCTTTCCCACCTTTTCAAGACAGCTAAATGTTTGCATATGTTAAAGTATAAATTAAGCCTGGTTCTCTGTAGCTCTAGCTCAAGTGAGAACCCTGAATTGATTTTTCAATCAATTATGTTTGTTGTCTTACTGATCCATGGAATTCTCAGGAGTCCTCTCCAATACCAAAGTGTCAATATTCTTTTCTGCTTCTTCAATTTTAAAATTTTGCTTTCATAAACCATAATGGGGAAAACCATTGCCTTTACAATTTTGATATTTGTTGGAATAGACATATCACACATCCACTACTTCAGTATATCTTTATTGTTAGTTCTAAGACAGGTTGCAGTACTTGTCATTAGTTTGGTCTTCTTTAATATATAATCTTAGTCACTTTTTTTTACTGTACTTGCCATTCATTACTAAAGTTTCCAGATTATTTGCATCTTCAGCTACTACATTAATGTCTTCAGCATAATGCAGGTCATTGATATTTCTTTCTCCAATTTTAAAACCACAATCATCTTCCAACCCAGCCTCCCCCAAATTTATAGTCTATCTACTTCAGTATCTCAGCTCAAAATATAGATAACTACAAGTACGGCACTAACATATACTTTGTCATTAGTTTCTTTTGCCCTTTATCATTGACGTGCATCAGGAACCTGAAGAGGTTTTACAAAATTCACACAGAAATGTATTTACTATACTTGTTTACTAAATAATGTTTACCATTTTAAAGGAAGCTCTGTTGCTGAAGTCGCAACATTAATTCTGAAGCAATTTCATTCCAGAATCAACCCTAAATACACTGTACTATGTATGATCCTCCCATTCAATTTCAAGATTAAATAATCCATAATTACATGATCAATGCATTTTTTCAAATTACTGCTTCAAGAAACTCAGAAGACAATTGCAGCAGTTAATGATGAACATCTGAATAAATTCAGTGGTTGTTTTATGGCAGCTTGAGCTACCATTTCAAACATCCAAGACCTGGCAGCTTCCATGGACTTAATATTATTAAAAACCAAAACTGATGGAGGCTAAGAATCATGGCATGTTTAGTCTAACAAGTTATCGAATTGTTAGGCCAATACAGAGTGAATCAGAAAAGGTAATTCCATCTATGAAATATGAACAAATACTTTCTCTGATAAAAATGGAAAGAGGAAAGCACTATTACATTTCAAAAGTTTCCCATTTTTGACTGTAAGTTCCCTTTCTCAAGTTTCCTTGTTTTCTAAGGCAAAAAGAGGACCTCCTTTTATATATGAAAAACAAACAAGTGGTGTTCAATATTTACAGTCTTAAGATTTTTTTTATCCTAATAAAAATAGTAGCTCAATGAGAAATATTTTTCAGTTAGCCAAATCTCACTAAGTGATTACTTCTCAAAACTGCAGTGATTAGTAAGAGCCTTGGTGGAGCAGTGGGCTAATGCCTCCTTAAGTAACACCAGCTGCCTGCAATTAGTGCAGGTTCGCGTCCCACCAGGCTCAAGGTTGACTCAGCCTTCCATCCTTCCGAGGTAGGTAAAATGAGGACCCAGATTGTTGGGGGCAATTAAGCTGACTTTGTAATAATGCCGTTTGGGGTGTGTGTGTATGAAAGCCCTAATAAGCAGGCATATACATAGAATGAAGGCTACTGCTAAGCTTGTAAGCTGCCCTGAGTCTTCAGAGAAGGGCGGGATATAAATGGAATTAAAATAAAAAATAAATAAAATAAATAAAATTATCGTTCAGTTTCAGAGAGGAAGGAAGGTAAAGGAATGCATAGATCCTAAGGCACTGATTTTTAAATATGTTACTGAGATGGAGGATATGGACCGGGGAAAACTTACCTCTGCTATGCAGGTTAAGATAATCAGACAGAGCTTTCCACTATGGAGTCGGTGTTCATCTGCAAATGAATATCATGAGGTCATATATATATATATACAACCATTCCTTAGCATGTGAAAAAGTCAATACACAAATCAGAAATCCGTAAGCACAACAGAGCAAGTGGTGATACAACATGGTACTTCAACTGTACTTCAAAGATATTACCTAGGAGCCCACAATAATAACGATTTTGTTGATTTTTGTTTTTAACCCTGAAGCTATCTTCTTTTTAGTCTTCGGCATTAGCATTTTCCATTGTTAAAGAGATGATGATTCTCTTGACTATCAAACAGCAGCCAGCATTGCTGCTTGCCATGAGGTAGCAGGTTCTCAATGACCCACCCAAATGAATCCTGGTTTAATAAACTTGGAATTGCATGATTTTCATACACTTCCACACTGCTCTTTTGCTCTAGTCTTCCTGCTGAGAAAGCAGTCTACCAATCTACATTAATCATAACTTCTGTAGTCAACCTTAATTTGTTCCAATATATGAATCATTTTATATGAGTACATGTGACTGTATACCTGTATAGAGGTACCTTTAAATACCAGTAACACACCTGGCATCCACTGACAATTGAAAAACAAGCTGAAATGCTCTTTTTCCAGGAACAGCAGCTCTAGAGACCAATAATACTTTATAGAGTCTTGTTATCTTTTCACTGCAAAATCCAGAGATTTACTGCTCAGGTGTCACAGTTAAGTCTCATCCTTGGGGATTACACCGCACGCACTATTCCTTCATGCCAATTTAGCTCTAGATTCCTGCAGTTACATACTAGTGATATGTTTATTTACCAGCATTTTCTTAGCTACATAATTGCTTTAAGCAGTGCCATGCTTTGTGCTTTAGCACTGAAACAGCTTTCCAAATCTTAAATGCATTATACAATAGCACAGGTTCCCTGAGAACAATGCCAATTTTGACCCTCTGTTACGGGTGAGAAGAAACACAGAGTGAAGACTATTCCATGTAGTTACATATTGCTTGTTCTCATTGTCAAAGTAGAGACTATTAATAAAAAGAAAACACCAACATGATAATAGTAATTAGAGGATTCATTATAAAGTACTGCCATACTAAATATTTTAAGAATTGAACTAAGCATCAATTGTGAAAACTCCAACCATTGTGGCAGATAATTAGTCACTTCCACTAACTATAGCAAGCAGCATTCCATACTGAACTATTATCATATTCCTAATTAACAGAAAAAAGCACAAATAGAATTTATAAGCATTTTACATTTAAACATGGGGCAAATGAAAACTTTCATATTGAAAATGAAATTTAAATCAACCCATGACTTGCAGAAATTTCCCTTAATGCTTAATGTCGATATACATAATGATTCAAACTGCAATGCAAATATAAAAGGAACTGCATAATGCTACCTTGGTAAGTTTGGGGGCTCATCATATCTATTTCCATCATTTAATTCAATGGCATAGCCTGGACACAATACAAATCAGGACTGGTTTAACCAAAGTGTGGTAAATCAGAATGTCCAAAAACACTACAAGCAGTAACTCATAATTAACTTTCTAGAAATAAACCAGTTTGAATTTATGATTTCAGATGGTTTATAATTCCCATTTTAATGATACAGTATCACACATCCCAAATTCTTGGAGTGGTTTTACAACTAGATCACCAATGCATGTTGCTGTAAAGCGAAAACACAAACAGTTAAAGAAACATGCTTCAAGCTTATCCACCCCTCATTTGCTTTCTCCTTCCATCTCATCCTTTTTGGCAATATTTTTTCCCATAACTGTTAATGGTCATTAACTTCAACTCAAAGTGCAAGACACAGGATAAGACTTGACCTCACATGCAAAAAAACCCACAACACTTTCATAGCTATTTCATAGAAAAGCAGATAATAATTCTCTAAAAGAAAATCCCCAAGAAGAACATACACTACTTGTTTAGCAAGTATCACAGTGATTGCCCGCAAATCTAACTTTAATGAACAGTAGTAAAAAAAATATTTTTGACCAATATGCACACTTACAACCAAATTTTTGCATCTGAACAATACATGCGAGTGAAAATAATGCCATTGTTGCTGCATGAGAGAACTTTGTCTAAGTGAGATAGTAGCAACCAGATGTCTCTTTCGCTGTCTGTCTGTCTCTCTCTCTCCCTCTCTCTGTCTTTCACATGGTTTACTTAGTGACCATTTTGCTTAACACCAAAGTTGCTGGTATAGAGTGGCTGAATTCTACATAAAAATTCATCATTTATCTTTACATAAAAATGTAGATTCAATAAGAAAACAGACACATATCTGACACAAAATCCAAAGATATAGCTCCAAGGGAGGGGGGGGGGAACACTTGAACAGACATTCCCCAAAAGACATAAAAGGCAAAATGTATTTCATAGTTCTATGCATATATGTGCATAGGCAAATACATACGTTAACACAATACACAGTATAACACAAACGCAAACACATACATATAGAAATACTGGGTTGAAAGGGTGAAGCAAAAACAACTATGAATACAGAGTTATCCATGTGTGAACCATCATCTTCCAATACTTTTTGTAGAAAGCCAAAACTTTTAAATTCAAGCTAAATCCTATCACCTTGTTGCAACTTTTACCAGCTCACAAGCCAGCTTTGCTAGCTATGAAGCATCACATGTGTTTTGAAGAGTGCATAATGTTTATTCTCAACACAGACTTCTGTCTCACGCAGTATTCCCTTTGGGGTATTCTCAGAAATGCAGTGCTATATACCCTCTCTATCCTTTGCTAACTTAGATATAATTGTCAACTATTTTATTTACTTGGAAGAACATGCCAAATCTCTTTTACACATTTTCTTCTATATATGGTTTTTCTCTCCTCCAGCATCAAAGCTCCTTGATCTTTTATAATTGTCATCTGGCAATAAGAAAGCAGCTCGTTCTGTCAGTCTGAAGAACTTTACTATCCATGAGGAATTAGCTGGAATTTTTTATGCAGTCAAGTTAGTAACAAGCTTTTCACCTCGGTTGATTTCAGAAATACAAAGCTGTTTTGATACAACTGCCTACCTTTGGTATCCTGCATGACAATAGAACTGTACTTTAAGAAGGTTATCAGCAGGTTGCTTGTCTGCACGTCAGCATCCAAGGGCAGCTCTACAGTGTTTATGACTGGGAAAAATCAAGAGAAGGTTTGCTCATCAGTAGAACTCAACCATCCAGAAATCCCTCCAAATGAAGATAAAGCAACATGTTTCTATTATTAAATATTACAAACATTTCTCTTTACTTTAACAGTTGTTTATGACAGGGGTCCTCAACCTTGGCAGCTTTAAGACTTTGTGGACTTCAACTCCCAGAATTCCTCAGCCAGCTGGCTGAGGAATTCTGGGAGTTGAAGTCCACAAGTCTTAAAGCTGCCAAGGTTGAGGACCCCTGGTTTATGACATCCGGCAGAATCATTGTAGATTATCAATTTGGAGATAAGAAAAATCAAGCAACATTGCCATCGCAACCGCACACAATGAAACGGGATCACTCCCAAATGAAGCACATCGAGTTTCTCTTGGACAGGAATTTTGTTATGGTTGTTCCTTGGCATTTGTGAATTTATTTATTATTTTGTAATGCTTATGTTGTTAGTTTTACAGTTATTACTGCTCTGGAGGTTGCTCAAAAATCAGATTTCATTAGAACAACATATAGAAAAAATAGGAAAAAAACAAATGTTAATATTTTTTTCAAGGTGTGGCCTAAACTTAGAGAAAACAAGACATTCAGCATCACTTTCCAGTTGCTTGTTTCTTTGACAATAAGAAAGTTTATATGCAAGTAATGAAAACAAATAACTAGACTCTATTCTCCCAAATTAGCATACTTGATATACCAAAATATTCCATTACTCCTCAAGGACTATTAAAAATTTAATTGTCCTACTTGCTTCTTCAGTCTTAACCAACATGGATCTTATAAGGTTCGTACAAACACCAGCCACAAAATCCAATTATTTATTTCCATCTAATGATCAGAACAGAAATATTTTGTTTTTGTTTTTTTCAGAATCCTCTTGAGCAGAAGAATTGTTTTTAAGACTTTAAGATAAAATGGCTTTATATTATTGCAAGTCGAGTGTGTTCTCTGCTTTCATGTCAGAAATACCAAGGGATAATTGTAAGCATAATTAAGTATTTGAGATAGATACATTCAATAACAAATCTTTTCCATCACATAAAAACAGGAAAGAAAGATATTCTCATCAATGTCAGAAAAGTCTGAAACTCAGCAACACTGCCCAGAATCGCTTTTCAGAGTAAGATGGGCAGCATATAATTTTAATAAAGAAATGCAATTTCAGAAGCACTCAATCTTCCAATAGTAGCCTTGCTATACTGAGACTAGTTAATATTCAGCCAATAGCTAAAATAGGCCTTGAATGGTAATCTATGATGTATACGATGAATGAATATAACAAAAAGAGGCAAATTCCACATTAAAGATACCATGGTGATAGGTACTTTATACAGCTTTTGCAACAACAGAAAAAGGTAGGTCTTCTATCCTTAATCACTATGCAGAAACTTGCTACCTACTTATCTTTAAACCTGTGTCAAAAATAGATACTATTTGTGGGACTGCCTACCCCTGAGGCAAAGTCATTTGATGGGGCCTAGGAGGTGTGGTTTTCCTGTGACAGCACCGGCCCCTTTGAATAATTCCATCCCCCCCACCAAAAAAAAAACTACCTAGGACAGGGGTGTCAAACTCAATTTCATTGAGGGCCACATCAGCATTGTGGTTGCCCTCGGGGGGCCGGGTGGGTATGGCCAAGGTGGGCGTGGCCTACTGGGTGGGCACAGCTGGAGTGCGTATGGCCTACTGGGTGGGCATGGCCAGCTCTACATCATTGGCATCAAGGGTGCCTATGGGGGCCTGGACAGGAGTGGGACAAATCTGGGGGTCTCTGGCAGAAGGAGGGTCTCTGGGCCAGGGCCAAGGCAATGCGGGCCGTTCTCTCACTGTTTCCAGGATGGCTTCGGGGGCCACATGAAACCACTTCACGGGCCGGATCTGGCCCCCGGGCCTTGTGTTTGACATGTCTGACCTAGGATGACACAAAGCTTCCAGAAAGCTTTAAAAACCTGGTCTCTCCCCCAGGCAGTGGGAGAGGATTACGTATGAACCCATCTTCTGGGAGATGGTATGCATGTTAGATAACCCAGGCTGTGTGTGGTGGTCTAATATATTGGTTATGGATTTTGTTTTTAAATTTTAATTATTATTATTATTTTACTTGATGTGTGCCATCTGAAATTGTAATTACACATATTTGGAGGGCATAATAAATGTTCTAAATAAATATTAATTTGAAACATTACAACAGTTTTTAATGTGTGGTACAAGTCAAAAACAACACAACTAATCCGAGACTCGAGACTTATTTTGCAAAATCCGGCAGCAGTTACAGTACTCAGGATCGTATCTTCAAGATATAAACTGCCTTTTGACTTTGAAAATGGCCACATCTAATATAAACTGTAAAGCAAAATATTGCTTTATTCATCTGCATTTTTTGTGGCACAGTATGAGTGGGAGTCATCCTGGCCTGCTTTTTTTTTTAAGGGAAGTAAGAAATACTGGGGAATAAGAAAATGTGGACACATTCCTTGGGTCCAGAAAGTACAGAAAAAGTATGAGAACCATAAATAAACTCAGGTCTGTATTGATGTAGGCCAAATAAGAATTCCTTTTATAACATTAATCTCCAGGAAATAGGAAAGTAGCACTCTCTGTGCATATTTGGATTTGTCTATGTAAATTAGAAAATGAGAGGCAAAAAGAATTAAAGATAAGCACAAAAATTTTGCCTGCTGCATTAAAAAATGTGTGTAGGCAGATATATTTGCAGTGAATAATATGAAAGAAGCTTAAGCAGCTCTCAACCCTTAGCATCATATAGAATACATACACAGAGAGGTAGAAGACAGAATTATTTTTCAAAAAAAACCTTAGGCTTTTGATATCCATGGCAACGAAGAATTTATCTTCTCAGAGAAGAATACTCTTCTACCAGGATACCTGAGTGACCTTAATAGCAGCTATTATAGGATAAGACTCTGTTCTCACCTAAATGCCTATAGGGTTTTATGAAATATATCTTATTTTTCCATTAAGATATCTGCAACACATAAAGTAGTCAACATACACAGGGCAACTATACAATAGGATACGGACAACTGATCCTATTATCTAGAATGGCCACCCACATGTGCTACCAGCCTAAGGGAAATGTCTCATCACAGTGATGGCGAACCTTTTAGAGACCGAGTGCCCAAACTGCAACCCAAAACCCACTTATGTGGTCACAGCCGACTGGGTGGGCATGGCCAGGGTGGGCGTGGCCACCTCGATGTTGCTCCTGGGGATGCATGAGGGGGCCAGGCAGGGTTGGAGGAGATCCAGGAGGTCTCTGGTGGGTGGGGCGTGGGTAGGAAGCTCGTCCTGCAGGGTGAGGCGAGGGAGGGGGCAGGGCAGGGGTGCCACTGCCGCGGGGCAAGGCAAGGCAGGGGCCGGTTGCAGACAAAGGGGGGTTCCGGTGAGGAGGAGGAGGAGGAGGAAGAGGGTTTAAGCAAGCTTAGCAACCAGAGTGGGGATCCCTCCCCAAAACCAAACATGCTTTGCGGGTAACCTCGCAGCACAACAGAAGAGACCAAAACCTGCTGCAACCACGCAGCAGATGGGAGCAGAATAAAAACCAAACAGCTCCCCCACCAATCCTCAAAAGAAATGTTCATGACAACGAAAGCCTCGGACAGGGGGAAGAGTGTGGGCAGGCTGGCGTCTTGCTTAGCTGATGGCTTGGGAGGGGGAAGGGGGCAGCTACACCCCCTCCCAAACACTACCCTCTCACGAAAGGAGAATGAAAATTCCAAAAAGTGACAAAGAAAAAAAAGTAAAACAGAGGAGTGTCTCAGAACACCTGTATTAGCATATGCAACTTATATAAAATCTGGATGAAGAACGGTCAATAAAGCATTCTTGGTTGTCTATTTTATCTTTCCTAATAAGCTGTAACAACTTCCTCTCTTCACTTTGCAAAACCTGTGGGTCCCATGCCATTCCACATTCCTGCAACAAAGCAGCTGCAATCAGAGTACTCTAACTATGAAATGTGGCACCACTGATTTAACTGCTGTCACACTGCAAGCACAGTTGTTTACAGTACTGGTTTATCCAGCATGTGTTATTTATTTTATCTTTCTTCTCCTTATACAAAACTACACCTTCTATACAGAGAATGGAGAGTTATTGTTGGTTTCTTGTCCAGTTTTAGTTTCCCTCTGCATCTGATTGGCCACTGGAGTAAAATAATGCCAAAATTTGCTTTTATTAAGTATTCTTATCCCAGTGTTTTTTTTTGGGGGGGGGAGAGAAATGCTTTCTGCTATCCAAGGGTGTGTTTCAATACCATTTCCAAAGTCAAATTCCTCAACATATAGATTATTCCTTTACACTGGTTAAACCTCCCCCCCTCCGCCTGTTCCCCCAATTTAGGGACCTCCACTCACAAAAGAATAAAAGAATAGCCCACCCTTTTCCAATCCACACTCCAGATATTGCACATTTCCATGTGATTCTGGAATTGAGGTCGTTCATTCACTTCTTAGCAACGTCCACCAAACTTTCCACGCCGCCTTCCCCCCCTCCACCGCCCCCCCTAAAATCTTAAGAAGGGCTTTCGATCATCTTGCACGTTTTACTCACTGCCTAAACTCTGCAATTCTCACCCCTGCAGAGTTTTGCTGTGGGAGGGGGGAGTCGCTCCGTGCAGAAATGAAGGAGCTCCTCTCCCAAGCTGGAGGGTTAACTTTGGCTGCCCCCGACTCAGAGGTTCCCCTTCCAATGTGCGCTTAATTCGGCCACCTGAGAGAAGCTGGGCCTCCCCTTCCCTAGCTGTCCATGCCAAAGTGCCCCTTAACTAAGGGGAGACGGGAAGGTGGAGGGGAGCAGCCATTCTCGCGAAGGCACCACAAACCCACGCGAAGTGAACTCAGCGCTTTGCTGAGTTTTGTCCCGTTGCTGCACTAAAACCTGGGGAGCGCCGAAACTCACTTGCAAGTCTGGGGCACTGGAGTTTCCTAGTGCAGCTGCGCCAAGCTGTGCTGCCAGGCTTCCCAGTGGCGAGCAGAAGGGAGATCATGGCAAGAGCGATCTTTTTCCCCATTCCCTCCCCAGCCCTTGAGCTCGTCTCGACACCTCTTTCTCTGCGCTGCTTCTGGCTTCTCCCCTCTCCATGCCCAGCTCTTGCAGCTGCTCCCTGACTCCCGGTGCAGAGAAAGAGTGAGAGCGCTGGCGCAAGTGAAGAAGGGAAGGGGAGCAGCCCGGCCCCGCATCCCTCTGGGGTGATGGTGCGCATGCCCACAGGGAACGGCTCTGCATGCTGCCTGTGGCACACGTGCCATAGGTTCGCCACCACAGTCTTATCACATAAAAATAACATTCATAAAGAGATTCACATTTGGGAACAATTCATGTTTAAGCCAAGTAATACCATGGTTCTATACTTTCTTCCTGGCAAGGGTTTCTGCTAGGGTTCCAGGATGTATAGACCCTTATGCTTTTCTGCATAAAAAGGCCACTTGTTCTCTTGCCTAGAGTACAGAAATGCAACAAGCATGTATAGAAAATAGAACGGCTCACCATCAGAAGAAGGTGGTGTGGTTCCAAGTGGAGTAACGGGTGTAGTCGGAACTGGGCTTACCGGCATTGTCACTAAACCAATTTCAGGATGACTCTAGGCATTAAAACATATATCTAAATAAATTTACATTCAGTGACACCTGAAGTACCTTAAGTATCCTTTAGTGCAATTTCAACCTATTCCTGATATTACAACTATCTTACCACACCTACAATCCTTCCTACAATCTGTCATTATTTTCACGTGTATTAAGAAATTACTGAGAAGCTTCTTAAAAGTTAAGTCTCTTAAAATTAATCTCCTTAGAAAAGTTGCTTTGAAAGCAATATCTTCTTCCATTCCCTCTCTTAATTTATTCCTGATTATTCAGCAAGTCCATGCATCATGTTGCTACCCTGCTGCTTAACCCAGGTGCTTCAGGAGAACACAAGGCTATACAAATATTATTACTGTTACCTGTTCTGCCTGCCTGCTACTAGTTCTTTCTCCATTTCATCTCAGCCAGAAGCTCCCCATCTAATTGCTGATTTAACTATAGGGTTCCATTTGCAATGCTGTCGTCCATAAAAACAGGCAAGACTTTAAATCAGCATAGTATTCTATTTTATGCTCAACTGTGAAATAAGGAAGCCTGTTTTACACAGTACCTTTCATATCAACATATTTCCAAATGTTCTCTCAGCAGCAAGCAGATTTGAAGTGAATTTTGGAATTACCAATCTGTTTTTAATTGTACAATATTTCATGCAAGTTCACAGGGGAGCCTGCTGTGGATTCTTCACTATCTTATAAGGATTGACTAACATTTTATCAATTTTTGAAATTAACCTCCGAGGCCAACTTTGAAATAAACTGTCCACTGAAAATAATGCATACAAACAACTCCATTTCCATAGTCGAATGACTTGGGTTCTCCTATAATCAGGTTTTATAACTTATCTTCCAGCTAAGTGTAACAGCACCGCCTAGCAGCAAGATGCTGTACTACTGCAGTAATTCCTATACTGTTCCAACTGTTTAACCCACATGTATCCATCCTCCTCAGCATTGCTCTAAAACATACAGGTCATACAAAAGTGATTAAACTGAACAAAGCAACTCTCATACATAAATTATTATCTTCATCATAGCTATGGTCCCAACATCAAACAAAACATGTACCGTATGTAAACTACTCACATCTTTATTCTAGATTTATTATTTATGATACAGAGTTTCTTTTTAAAATGACAAGTACACCTTGAAATATTTATTTGGAGCAACTTAAATACACTAGCAGCATGATTAAATTTTGATTTTATTCAGACTCATTTAAACCAGATTTGAACCAGTATTCACCACATATAAACATCAGTTAAAAGCACCCTAGAACAAAACTCAGAATGGCAGAGATAAAATTAAAAAAACCCTATTTTTGCAAGCTTCTACAAACTCTGCCTAAATAAAAGAAAAATAGTGGAGATTGATCCCTGCCAGAATTTTCAAAAAACTTTAAGTGAAGGGAAAGATATTGTATAGTTTAGGATTCTAATCAGCTGAGAGATGTCTAGATGATCACATCTATGTATGATATTCTTGGCCCAATTTAGGGAGAATTTTATATGCTCCAGGTCTACTTATCTTCCCTTACCTTTACAAACAATCTGACCTGAAGAATTCAGAAGGGGATGAAGCACCATTCTGTTCAACACTGGCTTGTTCTATATTATAGCATACATGCTGGCCAAATGAATTCAAACCAAACTTCTATCTTGATTCAGTAATTGATCATGATGTTTATTTGTTGAATTTAAATTCCATCTTTTGTACTGAAATTCAAAGCAATACTGTATACTGAATGTGCCTTTTTCCTATTTATCCACACAACAGAATCCTGTGAGACAGTTTCAACTGAGACAAAGTGACTGGCCAAAATCACTCCTTGACTTTCCATAGCTGAAGTGGGACTAGAACCTAAATCTCATGGGGCTACTCCAACACTACAATCTTTAGACTGAACTGATTGACCCACCCCATTTTGGGGTGGTTGACCACTGTAGTCTCCTATCTTTTTGGGGCGTGGGAGAACAAACAGGAATGTTTTAATATTCAATTAAAGGAACATATGTTCCATCTTTCAAATCCATACATTAGCAAGTTACTGAGATCAAACAGAGCACTTAACAAAAGATGAGTTTAAATCTCTGTTAGAGCAAAGGTCTAAGCTATTTTTCAATTTGGATTCTAGATTCCTCAGATGTACAAAAGTGAATTGTACTACACCTGTGCCAATACAGTGATAAAGTTTCGATTCAAGTGAACAGCTTCATAAAGAGCCAAAAGGATAGCTTCATTAGTTCTACAAAAAAGAGCAGAAGAGAAACACATTTATTGCAGTAATGAAATTTCTTGGAACACTTTGCCAGGTTACACTAATGGGAAGTGGTAATTTTGGACACTCAGACTAACAAAACAAAAGAAGCCACAGGACACTGCAGCCATCCTAAATATGAATCAGTTGTCAAGTGCCCGAATTTTGATCCCATGGCCGTGGGAATGCTGCAACAGTCGAAAGTGTGAAAAATGGTCCTAAGTCACTTTTTTCAGTGCTGTTGTAACTTTGAACAGTCCCTAGAGCCTTGGTGGAGCAGTGGGCTAATGCCTCCTTAAGTAACACCAGCTGCCTGCAATTAGTGCAGGTTCGCATCCCACCAGGCTCAAGGTTGACTCAGCCTTCCATCCTTCCGAGGTAGGTAAAATGAGGACCCAGATTGTTGGGGGCAATAAGCTGACTTTGTAATAATGCCGCTTGGAGGGGGTGTGAAAGCCCTAATAAGCAAGCATATACATAGAATGAAGGCTACTGCTAAGCTTGTAAGCCGCCCTGAGTCTTCGGAGAAGGGCGGGATATAAATGGAATTAAAAAATAAATAAAAATGAATGGCTGTATTTTGAGAACTACCGATGTATCAGATTACTGGAAAATCTTCAGAGCCAGCAACCAAACAGAATGCATTACCACAGTCTAAACTCAATATTCCAGAAATGTAGATACAGGTAGTCCTCTACTTCCAACCATTCATTTAGTGACCATTTGAAGTTAAAAATGTACTGGAAAAAGTGACTTAGGACCATTTTTCACACTTACAACCGTTGCACATCACACTAGTCACATGATCAAACTTTGGAGACTTGTCAACTGGCATGTATTCATGATAGTTCCAGTGTCCTGGGATCATGTGATCAATTTTTGTGATCTTCTGAAAAGTCAATGGGGAAGCCAGATTCAATTAGCAACCATGTTACCAACTTAACAACTGCAGTGATTCACTTAACAATTGCAGCAAGAACACAAAATGGGGCGAAACTCACTTAACAACTGTCTTGCTCGGCAATGGAAATTTTGAGCTCAATTGTGGTCGGAAGTCGAGGATTACCTGTATTTAGATGTGAAAATGAAACTGAAAGATTTTTCATCCAAGAGGCAGATCAGGCCTTAACAGATCAGGTTCAAATTCCAATGTACTTAGTTATATTTGGGGTACTGGATTAGGGTAGCTGCCTCTTTTTTTCATGCATTCAGCAACAACTATACAGCACATTGATACACCTCTCCAAGCTGGAAGTTTGTAGCGGGGCTGGCTGAAAGGCTTTGCAGGAGCCTGCCTGGGGAAAGGGAAGCTCGGACAGCGTGGTGGGTGTGGATCAGGGGGAAGGAAAGAAAAAGGAGGAAAGAAAGAGGGTGGGGGTGGTTGCTGTTGCTGTTGTCAGAGAGAGACCAGGTGAAGTCAAAGAGGGATTTGAGGTTTTAGCAGATCCCTTTCTGTGAAGGAGAGGGAAGGAGAGAGTGAGAAAGAGTGGAATTTTACTGCTTTCTTTCGCAACAGGCAAGAGAGAGATTGAGGAGAGAGAAAGTTGCTGGGGTTGCTAAATTCAGATTTTAACAATAAAGGAAAGGGGAGAGGGGTTTTGACACAGACGAGACCTGAGACTGCGAGCGACGACAGAAGAGAAGGAGAGGCTGGAGACTAGCGGCCATCCAAACTTTGATTATTGTTACTTGTGCAAGTTATAGACATTGTGGGAGTTGCCCTTGCGGGGCAAACTGTTACTGCAGAACGCTGACTATCTTTCTTAGTGTTCCTATCGCTGCCTATCGGAGCCAGGGTTTTCCCCACCCCACTTGTTTCCAGTCGTTGTGAAATCATTGACTATTGCTGCTATGACTTTCTGGGGCTGTTAAAACACTGTCACACGTTGACTATCGGGGCTAGGGGCTGGTCATCTTTGTTCCTGAAAGCCTCCCCTTTGACAATGAGTCTGCCACCTCCTCACTTCATGTGAGCTGCACCTTGAGAGCGCGACGGAGGAGAGCGGGGCTGGGAGGGCCTGGGCTTTGGCGGCCTCTGAGGGGGTAATGCTACATGTTGATGAAGAAGATGTTATCCATTCAGTCATGTTCAACTCTTGGTGATTCTATGGGCCAGCTCTCTTCACTTCTTTGTATCTTGCACTACTTCTTTGAGTTGTTCTATGCTCTGGCTGGTGGTGTCCAACCACCGTGTTCTTGGGTGACCTGGTTTCCTTTTACCACTAATTCTTCCAAACATAATTGCTTTCTCCAGTGAATTGACATGGCCAAAATACCTGAAATACAGTTTTGAGATTAAGACAAAAATAAGTGCATGTAATGAATTTAGGTAGCCTGGGGGGGAGAAGGATTCTGTTGTTGACTTACCAAAATTCATACATTTCTTCATAACAGGAAAGTAAAAGACATCCAATTTTAAAAGACATCAAAAGAACACTAACATTTATGTGTGCCTGTGACTAAAACAGAATGAGTAGTAGATCTGATTCAAGAATTGACTCACTCCTCATATCGTTGGTGGTAAGGGTAAGCTGGGAAGGGTGGTAAGCCTGCATCATCCAAACAATTTATATATACTCCGACTGCATAAGCAGGTAAGTATCTGTATTAGAGCACAGGATGGTGCTCTCACTGACTTTTCCAAACCATAACATCTGACATTTCAAATTCATTGGTTTTTATCTATAAAATTTAAGACTACCGCAACAAGATGTTCTAGGCCTTTACAAGACTTTTAACATTTAATTACTTTAAATAGCTCCACCAGTCTATATTGCCAAGATGCAAGGGTAGCAAGGGACAGTAAAGCAAGCCTTCTTTCTCATTGCCACAGAATATGTTGGTAAATCAGGTATTATCTGGCTTTTATCATCCTCACTGTGAGCTTTCATTAACCCTCATTTTTTATGGTCTTCAGCTCAAAATAGCAAAAAAATTACTTATTTCTATACTGGTAGTCCTCAGCTTACAATCACACTTGAGCCCAAAATTTATGTTGCTAAGTGAGAAACTGGTTGAGTTGTGACCCATTTTACAACTTTTCTTACCACACTTGTTAAGTGAATCACTGCAATTTCTTTTTAGGAGGTCGCAAAAGGGGATCACATGACCCCAGGACACTGCAACTGTCATAAATGTGAGTTAGTTGTCACGTATCCAAATGTAAATACACATGACCATGGGGATGCTGCAACTGTCACGTGTGAAAAATGGTCATAAGTTACTTTTTTCAGTGCCGTTGAAACTTCAGTCACTATTGTAAGTCAAGGACTACCTGTAGTATCCTGCTTAGCTTCTGAGGTATTTTAGATACAGAATATTATGGGCTGAATGATGCTCCTGCTCCAAAATAATGCCACATTAGTCTCCTCTGTATTGCAATTTGCTTAAACAAATTTAAAATGCAAATGCAGCATCTGCTAGTTTGCCTGTATTCCAGAACAGGGGTGTCAAACTGGCGGCCTGCGGGCCCCATGTGTCAGGCATAGGCCACGCCCACCCGTTCCACAAAGGCAAAAAAGTCACGATACGTCACGTGGCGTGATTGAGTTTGACACCCGTATTCTAAAAGGTACTTATGCTATTATCTCCAGTACTGATTGTTAAGCTAGAACAGAGATGTCAAACACAAGGCCCGGGGGCCAGATCCGGCCCGCAAAGTGGTTTCATGCAGCCCGCGAACCCATCCTGGAAACAGTGAGGAAACAGCCCCCACTGCCTTGGCCCTGGCCCAGAGACCCTCCTTCTGCCAGAGACCCTCAGATCTGTCCCACTCCTGCCCAGGCCCCCATAGGCACCCTTGATGCGAACGATGTAGAGCTGGCCATGCCCACCCAGTAGGCCATACGCACTCTAGCCACGCCCACCCAGTAGGCCACACCCACCCAGGCCATACGCACCTGGCCCCCTGAGGGCAACCGCAATGCTGATGCGGCCCTCAATGAAATTGAATTTGACACCCCTGAGCTAGAAGATTCGGTGCCAGTTCTACTAAGCAATAGGTTATATTTTATACTTCAAAATGAAAGAATTAAATTAGTTATCTGATGGATGTACTTACTGGACTGAGATTTTTTCATCAGCATCAGCAATGAACATATTGCCCACCTATGGAAAAAAGCAGTATTGCATAGCTTTAGGATATGCTGAAGTCTTCCACTAACTTATCTGGTCCACAGGGCTAAAAGTAATAGAGAAGCCTTGTATTTTATATAGAACTTAAGCCCATTATAACATCTACAGAAACAGTCTACATTCTACGTCCTTCTCCTGCAAATCTTTTAAGCCAGGCTCCTTTGCATGACAAGCACTGACTGACAACACAGTCACTGATTTCTTACCATGTTAGTCAAGGCTGAGAAAAATCCACTCTGATGTTCTTCTTCTTTGTCTCTGAACTGTCTGAACAAGAATAGCAGTGGGAGATAGAACAATAGAAGTTGCCAAGAGCATCGTTACAGAGCAAGAAAAATCTGTTCTTTTAATTATGACATAAACATTTTTTTAAAAATACAGGTCCTCCAAGTGATATCTGAATGTATTTGAAAGGAAAGAAATAACATCAGATGCCAATGGGAAATACAAAAACCTACCTAACAAACATGATAATGAAAGATATTTAAGAAGATGATATATAAAAGCCTTTTGAATGCAATGTTCTATCCATTCCAATGCTGCCTATTATACAAAATATGCTTCGAACTCTTTGTTTATTTCTATATTGATTTGTCTTCTTTTTCTCATGCAGAAACATAACCTTTTTCTATTTCTCAGCAGCACTGGTCCACAAGATGCTTCAACAGACAAATTTCAAGGATACAATTGGGAACTTCCCATGTAACCTGGCTGTCTTATAGCCCCTTGTCAGGTGTTTTAAAAAGTCTAAGCTAGCTTTCTTTACTCTTCTTTCTTGTGCACTCTTTTTCTCTCTCTACTGAGACACCAAACCAAATGGAGTTGCAATTTGCAAAAAGTGCATTTAAATTTCTGGGCAGCTCTCTTACACCATTGAATTATTGCTAACATAGTGATGAAAAAGCAGAGTGTCATTGTACATCAGCCTAAAGAAAGTCCTGTCATCTTCAAAAAAGTGAGTCTGGAAACCAACTAGTGTTTACAACATGGTCTTTCCTGCTGGAATACTATCCTTCAAGCAATTCACACTAATTGACTTCAGGATATCTGAACTTTAAATGAAGGGGACCAAGATTTAGCTGGTCTATAGTACCAGTTTCTAATTTAAACTGCTTTCACCAAAACTGATTTTTTTACATATATTGGGGATCAACACCTGCTAATAAATCTGTTCTATGAAGCCTAGCCTATGTGTAAAAAGAAGAAGGCCATAAATAAGAATGTCAAAAATCCATTTATTTCACAACTTTGCTCATACGTATTGCCAGTAGGAATATGAATACATTTTCTCAGGAAGATATTCATTTAATCCACAAACATTCCTTAATGTTACTTACCGATTGTATTCTGATAATGCCTGGGCAACTACAAGACCCATTCCCTGCAAGAAGAGAAAAAGAGAAAGGTCCATATAAATAAAAGGCAGAGGTGCAACTCTCTGCTCCCAAAATTTTTTAGATCGTGCACAGTAACACTTTAACACTTGCTAGTGAACTAAAGGCCTCATTTTATGCAAGATTCTGACTATTTTTCAAGTTGTATAATGCTTTCCAAGAAGCCTCATTTCAACTGGACCCAGGCTGGTGTATTGACTAGATCAGGGGTGTCAAACTCAATTTCATTGAGGGCCGCATCAGCATTGCGGTTGCCCTCAAGGGGCCGGGTAGGTATGGCCAGGGTGGGCGTGGCCTACTGGGTGGGCGTGGCTAGAGTGCGTATGGCCTACTGGGTGGGTGTGGCCAGCTCTACATCGTTCGCATCAAGGGTGCCTATGAGGGCCTGGGCAGGAGTGGGACAGATCTGAGGGTCTCTGGTGGAAGGAGGGTCTCTGGGCCAGGGCCAAGGCAGTGGGGGCCGTTCCCTCACTGTTTCCAGGATGGCTTCGCGGGCCGCATGAAACCACTTCGTGGGCCGGATCCGGCCCCCGGGCCTTGTGTTTGACATGTCTGGACTAGATTATGAAAGTAATTCTATGAAAATAATCACACTAAGTCAACGTTTTTAATTAAGTTCCCTAAGTGACCTTGGCAGTTTAACCTCACTCACAACTTTGTTATGGGGATTCAATGTACAGTATTGTGCCTTGAATTGGGGGGAAAGGGGGGCAAAATGCAGGATATAAAATGTCAGAAAAATGAGATAAACATTTTTAAATATTAGCAATTTTCCTGCAAGAGCCAAAATAATTTAACCACAGGCTTGCATATTTTTTTTAAAAAGTCATGGGATCCTCAAAACCCAGAGAGTTAGGAATTAATAGAAATTAGCACAATATGTAGCATGCATATGCACTGCAATATTATTCAGCTGTGATATGGAAGCTAAACCATCTTTGCGCACTCTTTTTAATTCACTTTTCATTTCTCATTTTATTCCTAACATTATATCACACAAAATTTACAACATCATACTCACATTCAGTGTAGCTTCATCATCTATAATAGATAGTTTTACTATATAAGGATTCACAGACTGCAAGAAGGAAAAGAAAGTCATGGGCTCATTTAATTATCAGCAAAGTTAACACAACCTCATTCAAACTTTGCTCGTTTTTTAATCACAATAAATTCATACAATTTCTATTAGAACAGTTTTTTTTGTTTTCTGCATATAACTCAAGAGTTCACCCTTGGCATGAAAGTATTTTCTGAAGGAATTATTTCTATCACATGTATGTTTTGTTAAGACAACAGGCAGAGGTCAGAGACAGAAAAGATGCCTGGCATGCAGAAGGTCTCAATCTTGATCCCTGCCAGAATTTTCTTAAATAATAAAGCCGATAAACATCAGCACACTAAATTGACTGTTAATTTTTTAATACAGTCTTCTGAGACAAAAAAATAGTAACAAGGAATATCCATCACCTTTGATGTTGCCACTTTATGGTCAATAAAGTCACATAGTTATAAAGAAGATCCCTGGTGGTAGCAGCAAAGCTCTCACTCTGACAAGAAACTGAAATTCTGTACTAGTTTGGGCAATTTCTATAAATCAGAATAATTTTGTAGCAAAAATTACAAGGACCAGCTGCATCACTAATAAACACTAGAACAGCTGTTTCATTAAATATGGAATATGTCTAAAAACTTATAGAAAATAAAGTACTAACATTATAAAACATAAATTATATTCAATGAAATTACTTTTTAACCTAATGAAACAACTTAACCATCTTTAAGATTCTGAAGAAAATAGTATGATTAGCAACAGTAGCAACAAAATTAAAAGGATCAAAGAAAGCAAATAAAAGCACATACACACAAAACACACAGAGACATATTTACATATATGAGCAGCAAGAAAAGTTTTTATTCTTGCAGACAGGATGCACATAACACCAACAGAATTCTAGACATTTTAAGAATGTTTCCCATGCCTGATTAGAAGAAAGAAATATCTATTTTTAAAAAACATATCTTTATCTAACATTATATATACTATATGAAAATTCTTTCAGCTTCAAAGCAAAGCAATAATAAATACTTAGGAAAAAGTAAATCTTATGCAAAGGCTTTCAAAAGATTTTTTCTATTGGATAAGGTAATTAAAGATGCCAAATTTGCCAGCAGTACAGTAATATTTTAATGCTTATTTCCCATTTATGTATTTTGTGCTGACTAGAGATAGCATTATTATCCCAAAGGAACTATATAAATGAAAAAAGTTTGATAGACTTTGCTTCTCCAGTCAGAAAATTATAGAATTCAGCAACTTTTAGAAAACAATAAACTCATGCCCTAGATTAGAAATTCATCAAAAGCTAAAAATTATCAAAATATTATGTACACCTGCAAACTAGAGAGAAGGGGGGGGGAAGAATGGTTTAAGAATAGCAGAATCTCAAATAAACCTTTCCTTGTTTCCAGATTAGTATTTGTTTCTAAAGGAAAAAGAAACTTATTTCTGCTTAATAAAATAATTATTTTCATAAGAAAGCTTCATACGTTCATATTTAATCCCATACTGCTCACTTTCAAAATTCAAGATGGTTTGCTAAAAAGTATATAGCCTCATATGAACAAACAGCCAAACCGAGTCACATAAACCAAAATCAATGAAAGTCAGTTTAGCATCCCGTCACCTATCAAAGGCCAGCTGAAAAAGGAGTCTTTGCTGCTAATAGGTTGGGGGCTTTAAACTTGTTGTTGCTGTTGGAGTATGTTGTTCCACAGAGTGGTGGGGCTTCCCTCAGGACCCTATCTTTCTAATTTCCCCATCTGCTCTCAGTCAAAACACATTATTTCAGAGAAAGATTACTTTGTACAGAGACTCAGCAATGTAGAATTTTCTAGATTAAAACCATCACTTTGTGCTGGGCTTGGAAACAAATATGGAAACCAGGGCGCTGGAGTTATACTGCCACACCCGTTTGTTTCACTGGCATACCGGTCATTGCATTTTGAGCCAACTACAGTTTGAGTGTTATTTTCAAAGGCTGCCCCACGCAATGTATGTAACAGCATAAAATATTTTTGAAACCTATAGAAAATAAAGTAGCTGATATCTTTAACGTGATACCACAATCACTTTGTTATTAAACATCAGGATATAGATTCTCATTTCTCCTTGGGACTATATTTTATTACCATCAATTGAATGAAGCAATCTACACCTGGTTTGCCAACTTTTAATCTACTGAAAGGAGCAGATTCATTTCCCATTGTAATTTGTATGATTGCTCATATTTGTGAAACATAACCCAATAATGGGAATGATCCTTCCCTCCAGTTGTTTTTTCTGAACAATGTTGTGACTGTAGTTCTGAAACACACCCAAAGCAAGCAAATAGGTATTCCAGCAAGGAAAGAGACCACTCTGCAGTAGCAACATATTTCCAAGAAACAAGGAAATGTATTGATGCCCAATCCAGTGTCAGCTCCAGTCTGGAAAGAAGAGCTTGGGCTATTTTTCACACTAAGCTTCAAAGAAATTTACTATGCCTCTAATAGGCAAAACTATTGCTGGAACAAGATGTAGAAATAGTCCTCACATGAACATTTACCACCAAGGAACAGTGTGCTACTAAGAACAAGAGTCTTTTCCATCGAGGGAAAGATGGAATATTTGTCCAGTTTTTTAGTTTTACAGCTTCACCAGATTAATACCTCACACTCTGTGTCAAGCACTCACCTCATACTTTCTATAGTTCACTAATAATGCAAGCAGGACCACAGCCTCATAACCGTGTTCCCTGCGACTGGGAAGATTGGAAAGGATCTGAAAATAACACAAGACAAAGCTTCGATTAATCAAAACAATGAATTATAAGGAGTCATAGATGGGAGATTTCAAAAATATGTAGCGTGATGAGCTGAAAATTTCCAGCATCCAACATGAGTCTTGTAAGCTTAGTGTAGAGTGAAATTATCTTCTTTCATGTAGAAATAACAAACTGAAATGAAATTCTTGCATGAAAAATAATGAGCATTTTTGAGGAAATAAAAAAATAGGTTAGTCCTAGAAGTCCCATCCAACTCTAGGAAATTAGATTCAATATCCTGTGTGGTTCCTCTTGCATAAAGTTACTAAATTATCTGGATGAAGAACTCTTAAAACCTACCAATATGAAAATTGCTTTTACCACATTGCTTTCAATTATCCCACATTTGTATTTAAGCAACATGAAGGTAAAATCTATGATTACAGCAAGTGTGTTGGCAACCATTTCAGTTCTAAGCTTTACGTCTGTTGCCAAATTAGAGTCAATGGAAACATAGCCACATAGTCACATGTATTATAGGGGTACTGCAAAAGGGAAGCCTTGCCCTTCTCACTCCTAAGAATCCTATTCTAGTTTCCTACTATGCCTATCCAGATGAAGGCAGAACAAAGCATGTAGCAAAAATGCATGTAGTCCCTGGGTTACTCACAATGTATACAAATGCTTCATCAAAGATTAGCAGCCCAGAGATAGAGGGGAATAAGGAGATTTACCTGTAAGATAGCTTCAAAAATGCTATTAATCATCACATATTCCAGAATTGTGTTCTGACTGATATTATCTGTCACCTGAATAGAATCAAAGAAATAGGAATTTTTAGTGTTTTCCAGTTCCAAAGTAACTCACACATGCTCTTATCACTTGCTAGCAATGAATCTGCATTTGTTATAATCCAATAGTTTGGGGGGGGGAAGTCTCTCAATTTTATCTTTTATTGAACTCTCCTGTAAAGAGTTCTTTAAATTATGTGTTTCATACATATGTATTGTTATCCCAAGATTGTGGATTTTGGGTACATTAAACACCATATAGATAAACATGTTGTTAGTGGAAGACTTACTTTGTTTTCATGGTATAATTTTCCTTAATGATTTCTTTCAGGCTTTATAGTCTTAAGAATGTTTTCTAAACAGCAAACTCTAAAACATTTTTTTGATAATAGTAAGATCAATACTTAATATTGGAAATAAAACCAGCAGTTTTTAACCTCTGTTTAACTATTGAACAATGAGTAAAGGAAATGCTAAACGTTATTAAATTGAGTTGAAACCATATTAATGCTAATACCGAAGCTGAAGTTCCCAAATTTCCATTAGTTTTAGTCGCTTTAGTTATCACCCACTTCTTTTTCTTTATGATTTCCACTTTCTTTTTTTCTGTTTGGTTCGGATGACTAAAATTGGGTGTTTTAATTCAAATTTTATGCATTGATTTAAAAACATTAAAGCAGGGCCTATATATGGAAGCACCTTCATAACTGAAGCAAAAAAGGGACCTTCTCATTAATATATCTAATTCCAGAGTTAGATAAAAAAAAAACACCTTGATATAGAAGGCTGTAATATATCAGTCACTAAGAGGATGCCAGTTAAAGATATTATTTAATTTATTTGTAAAATATGTTACACTGGTTACCACAGTATCTCAATGGCTTATAATAGTTTAAAGCAGGCATGTCAAACTGCTGGCTCACGAGCCAGATGCGTCACGCCAAAACCGTGCCCACCCCATTGCCGGCAATGGGGAAAAAGTCGCAATACGTCATCTGACGTCATCATACGTCGTGCAACATCACATGATGTCATGGGTTTGACACGCCTGGTCTACAGGTACATTTTCCATATTTTCATAATAAATACTTTCTATAGTTAACCCATCGTTATATATTACTTACAGTCACCAAACAAAGCAAAAGCTTCAGGCACAAACTTTTGAGACTTTCAGAGCCTTCTGCACAAAGTAAAGCATCCAAACTCTCCATCAGATTCTGGAAAAGAGAAAAGTTATTATAAATTGTTGCAAGCTCAAGTTGCTTTTAATCTTCACTACTGCTGTAAATATCTAAGTCATGCTAATTAATGTTCTTATTTCATTATTTATTTTGTGTTTAATTTCATTATTTATTTTGTGTTTAAAAAACCAAACTATGTGTTAATCAAGATATAACTTTAAAGACGCTACTTATTATCATGCTGTGATTTTCTGTTATTTCCTTGAGAAATAGACCAAATACATTTTGTCAGTTTCTAGACTAGGAGCTATCAGGACGCTAGGAAGAGAAAGGAGAAGCATGTTATTCTATCCACGGGCTACTCTGCCAACTGAACACATGTCTATTTTTGAACTTTAATGGCACACCACAACTTAAGTTAGGGATGAGGAAAATCTAGTCCGCAAATCACATAAAGCCAAATTTCTTCTCCAAGTGGGACTGTTTTTCTCTCTCTTGGGGCTGAGAAACTTTCATCTCTGAGAACTGGGGATAAAAATAAAAAAAAACTTCTGAGCTCTGGGTGACAGGAAAGGAATTCTTTTCTCTCTGTGCAGGAGCATACAAGAAACACTGCCTCTCTTCCATCCCACTCCTGCTTCTGCAGTAGGAGAAATGCAGCATTGAAGAGTGGAGGAAGAACAGCCTGAGGCCACAGTGGGCTTTTCAAGATGAGTGGGGTTCTCCTTCCCCAAAATCCATGTCTCCCTGACATCCTCTGACTAATTCAGAAATCAACATAACATACGTGTTATTAGAATGAAAACAAAATCCGTTATTTCAATATAGCAAGCTCTTACCTTCATGCACAATTCAGCCTTGTCAAAGCCCATTAGCATATTGATGATGTCAAAACCAGATGTGGATTTGTTCTTCTGATGAACCCCACGGATCAGCGCACATAGAGTCTAAAGCAGAAAACACAAACTCACATACGCAGGAATTGTGAGATAAAGCCTCCTGGGCAATGAAAACTGCCATCACAGAGGCAGAAATTTAAATTTATGGTATTTTGGTTTTTAAAAATATGATACCCTAGATCACTTAGTCTTAGAGTGAATTTCAATACCGTAAATCCAATAGGATGTGAGCAGAAATTTGTTTGTATTTTTTCTTTTCCACCAACAAGCAAACAAAAAAACAGACCTCCAAAGGCAGATAGGAAATATCTCGCTAATGGAAACAGTGACATCAGAAGAAGAATTTCACAGGCTTCCCCTATAGTTTCTTTCTGATATTCTATTAAAGTTTACAACATGTCAGGCTCTCCTGAATCATCTAGCAATAAAAAAAGGAAAAGATATCATTGCCTCAGATATTAAAGTAATTAAGGATACCTGATTCAGCATATTGAACCAACAGATATTTTAGTGATCTCAATAATGCAAACTAATTCCTTCATTAGCACTAACATAACTGATTATTAGATGTCAGTTTGTAAGTTTTGCTTAATGAAAGCCAAAGGAAATTCATAGCACCTGTAATGCATTGACCACTCTGATTGGATGCTCTTCTCCTAAAGCCCAAATGCAACGCTGGAACAAGCAATTAATGTTGTCTTTTATCTTCACTAGCTCTTCACCATCCAGAGATTCCAGCTTTCCTTCCAGATATTCCAAATTCACCTGACAGATAAGAGGTAAAGCTTAAGCTGACGGTGGAATTACTGAGGGCAAGCAAAACTAGAAATTGATATTTGTAAGAATGAACATAAAGAAATGGTTTCAATCTTTAGCATATTACCTTCATGAGGAAGAGCTCCTCCCAAAACCGAGGGTTGTATTTACTAGGATCTTCTGTCTGAAAAGGAATGGGATCACTATTACAGTGACGACTATAAACTTAAGATAACAAGTTTAGTTTTACATTATACCTTTAACAGTCTGTCCATGAAAGTAAAAACATGCAAAGAGGTGTTTCATTAAGGACTATTAGTCTTCCTTCTCATTCATACGGCAAGAGGCTATACGAGAATACAGGACTCTGTTATGATAAAAGAAAAATAAATCCAGTGCTTACTGTGAAGATCTCATCATACATTAACACAACCTTCTCTTTCAGGGGTTTCTTACTAGATGAAGATTTCCGAAGTAAGCCACCTTTTTTCTCAGATTGTGCCATGACTTACAACCTGTGGATTAAAAGAAATGGTAGACATCAAAGAAATTGATCCTAAGAAAATTTCCACATCTTTCTAAATTTCTCCTAATTGTTTTTACAATTTCTCAGAAGCAACCCATACCGGGAGGGATCTTTGGTGCTCTCTGAGCTTGGTTGTTTTCTTGCTGATGTTCCATTACTCAAACTAGGTAACATCAGCAGTGCAGTGCTAAGTGTTAGCTACTGATAGTAACAGAATATAGCTAGCATCACTAGCACGGAAGATGTTACCTAGTTTAGGTAATGAAATGTCTGCAAGAAAACAACCAAGCTTAGAAAGCCCCAACAAATAAGCTACAAATATCCTCCATTATCCAAACCCATACTAAACGTACTATATAATACAGTAATGACCAGTGCTTTTTTTGTAAAAGAAAAAGGTGCCGGAACTCACACGTGTCATACAACCTGCCTTGCCTACCCTACAAGGTTCTATCCAAAAAAGATGTCGGAACTCTGTTCTGAGCGTTCTATAAGAAAAAAAGCCCTGGTAATGACTATCATGACAATCAGTTTGGTGTAGTGGTTAAGGCATCAAGCTCGACACTGGGAAGTCATGAGTTCCAGTTCTACCTTAAATACAAAGCCACCTGGGTGACCCCTGAGCCTGTCACTTTTTCTCAGGAAGGAGACAGCCACAAACCACTTCTGAAAAAAAAACTTTCCAAGAAAACGGCAGAGACTTGTCCAGGCAGTCTCCAAGAATTGGACATGATTAAACAGAAGGAAAAAAAGAAAATACTTCAGCCATACGTTTCCCACTGTGCAAGGTGCACAGAAAAAAAAGCTTACATATGCTTCACATACCCCAAAAGTTAGACATTACTTAATGTTTATACTTGTTCTATGTTTTTATATGGTGTAGGAGTTATTTCACTTGTAATGAAGAATCACGAGAGAAGCGTGTGCATTTTTCCCCCAGCAAACCAGTTTGTACGAAGCATTTGCATGACTAAAAAAAAATCGAATGTAGGCTCAACCACCCATCCATGTAGCTCAGAGAACAACTGTAGCTCATTTAAGTATACATTTTATTTTTCATTTCACAAATGAAATTGTGAAATATATGTAAGAACCATCCCACTGTCTGTAAATAAGGCTGGGTCCTAATGGGTTAATCACTCATCAGCCTAAGTAAAAAAAAACATTTTATTTTAATTTTATCTTGTTTTATTTAACTGGGTTTATATGCTGCTCAAATCAATACCATCGGTATGGAGCCATCATGTTTAAAGTGAAAACAACAGAGTAACAATTGCAATTATAGCTTTGTGACACGCCAAGGAGCAATAAAATGCTATTAAACAGACACCTCAGTGGAAAAGGGAAGAGCCTCATAACAGCCTCATCTGTCCCTAAGAAAAAGCCAAGCTTAACACCTTTCCCAAATCACAGCAGGTAGAGGTTATTTGGATGGCAGGTGACCTTGTTTAAAACAAAACAAAAAGAGTGATTCAAGGTCTCTGGTGATAAAATCTTTGAGAAAGGGGACCTTAGGGAGCCCATCCTTCCTAAGCTTAGTAGATGGGCAGACAAAACTAGAAGATGGCAGTCCCAAAGGTACCTAGGTCCTGTAGAACTTCAAAGGTGACATAGCAATAGCACTTAAGACTTATATACACTTCACGGTGCTTTACAGCCCTCTCTAAGCGGGTTACAGAGTCAGCATATTGCCCCTAACAATCTGGGTCCTCATTTTACTGACCTCGGAAGGATGGAAGGCTAAGTCAACCTTGAGCCCTGTAAGGATCGAACTGCTGGAGTGAGCAGTGAGTTAGCCTGCAGTACTGCATTCTAACCACTGCTCCACCACAGTTAAATAAAAAAATAAGTGTATTTAATTTCACAGAAGCTAGTTAGTAACCCATGCAGCTTTGGAAGTGATTTTATAGATAAACTGAGACATATCCATAACTACTCAAATTGCTACATTCTGGCCTACTTATATGTCCAACCTACAGAGAAAATTAATTTAATCCATATTTGGGTAGACGGAACTCTTCCTTCCATATCAGTTATCCAATTTCTAAAATTTAATAGAAGGCTCTGTGACTTTTCTGTGGTAGTGACCTAATAGGGTAGAATAAGAAGAAAGTCTATTCTAACTGATCAGAACCAAACTGTAGAACTGTCTACCCAATGAAATTCAGGTAGTCTCTCTTTTGCCATCTTGTACTAATCAAGGAAGAATTTTTAAACATTTTATTTACTGATAAATATTTTTCACAATAAAAAATATTTCATATATTGTTTCATCATTATGAATTTATGGTTGTAAATATTCTATAGGATTCCTAGTAATGCACATGTATTTGAAAGGTTGTTCTATATAAATAAAACTTTGCATTGTATCTTCATTTCAATTCCAGTACATACAAATATTGTAAATAAGCCAGCACATAGATATATCTTGGATAGTATAAAGTGCATGCATGCATACAGCCAATTTTATCCACTTTTCCAGGTATACACATTGTGACAAACTAGTTAACATGTAACATGTAAAGCTTCATTCAGAACTATTCAAGTGTTTCTAGTGAAAAGATTAAATGTGTTGTAGTGCATAAAAATAATAAAGCAAGTGACTCAATATGCCCCAATTCACTGAATACTGATTCCTTTTCCTTGGATTTTCTATAATACCTCCCATTCAATCACCTGTGTTCATGTAGTAATAAAGCAGAAGGGAAAGTGGTATTTCTAGATACAATATATAATATATTGAACAGCCTAGATATTGCAAAGTATGTTAAAAGGTAAAGGTAAAGGTTGCCCCGCACATGCGTGCTAGTCGTTTCCAACTCTAGGGGCCAGTGCTCATCTCCGTTTCAAAGCCGAAGAGCCAGCACTTGTCCGAGGACGTCTCCGTGGTCATGTGGCCGGCATGACTAGACGCCAAAGGCGCACAGAACGCTGTTACCTTCCCACCGTAGTGGTCCCTACTTTTCTACTTGCATTTTTACGTGCTTTCGAACTGCTAGGTTGGCAGAAGCTGGGACGAGTAACAGGCGCTTACTCTGTTACGCGGCACTCGGGATTGTAACTAAAGATACAACAGTTACTTTTTAAAAAGAATAAATAACACAACAATCATGTTTGGTAGAATTCTCAGTGGCTAACATCCGTTTCAAACCATCGCACAGAATTTATTTTCTGCAAAACTCAGAAACAGGATATGCAGTAAAGAGCTAGCTATTATGTCATTACATTGTCTGTTTTATGAGAAATATAATATCATCAATCAGAAAAATAAAAGGGAAGAAAAAGGTTTTAACGGGGTAAAATAGCAATAACAATAGCACTTAGACTTATATATCGCTTCATAGTGCTTTATAGCCCTCTCTAAGCGGTTTAGATTATTGGGGACAATATTTTACCAACCTTGGAAGGATGGAAGGCTTAGTCAACCTTGAGCCAGTCAGGATCCAACTGCCAAACTGCTGGCAGTCAACAATGAGCAGAATTAGACTGCAATACTGCATTCTAACCACTGCATCACCACGACTCTTCAAAAGATCTTGAAATTGGGCATAAGATAAAATCTAGACAGGCTCTCTCCCCTTCACTATCAGAATCAAGTCTTTTGAGCAGCAGCAGCATCAACACAAAACTGGGTACATGCACGTAGAATATTCTGATTGGATTATTTATATCATAGATGATAAAATACAGTAATATGCTTCTGGTGTGGTGGTGCCTCTTCTTGAGGCTTGTCATGCCCCTCCTGGGAACCTTCCCAAGTTTTCTCTCCATTCAGTTTTCCAAAACCAATGCCTTCCAAATGTTTTGGACTGAAATACCCACAAGTAATAGCAAATCTTACCCTGGTTTGGGATCGTGGACACCAGAATGAGAAAACTGTTTTTGTTAGGGTTAATGCAAGAAAATTGTCAGATCTGACTTCAGGCTATATAACCAAATAACTATTCTAAAAATCACATTTGTCCCATTAAAACTACTGAAGCAAAAGTGAAATAATTCCATCAGGTATTAATGGAAATGCTAATGCTGGCATATTAAGTGAAAAGGAAGAATCTGTCTAGACACTGGATTTTCTTATCATCTTTCCTGCCCCCTCCCCTACCACAGCAGCCTTGATCTTAACTTCAAAATCAGAGGCATATTTAGACAACAATGCTCCAGCATATAGAAGGTGTCACTTTTAGATATTATGAAGAGGTCTCCCAAATACAGTTTATTGTACCACACTAGAGGATCAACAATTTTCTAAATAAGATGGGGAAGGAGCTAAACCATTACCATGTAGGGAAGAACAGAAAAATTTGTCTGCACTTTCATGATCTGGATATATTATTTTACAATCATACTTACAATCTCATCCAATGGTAGGAACTCATGCTATGCTAAATTAAACTGTAAATGAATAAAATTAAGTCCATTATTATCTGTATCACCAAAATAGTCTGTGTCCCTAAATAAAGCCAAATGTGTCCTCATGTGTAGAAGTATAGGTAGTCCTCAACTTACGTCCATAATGGAATTTATCCAAATTGTGATGGTCATTAAGCAAGAAGCCCATATAATCACATTAACGACCCCCATTCCTGCCCCCCCATGCAGTCGTTAAGCCACCATGTGGCTCATTAAACAGAGCACTGGGTGCCTCAGGGGTGGGAAAGGCACTGGGAGACCTAATGTGGGCCCAGCCCCACACTGCAGCACTCATGAGCTCACACATGGCCTCCCAAAGTCTCCCCCACCCTGAGGCACTCCATGCTCCACTTCCCACCCCTCAAGGTCCATAAAGACCTTGGGTCTGTTTTCCCACTCCACTGGGTCTCATACACTCCTCCTCACTCTCCCCCATCCATGATTGGTCACTTGCCTTTTATTCTAGATCTCCTTCCGGAAGCAGCTGCTACACCGTGGAGGCTCCATGATTCTGCCTCAGAAGAGGACACCAAGTTGCAAGCAGCCACAATAAACTGCAGCTGCTCCAAAATGGCACCCATTTCCAGGATGGGAGTTATATGGCTTGCAGGGAAGTCAAGGGACATCTTTCTCAATATAATCTCCAGAGACCCAGCAGAGCAGGAAGGGTGGGGGTAGATAGGCAGATTGCCAAACAGGCAGATAGGCAGATTGCCAAACAGGCAGATTGCCAAACACTTGAATTTTGTTCATGCAACTGTGGACACACTGCAGCTAACTTCAAAACCTGGCCATAAATAGTTATTTGGGGGGGAGGACTTCTGTCATAACTTCAAACGGTCACTAAGCAACTGATCATATGTGATAAGACTACTTTTTCCCCATTGCCGGCAATGGGGTGGGCACGGTTTCAGTATGATGCATCCGGCCCGCCTGTCATAAAGCCACTGCCCAGTAATAAAAGGGAGCAAAGAGCATTTATATCCCATCCTGAAATCTACAAGAATGAGTGTATCTACAGAAACAGTACGAAATTATTTTCTTCTGAGGGAAGTTATTACTGTATTAAGTAACCCTTGATCATCCCACTCTAAAAACATCGTGTCTGGTGTGGTTTTCAACCATACAAGTTCCAACTGTAATCTTCACTAAAATAAATCTTTGATTCTTTGATTATCATAGGTCATGATAAAAGCTTATGACACCATGACTCTCTATGAAGCATGTTACATAAGCAGGAAATAAAAGGAACAATCACTTATAAAACTGTTGCTTTCTTGCAATTCAGTTTGCCTTAAGGTTTGAGTTGAAAAACTCAACTCTTAAATTATCAATATTTAAAACTTAACTATCCACCATTCTAATGCTTCAGTAGCTCATATTCTCAGATTTCTCCATCTGGAATTCCAACAGCCTGTCCTTATTAGTTCTTCAAAAATAGAAGTGTGTGTGTGTATATCTATGTGTATATAGAAATGTAAAGGTAAAGGTAAAGGTTCCCCCGCACATGTGTGCTAGTCGTTTCCGACTCTAGGGGCCGGTGCTCATCTCCGTTTCATAGCCGAAGAGCCAGCACTTGTCCGAGGACATCTCCGTGGTCATGTGGCCGGCATGACTAGACGCCAAAGGCGCACGGAACGCTGTTACCTTCCCACCGTAGTGGTCCCTATTTTTCTACTTGCATTTTTACATGCTTTCGAACTGCTAGGTGGGCAGAAGCTGGGACGAGTAACAGGCGCTCACTCTGCTACGCGGCACTCGGGATTCGACCCGCCAAACTGCCGACCTTCCGATCGACAAGATCGATATAGAAATGTAGTGAAGAGTTAATGGAAAAAACTAGCATGATTAAGCAAAAATATGTTTGAAGAATGGTAGACATTGATAGCAACCCAACAGTGACTCACATTCAAAAACATGCAAACAAATCTTATTTATGATATTTACAAGTTTTACAAAAATGGCTGCTGTTCCTCAGTTGTTCAGAATGGCTTCTAAAAAATTTTCAAGCATCATCTAGTCTAGGCATTTTACATTACCAATCCTGCAGTAAAATTGTTTTGTGTCTTTAGAATATTCTATTGACTGATTTCCATTATATTAAAGTGTAGGACTTTATGTCACACTAAGTCCTGGTTTGCCTAACCACATTTTTTAAAAAAATAATTAGCTAAAAAGTAAGTCACTGTTTATAAGCCATGTGGCTGATTTTATGCAATATACTAAATTAATAGTTTAAAACATGGTATATGAACCAGACCCCCATCAAAACAGAAAACCAAATTTCAGGCAAGTTTGCAATCAATGTAAGGTGATTCAGTGAACAATGTCATTTTCAAATGCAATATAACTGCATTTAAATGTCTATTTATTACGAATTCTGGCTGATCTTATCCTCTTATTCCGAACTTTCAAAAGGGAATATTAATGATTATATTCATGTAACACACTTCTCCTTAGTTAGCTGAACCATGTTTTTAGCCAACCAGATTTCATGGATTTGTAGGTTGAAATATGGTCTAGTCCATACCCTCTTAAAAAATTAATAATTAGGGAAATGCAGTGATTAGGAATCACAAACATTAAATGTTTTATTTTGATAACTGCTTTTTTTCTTCTGAAGAACAAGCAAAAAGCCTTTGATTCCTCATTAAGTGACTTGTACTGTACACTCCATTCCAAATTATACTAGGAGAGAAAAATTCTGCATTATGTTTAAAGGTGTTTAAAGAAAGAAGTAAAATTATTCAGAGTTCTGTGAATATAAGAGCCATGTGAGTAGAAAACCGTTTGGACAATAGTTTGCATTCCTCCAAGTTTACATCCCTTAAAAAGATATTACATCTTTTATAACAGGGTGGGCAGTTTTTGTACTTATATTTTGATGAGAACCTTGCACTCTATCAACAGCAGCACTGTAGGAAAGGCATGGGCTTAATGAAGAGAGTTCAGGTCCAAGCATTTATTTTATTACTGTATCAGAACTTAGCAGAGTCCTTTTAGATTCTCAAGTTATATCCAGTAAACCTTCATTGCAAGCGAAATTCAGAGGGGGGGAGAATTATTTTGCTACTGTTATTCTGAAATAATTAGGAATGTGATGATAACTGACTGCCAGTTACCCAGGGATCCGTCAACAAATCCATCTTTACCGTATACAGCAGGGGTCTTCAAACTTGGCCCTTTTATGGCTTGTGGACTTCAACTCCCAGAATTCCTCAGCCAGCAAAGCTGGCTGAGGAATTCTGGGAGTTGAAGTCCACAAGTCATAAAAGGGCCAAGTTTGAAGACCCCTGGTATACAGCAAAGGGGGCAGAAAACTGAAAGCCCTCAAAGGGGAAGGCATATTAAGTATCCTGATGTCCATGCATACGCTTGGACTTCAACTCCCATAATTTCTGATCAGTTACCATCCTGGCTAACGCTCATGGGTTCAAGACAGCTGGGAAGAAACACACGACAGCGTTTGGGAACAGAGGTTAAAACTGCCTGACCAACGGCACCAAAATATTCCACCTCTTAAGACCATCAGGTTTTTCCTCTGTCCGCCCCAGAAAAAGTTCCTTAGCAATTAAGCATACAGAAATGGAGAAAGAAAAACAGGCCGTCTTCCCCGCGAAGCACCCACGTTTTCCCGAAATAAATTCCGAGGGGCACTCCAACGCTCCCCCCCCTCTCCTCCCCCCTCATTACACTATGAGCCCTGATCCTCATCGATCCCATCAGCGCCTCTAAGCTAGACCCGGGCTTTTCCCTCCTCCCCGCCCCCCCCCCCCCGACTCTCATCAGCAAGGGCGGCCGGAGCACCGATCAGGGGCCACAAGGAAGGCCAGATTTTGAGGGGTGGGAAAGGAACGTTTCTATTACCTGCGCGGGGCGATGCCTGCCAAAGCGCATGCGCCGACGAGACATCCTTCGCTCCACCTTCTTCGGATCACGCAGGCGCGTCGTTCTTGGATCGGCTCGGTTCAGCCTTTTATCGGCTCGCGAAATCCCTCTCGCCTGCGAGTTCCCAATGAGAGCCGGCCCGGGAGGGGGGCGGGGGGCTGACTTTTGGAAGATACGTTACGGCGGAGGTCTTCAAACTCGGCCCTTTTATGACTCACGGACTTCAACTCCCAGGATTCCTCAGCCAGGCACACTGGCTGAGGAATTCTGGGAATTGAAGTCCGTGAGTCATAAAAGGGCCGAGTTTGAAGCCCCCTGCGTTACGGGATTGTAAATGAAAATGAGTAATTAGGCCGTAATACTATTAGCCTTTTGGATTGCATAGAACAGGGGTCTTCAAACTTGGCCCTTTTATGACTTGTGGACTTCAACTCCCACAGTTCCTCAGCCAGCTCCCACAATTCCTCAGCCAACTCCCAGGATTCTGGGAGTTGAAGTCCACAAGTCATAAAAGGGCCAAGTTTGAAGACCCCTGGCATAGAAGATGGTGCACACTTTTTCCTTGGCATTGAAATAGTCTCAGTGCAATGGTGTTCATTCCAGAGGGGCGGGGGAGATCGATTCAGCAGGACTTCGCTGTAGGAATTTTAAGGCGTTCTACGATCTAGATTTCATTAGCTGTCCCTTTATCCTCTTAAGAAGCAAATTGGCCTGATTCCACGGATCTCATTACTGAATAATAGTGGTAAAGAGCTCGTTTTCAGTGGTAGGTTTACAAAATGCATAATTCTTAACATGGTCAAACTCATTAAGACACCAAAGCTGCCAAGCAGTATGTTGTCAATGGTGTACACAACATGCATTTTTTGAGGGGCACAAATTGATAGCATGCGGTTTCCTGCTGGTTGTAAATGCTACTGATTTACAGGAATGCCCCAGTTCATCTGTTAAAGCTCTGTTCTGAATTCCCAGAGTTATGGGTAAAGCTGGAGGAGAGGGAAACTCCAAGTAAGTCAAAGACTTTATTATGATGTTGAAAGAAAAATCATCAGGGTCCAGTCCAAGCTGGGAATAAACAAAATGGAGACTGCTTTAGGAAAGAAAGTTGGAGTTTATTGAAGAGCAAAGCCAGAGAGAAGCATGGCTCTGGGAAAGCTGACCACATGTTGCTGGGAGTGGTGGGTTTTTATACCTTATTGGGCTTTTGAGGTTGTTTCTTGTTCCTGTTTGAGGCTTTGTATTTCCTGTGTCATGTACTTTGACCTGAATGTGCCCTCTTGGTATTGGTGGGTTAATTCTATTATGTCCCCAAAGGTCATGTCTTTTAGAGTTTGGGTGGGGTATGTAGATTTTAGAGGTCTTTGTCTTCCTAATTTCATAGCTTCTAGCTTCCTGGCCCCAACCTTCCTGAATGGATTATTGAATTCGCATTTCTAAAAGCTGGCCTCTGCCTAGTTTCTGTTTGGGGCTATTAAGAAAACTGGGCTTGCTTTTCTGCCTTTAAGATCTTCTCCATTATTCCTTTGGGTCAGGGGTGTCAAACTACTGGCCTACAGGCCAGATGCGTCACGCCAAAACCGCACCCACCCCATTGCCAGCAATGGGGAAAAAGTCACGATACGTCATGACACGTCACGTGATGTTGTGAGTTTGACACCCGTGCTTTGGATAAATGCATTCTGCCTTTTTAATATTTCCTAAAATATTTCTTTCTCTGGATTCTTCCCACAATGACTAATCAAAAATGTTACAGGAGAGTGAGGTTTTCGGTTTCCTCAGAACTCTCCTTCAGGCCAGTGATTGCAAATGCATCAAATGGAGAGAAATAGGACAGTCCAAAAGTTGAGCCACATATTTCAGCCATGGTCTATTGGTCAGAAGTTACCCCGAAATAGATTGTGGCCTGAATGCATTCTTCACTGCTGGGTGTGGATATTTTTCTGGTGTAAGCCCAGTAACTATCCATGGGTCAAAGTGCTTATGTATTTTGTTTGCAACTCCATATACACTTCAAAATATGGGACTATTATGTTACTGCTATAATCTCTGAAAGCCAAATTTTATAATGGCTTATGTCACCCACAACTCACTGGGTCATCAGAAAACATTGTCAACCTAAAAGTGATTTCAAGGATTGAAAATTCAGTTTTAATAGATTTTTATTTGCAGTTAAATATTATTTCCAACATAGGATTAAAACATATAAAGATTATAAAATACCTAATTGTGCTGGACCTAAATTTTTTAAAAGTGAGGAAGCAGGGAAAAGTTCTTATTTTCCATTTACCGGTATTTGACAAGAAAAATGGTGGTATGGATGCCAACTAATGACCAGAAGGGATTGGACCACAACTTTGAGTAGACCTATAACCATGACAATATGCTAAAGCAGATCTCCTAGTGACCTAATTGTCTTGAAGAGAGGCTACAGTCTTGAAGAGAGGCTACATGCTGCAATTGTTATGAGGAAAAAATGTTAATCTTGAATGTAATTAAAACAGCAATGCTATGCGTACTTTTGAAGAAAAATGTCATTAACCAGCATTTTCTCAGCTTTCCATCCTTCCGAGGTAGGTAAAATGAGGACCCAGATTGTTGGGGGCAATAAGCTGACTTTGTAATAATGCCGCTTGGGGGGGAGCGAAAGCCCTCATAAGCAGGCATATACATAGAATGAAGGCTATTGCTAAGCACATTGGTTTGTGCTTTAAATTGTAAGCCGCCCTGAGTCTTCGGAGAAGGGCAGGATATAAATGGGATTAAATGGGATTTTCAAGATGCAAGTAAAAAAAATTGTCAACGGATTCCAAAATTTGCACATAATCCAAATCTTCCTTCTTAGTCATTTGTTTCTTCATCAGGGATGGGCAGAAGGTATTACCGGTACTAGTTTTCTGAGTGATTCCTTTTTGTCTAAATACTTTTCTTGATTTAACAATAAAGTTCCACTCAACCTTAACCCTAACAGCAAAATATAGGCTGAACTGCTTCCCCGCCCACCGGACGCATCGTCCCTTTAAGAGTTCTCGTTTTCCTCCGGGCCTTGCGCGCTACCGAAAAGCAGCTGAATTGGGGCGGCCAGGTTTTAACCTCATCGGGCAGAGACGGAAGTAGAAGAATTTGTAGGGAGTTCGGATTTGGTGCCGAAGTAAGTACCGGAGGGGAGTGCCTCAGTCCGGAAACGAAAGACCTCGTGATTGCAATAAGCAGGAATTCGGCGCTGGCTATTTCTGAACTGCGGAGGGGCTGGTGGATTTCCTAGCGGGCTGCTTTGCGGAAGAAACGGCTGGAGCGAGCCGGGGTCTGGCGTTTGGCCTGTTCCGGAGAGAGCTAAGGCGCCTAGAAGCAACTACGCCGTCTGAGCGCCGGCAGCTCGAGCGGAATTCCGCGCTCGGGTGAGCGACAGAGAGGGCAACGCAGACTTTCGGAGTAGGCAATGCCGAGAGCGTTGGAGTCCGAAACCGTAAGAGGCAGTGAGAATAGCGAGCGGGGCGCGGCAGCTCGAATGGAGCGAGGTTTGAAAGCTTCAGCTAAGGTTCCTGTAAATAAAGGGGGCGCGCAGATCCAGGAGCGCTAGAATCGGCGGGAAGAGTTGCGAGGACCCCCGTTTCTCTCTCCGCTGCAAGAAGCCGGAATAAAATAACGCCTCGTTTGCCTCCGGGATCGGTGAAGCTTGGCCTAGTATCGCTCGTCAGCCTTTTTTTTTTCCGGCCCTATGTGGTCGGCCGCCGCTCCGGACATCCCAAAATGAAGGGAGCGGTGGAGCTTCGGCAGGTCTCGGACTGGAGTGACTATGTTCGAGGCCGCTGGCTGCGGGAGCTGCTGGATCAGCGTCGTTCCGGGGAGCCTCCCAGCCGCATCCTAACCAGCCCCGACAAGCACCATCTGCTGCTCCTGTGGAATCAGCCGGCCTGCCAGCCTCGAGTAGTGGCTTTTCAGCGCCTGGGGCTCGATGGAGGGGAGCTGGAGAGGACCTGGAAGCCACTTCAACCCGCAGTGGTGGAGCTGCTTTTCTTGGAAAGTCCTGCCACAACTGTCTCCTGGGTGTTGGCTATCATTTGGGAGCAAGGCAGGACCGAAGTCTGGCGCTTTGTGCCCACCGCTGGATGGCACTTGCTGCAGAGTCTGGAACTGTGCCATGGAGCCCGTGCTCGGATTGTCTCCGTTTGCAGCTTAGGGGAACAGCTTGTGTGGTGTGAAGAGAGGCCTCCTTTGGATGCTCAACCGACACCGGAGAAAAGAGCCTTCCAGTATTGTATTTGTGTTCGAGGCCTTCAGATTGGAGAGCAGGGTGTCCAGCTGAGCCCTCTCAGGGTTATCTTGCACAATAGCCCTGTTTACCAAGTCTTGGCCAAACCCTCTGGAGTCTTCCTTGTCCCCACCCCAGCCACCTTCCCAAGAATAGCCAAGTTTGTCCTCATCTGGCGACCTGAAATGTCTGATATTGTTATTGCTGCACCACATGGTCCGTGCGTTTCCATAAAAGCCTCACATGCAGGCAGCGATGTAGACTTCAAAAAGCTAATGCTGAGTTATGTGGGATTCTTGGAAACCATGAAAAATTTGGCTGTACACAGCTGTGCCCTATCCAATTGCGGAGAGCTGCTCTTGATCATGCAAACAGGCACAATACAGGGAGTCCAACCTAATGGCCTGTGGCGACCTGTCTTTGACTTTTCAGGAGGCATTTTGTCTTCAGGAGAGCAGGTCCAACTAAAGGTTTTTGGGCACATCCTGGCTTGCTTGCTGAAGGAGACTCTTTATCTTGTGGATTTGAACAGTAGAGAGTTGATAGAAAACAAAGTCCTGAGCACTGAGAGAGTACACTTTTTGGACACTCCTACCATAGAAAACGAAATCCAGCTCCTTGCTCAGGATGGCATTTATACTCTTGACTTCTCAGACTCTGATCAAGGCTGTCAGTCAGAATCCAACCTCGTGCAGATGGTATTTGAAGAAGCCTGCAAATACTATCAAAGACGGAGTCTCAGCAGTTCCCAACTCACTGTGGAGAAACTGAAAAGGGGGGGCATGTTTCAGGCTCCTGTGGCACTCTCTTCCATCCTGTGCTATAGTCTTGATCCCAAAGGAAAAAAGCTCCGGGTCCTCCCGGAATCTTATACCAAGCTCCTGGGCACGATGCAATTAGAACTGCAGAATTATCAAGATCTGGAGTTCCTCAAGTTGCGTGTGGTTCAATCTTCAGAAAGTGAGGTAAAGACCTATGGCGAAGCACTGGTGGAACAAGAACTTGGCCGCCTTCTTCACTTGGACTTGAACAGAGAGAACTTGGCATACCTGAATGTCGTGTTCACAGCTTTCCCTGGAGCTTTCTGGAAAGCTATCCAGAACCATCTCCAGCTACAAGAGAATGGGGATGGCATTCTGGTAGCTAGAGCCACTCCAGATGTGTGGAAAAAAATTCTGGGGGGAGCTGCTCTTAGCCCAAGTAAGCAAGAAGAAAGCCCTCTAAATGGAGTATTCCCCTTCTTTGAACTTGTCTGTCTTTCTCTTCTTGAGTTCAGGCCTAAATGGTTGCCTCACTTTGTAGAGCTATCCCAGCAGTATTTGGGTGCCTCCTGGACTTACAAAAGCAAAGAAGGGCCCGAGGGTGGTGTGCCCCTTTATAAGAGAGCACTAGCTGTACTGCCAAGGTGTGCCAGATGTCCAGTAGCAGATGGAGAAATGGAAATTGAGCTCTTGCTCTGTAGCCAGAGGCCCAAAGCAATCCTCCAAGCCATGGATCTCCTTATCCAATATGGGAGATGGCAGCATGTGATGGAGACAGCAGAGAAATTCTCCTTGTTGAGCCCTTTGCTAAACAAAGAGATGTTTATTAATCTCCTGGGGGAGTTTTCCCGGCACCGGGCCCTGGACCCCTATTTGGACAAGTTGTGGGAGCTCTGCCCTGCAGATATGAGTGCCCCTGATGTCCTGAGCATTATTCAGCAAAATCTAGCATCAGCTGAGCTCAGTCCATTTCCTTTTGCACAAGATGGGTCATCCCAACTTACTATTGCCCTGCTCAAACCACTGTTGTACAGACTGGCACAAAATCAAACATCCCAGAATGAAGTTTTTGGACATGTCTTACAGGTCCCATCCTTTCCACCACCAACACCACCCAGGAACCAGCAGTCTCTTCCGAAAGCAGATTACCAGGAAGAGCTAACCTTCTTTCAAAACCAAACGTAGTTTTTATCGTGTCACAATTAGAACAAGCAAAATGGTATTTAAAAATGGTTCTGCAAAATCAGGAGCTGCAGTCTTTATATTCCAAGCTCATCCAGTTAAAGTGGGAAGTTAAATCACAGAATCATCTATTGTCAATGACTTTGTCTGGAAGAGTGCAGAGCTTCTAGGAAGGATTGGAGACCTTTTATATCTTTAAACTAGGGCAAATAAAGGCATCTCTTCCTTAACCTTTCAGATATATTGGGATTATAATTCTCAAAATGAGAATTCTGGATTGTACAGTATTTCTAGCACATCTGGAGGGCATCAGTTGGGGACAGCTGTGTATCAATAATTGTTTCAGTAAAATTTGAAATATTACTGATGTACTCCCACCCCTTAATGAATGATATTATGGGAGTGGTTGATATTCTGATAACATGCCCATCTTTATTCATCAACTATATTTGTATAGGAGTGTCACTGAGGAGTAGCAGTGTTTGTGCTCAGAAATAGTCTTCCTCCAATACTTTATGTGGCTTTATGTGGATTAGGGTTTATAATTATTATAGTCTAAGGCATCTGAAGATATCTGGTTGGAGAAGGTTTCTCTGTGAGGAAAGAGGAGGTTTTTGATAATAACCCTAAAAGTTTCATTTGCCAGCGTTACTTCCTCCTAAATTAATGCTTTTGAAACTCCCTATATGTAATCATCGGTTGTTGCTTCTCTGAAAATAATTACTCCTCAGGTTTATCGCAGATTTAAGCAATATTTATTTCAAGCAGGGGAAGTCCTGCTGTTTTGACTGCATTTATCTAAGCACACCTTTGTCCCCTGTATAGCCTTTATCTTTTGCTTTTTAGAAAAGTGGAAAAGATTCACTATAATAATTTGTGCCATATTTCTTTGTAAGACAGTATTATTCTCCCTAGTGCTGCATTTCATATTTAAGCAAATTCTTCTTTGCTTTAAAATGGCAAGACTTGAAAAGAGGTGCTATTGTAATGCAACTTCTGACAATGTTCTTAGTACACTTCTGCTTAAGACTAATTACCCTTTTAAGTAAAACTAGCCCTCTCCATGAGGGATTGAGAATTTACGCCTTCCAAACGTTGCTGTGCTGCAATTTCTGGCATCCTCATGTCCTACACGCATGGGCCTTTTTCTATATAGATTTAACAGAAAGAGAGGAATCCTTAAGTGGTCTAACCATGAATATTTTTTCCTATGTGTAGGTAGTTCGTGATACAGCATCATTTTAATTCTCATGAAACTGACAGGATTGTTTTTAAAAATGCATATTTTCCCTGATATAATTCAAAAAGGAGGTAGCTTGTTGAATGTAACAAGAGCTAGGCTACTTCAGTTCTCCATATCAAAGTGAGTTTTAACAGCTGCTTTGCTGCCAACTTCTGATTTGAAAGGGAATGGGATCCACGTGAAAAGTGTCAGAGATGGAGAATCTGAAGCCCTCCCAAAATTGCTGAAGCATTTGGAATCCCAAGCAGTTTCATTAAGGCTCAGAAATGCTAGAAATTAAGGATGGTCACAGGTTTCCCACCCATTTTGAAAAGATGGTTGTGAGCAGATACTTTGTCTACCGTTTATGCTGTAATTCTGTTGCCCTGTCCTACAGTTTGGAAAGTTTTCTAAGTGATCGTATAGCAGGGAAAGGCTCTGTGGTTATAGAGGACCCTGCCCTGATATCTGAGAAATGTGAATGAAAGTTAACGTATCCATTGACTAGGCTTGAGTGGCCTTCACTGCCTTGGCAATCTGGGGGTTTTAGTGTAAAGGAAACATTTTTCTTTCCAGCTGTGAACTTCCCCTTTCTAGACAGACATGTAGGAAAAGTCAAGAGCTATTCTAAGTGTCCCTTTTAACTCTCTCAGAAGCAAACAAGGGAGGCACGGGTGATGAAGGAACACAAAACACTTGGCTCATACCAAACTGCCCATCCCAAATCTACAATATCTGCTACTTTTTACAGGTGCATATTCTTCAAAAACCTCAAGCTTCCTCATTCCAGAGCCATTTTGAAGTTATTTTAAGAGTTGGAAATTACTGTAAAATGCCCCTCGATTATAAAGAGGCAAGCTTCTTTGTCCTCTCTAGAGATTAATGGGATTCTTTGTTAGTGCTGGACTTCAAACTGGGGTTGGCTCTTTGTTCTCATGAAGTAGGGGTGAAAGGATGATAAGCAACCTTAAGATTTGTCTGGATGCTTTATACCATGCCTATCTCGAGTACCTTGGCAGAGAAATAGTAGGCTTTTAAGGCTCCTTTTTAATGAATAATTTTAATGAATAAGCATTATATACTCCCAGCTGTATCTTCTGTAGTATTTTTGTTAATTCAGTCTCTTGTTAATGGGGACCAACACTAGTAGATAATTCATACTCTGACCTGGAAGAATGTCAGCCAAGAGAACAAATCACGTCTGGGAAGAAAAAATACAGCAAGCAAACTGCTAGCAGGGTCTCTGTCTCTTGAGCCATAACATAAGAGCTGTAACCTTAACTTCCCAGCTTCTTCTATAAAACTGGGAATGTCCCTGCCTTTAGATTATCTAACTGGACTGTTCAGGGAAGAGTTGATTAAGTGTCTCTTAACATAATTGATCAGATATTAGCTTTCATAATATGATGGGAAGGGAGTTGGAAGTGAGTGCAAAACATCAAGAAAACAATTGTTACAATTATTAATTTAATGAAACAGCTATCTTAGTGAATGTTCTGGCTTGGTCAATCATTGAATTTTGAGACAGATAAATTCCTGTTGAATAAGCATTTGTCACACCATTGCAAAAATACACCAAAGTTATATTTAATAGCAGCATTAAGAAATTATGGTTTCTTTTATTAATTAAAATACTTTGAGTCCAACAAAACATAGCTTCCTGACCATTTGGGATTCCCTTCTTATACTGTGGCAGCCAGGGGCAGCCAGATAATTTTTAAATAAGGTCCAAAACTGATATCCTGATTATTTCTTCTTGTTTTATGTTAATATTTAACACTGCAATTCCAGCAACAGCAAGATGTCATTCTTGGGGAACAACAATTTATAAATTCTAAGTATCCAAGGCCTACCTCAAATCCTATAAAAGCTATGAAAAATATAATTTCCTTGAATTTACAAATGGAAAATACATTAATAAAAATAATTATATTCATTCAAATGAGAAGCAAAAGCATTTGTACAGATTCAAGTATCTTTCTTGGCAAAGTAGTTAGGGAGGAGGGGAGTGGTTTAATTTTCACTCTAGATTAGACTTTTTCACTCCTGGTCTTCCATAGAATCAAATAAAATTTATTATATAATAGAAATCATATAATTCAGGCAACTGAAAATATCTTTATCAAACTTAGTGGAAATAAGACATAATTTAAGTAAGACAGAAACTGCTAGGAACAATTACTATCCTAGGCTAAGTGATAGCATGCTATCTTGAATTGCTTCCCATATATTGTAGGTTTTCACAAACCCCTTAGGAAAAAAAGAAATGGAGTTGTAGATAATTTGCTAAGACAAGGTCAGTCTTAATGATGTCGTAGCAGTGAGTGAATAAAGGTGAGAATGTGTATATTAAAATCTGATTGTTTGCATGTTGCTCAAAAAATCTGAAATATGAGCCACTCCCCCACCCTCAATATCTGGATGAGATAAGAAAATGTTACATTTTATATAATGTTTTCATTTTTCCTTGATTAATGAGATTTCATTTGTTACTATTGCTTTAGGTAATCCTTCACAAATTCTTCTAAAAGCTATTTGGTCAGAAGGTTGCACATGGTGATCATATGACTCCAGCCCACTGCAACTGACATAAATATGACTCTCTTGCCAAGTGTCTGAATTTTGATCAGATGACCACGGAGATGCTGAATTGGTCGTCAGTGAAAAATAGTCATAAGGTCACTTTTTTCAGTGCCATTGTAACTTTCAAATATCATTAAGTGAACTGTTGTAAGTTGAGGACTACCTGTATTATCTGCTACTAGTCCAGTCTTGCCCTAAACTTCAAATTTCCAATACTGACTAGGAATTATGTCACACATTTGGAGCGCCACAGATCAGGCAAGACTAATCTAAAAGGAATACAATTCTTGTGTTGTTCCTCTTCCAAATGGTTATCGTATCCTCTTTTCATTATTCATTTTGCATATTAAATAAATATTACTAATTCTATTCACCTGATGAGAGAATTTCCCCCATTCTCATGAGAGAATCACACTTCTGACAAATTCATGGTTCAGTATTATTGGGGAGGAGATAAATGCCCAAAATATGCAAATCAAGTATTGGAGAATGTGAGGAAGGAGAAAAGAGAGAAACATACATCTGTAGATTGCAATGATGTACTGAAGCACAAGACAAACTCTTCAAAGTGCTCTAGATAAAATTTAAGGCAATTCACTCTTCCTGATGCAGAATTGTCAGTAGTATTTCATTATGGCTCATATTTGCTTTCTCTTCCAGAGTATTAACCTTTAGAGTAGGTATGGAGTAGGTATCCAGCAAGGCATTATTTGCAATTCAGCTTAATTCAACAAAGATTTCTAAATCTGTTGAGGGTCAAAGAATTACTGTAAAGATGTTTTGCTATATATTGGGTCTGTATAGTAATTCAGTAGAATGCAGCCTCTTGAGTATGGACAGCATTAAGACTGCAAGCCTAATGTCTATAATAGAGCACAACCCTGTTGATACCCTGGGCATACAGCCGTACTACACTTCTCTGTGACAGGGCTTATGACACAGGTCTCTTGCAGGGAAAAGGTTGTTGCCATCTTACAAACTTGTTCAGGGAAAATTTTTGGCAATGTCAAGAGAAACCCAAGAATTCTCTAGACCATTGTTGTCTTCATAGCAGTTCAGAGATGGAATGCTGAAAAAAAAAGTTATTTCTTCAGCTCAACCCGGGGCATTTTGAATGTGTTTGGCCTTGACCTATAATGGGAAAAGAAGAAGAAATTAAGAAAATTGAATCTTGATGGTTGGTAAGCAACAATAAGAGTAAGGATGAAATGGGAGTAAGAAACTTTGATTTTGTTGTTGTTTGGCAGTTCTCAATCCCTTACTATAGGTTCATTCTACGATAGGGCTTTAAAAATCCTCTCTACCCTGATAAATATACTACCACAGTACTATTTAGCATCCCAAACATTATTTGTTTGCAAATGAAACTTACAGCATGCAAAACTTACAGTATTGTAATTATGGCTGTTTCCCACTCCACAGAAAGTTATGTTCATTTTCTTTTTTAAGTATTAACACCAGAACAGTGAGCTGCCTACACTATTTGGTATTCTCTACACCCCAAATGGCTTTCATGCTCTAGTGCAGGAGTGTCAAATTTGCAACGTCACATGACGTGTCATGACGTATCATGACTTTGCCATTGCTGGCAATGGGGTGGGCGCAGTTTTGCTATGATGCATCCTGCCTGCAGGCCAGCAATTTGACACCCCTGCCCTAGTGGCTAATTAAATGGCTCTTCTTTAGCTTAATACTGACATTTGCTTGAACTACAATGCTGCCTAGCAAAGATTGATCACAGCTATGGAAAGATACTCACAGTTCAAAGTTTTCCATAATCTCATCCCTAATAGAAAAAAGGGACAGTGTCAATGACATATATAAATATAAATATAAATAATATAAATATAAAATCACTCCCACATGATAGTTCTCACAAAAACCAGACTAGGAACCACAAAAAAGTAGTGATTGAACTGGACATCATCACAAAGAGAGGCAGGGAAAATAGTCTCCAGTTATATTATGGCAAGATCACATTTCTGAAGCAGTTCTCCTAGGAAATGTAGCCCCAGGAAGTTGGGGGTATTTGCACAGATGATTCTAAAGAAATTTTCAAGCTAGTTCATAAGACAATATTGGGAAAATGAAAGACTGAAGCCCACAGCCATGGCAGCATCCCGTATTAGATAATAAATCATCCTTACTGATATATGTCATCGACGCTCATTTGACGATAAAACTTGGCAAGCCGCACAGCCAAGATGATACTTGGCAACAGAAAGATTGTGCACCAGGCCAGACTGAACCAGAAGGCATTCTAGGAGGGGGAAAGAGAAGAGATGGAGAGTTGGAGGCAATGCTTCAAGTGTTTCAGTTCAGATTTAGTTGGTTGAGACTGCCAAGAGAAATACAGTATCTCTAATAATGGACATATCCTCATACAGTAAGTATTTGCACATTCCGGTCCTAACACGCACTAGACTAGAGCCTTCTTTATGTACCTCCCATTCCCATTTCTGTTCAGAAGGCATAGCTTTCATTTGTGCATATGCACCTCTAACGTTTCCCTACGTTTTTTTTCAAAATTAAGACATTACAACAAACTGACCCCCAAGACAACTATAGTGATATGCTCCTCTTATTGTTGTGATTCAGGGTCAGCCTGTGGGTTCGGCAGTTGGGTCGGACGACTCAGAGGAGGAGGGGGGTGTTGAAGACCTTGCTGAGGGGATTGGACAGCTTGATGAGAGCCCCCAGCCAGGCCCCTCTCATCTGGTCACAACGCAGACCCAGCTGTGAGCCTGACAGCGTGGATGAAGATGACCCACAGCTGGCCCTGTTCAAGGACGCCTGATGCAGGAGGCAGTCAATCAGGAGTAAACAGAGGAAGGCAATGGGGCACCTCGGAAGGAGGCAGAGAGAGGCCACGCCCTGAACTGTATTTAAGGGGAATGTGTGGGAGGGCTGGTTTGCTGAAGGCAACCGCTTGGATAGTTCCTGTTTCTTAAAGCTCCTGTTTCTTGGTTCGTGCCTTGTTCCGTTTGTTTTTGTAGCAATAAATTTGGCAGGCATAATTCCAGCCTCTTGCCTTCTTGTAAAAGGGGTTGTCCCTGCCTTTTCTGCAGGGCCGGTAGCAGGCTGGTACAGAACACTTATTTACAATTTAGTGTTACACCCTTTGTAACACTATCTCTTGCCTTAAATCCATGTTGACACAATTAGCAATCCCACATCTCAATTAATGCTCTCTGATTAGTATTGATTTCCTCACCAAAGAATCAACAAGGTAATTGCAGACAACGGTATTCATGCTGTCCAGTGCCCAGGCTACAGGGCCACAACGACCCAATTGTCCCATGATCTGTCAATGAAGATTTAAAAGCAAAACAAAACATTTCATTAGAGAAGTTTCATCAGAGAAAACCAAGCCCTGGTGTTCTGGGCAACAATTTTCATTATTTGATCACCATATTTGAAATCTACAATTTCTTTTCCAACCCAGAAAAAAAGGTTCAATCCCTCAATAATTGTATTCCGTATTTTCATTTTAAAAAATAAGGAAAAAATTTAATGGTTGCCCTCATACAACATGCTTAAATTCAGATTTAACAAAGCACAATTGGTATGTTGAAACAAATAGATAAGTTTTTTCTGGCTTGTCAAACAATTCTAATGATCTTCGTACAACATACCAAGGGAATGGAAAGGTTCTTGAATCATGCCTCTGAATTTACATGTTGTTTGGTAAGGGTTTGAACAAGTACAGATAACTGTACTTGGCAAGATAAAAGTATAAATCCAGCAAGTCCATCCTTATTCCACTAGAAATAATTGATAGTACTTACAACATGCTGAGCCCAGCTCACATAAGAGGAAAAATAATTCAATATCTGCCATATAAAAGTCTTGATCTCCTAGATGGAAATAGAGAAGGAAACTCAGGAAATGGTTTGGTTTTGGTGCAAATATCCTGTATAACAGACATGTCAAACACGAGGCCCGGGGGCCAGATCTGGCCTGCGAAGTGGTTTCATGCGGCCCGTGAAGCCATCCTGGAAACAGTGAGGGAACGGCCCCCACTGCCTTGGCCCTGGCCCAGAGACCCTCCTTCTGCCAGAGACCCTCAGATTTGTCCCACTCCTGCCCAGGCCCCCATAGGCACCCTTGATGCGAATGATGTAGAGCTGGCCACGCCCACCCAGTAGGCACTCTAGCCATGCCCACCCAGTAGGCCATGGCCACTCAGGACATACCTACCCGCCCCCTGAAGCCAACTGCAACGCTGATGCGGCCCTCAATGAAATTGAGTTTGACACCCCTGCTGTATAAATTGCATTGCAGATCTGTGAATTTTGGAGCATAAATTTCCTATATGTCCATGAATGGAAATGAAGTTCTAGAAAACTTGGGGGGCAGGGAGAGAAGGAGAAAGCAAGCAGAGTTCTTTCATGCAAGATCTGCTAGAGGTACTAAGGTTCTCCATACTTAATCAGAATAACTTTCAGATTTCAGGCAAGCATAAGAAGCAGGACCATACTGCTACAGGTAGTCCTTTACTTACGACTATTTGTTTAATGACTGAAGTTCCAACAGCCTAGAAAAAGTGCCTTATGACCAATTCTCAAAGCTAAGACCTTGACACAACTCTTACGTATCAAGGTTCTGGTTGAAGAATCCAATAAAGCACACTGGAGACATTACGATCTCTAATGCAAAACTTTATTGGGCAAAGCATACTGGCACTAAAGAATGGAAAACCAGCTCTGGCAATATGACGGGAAAAAGATAATTAAAAGAGTACAATTTTCTCTCTCCTCTCTGACAGTTCAGGTCACATTGTCCAATTAGTCTTCAAGCATTTATTATGAGAAGACAGTCTCCATTCGCCACATTTCTCTGGTGACCTTGTTTCCCATACTGATAGAACCACCTGTATGCATTCCAAACCTTCCACTCCCCATAAGTGTAGGTAAGCTAGAAGCAGCATGGCAGTCCTAATGCAAGAAATCTTCATAGTTTGACACTATGGCCACATGAATGCAATTTGTGCACTTGGCAACTCGCTCCCATTTACAACTGGTTGCAGTATCTTGTAGTCATGTGATTTGAGATTTGTGATCTGCCCAGCCATTTTCCTACAAGCAAAGTCAGTTAGGGAAGCCAGACTCACTTAAAGACTATGTGATCCTCTTAATGACACATGATTTGCTTAATGACTGCAGTAAACATGATCATAACTTTGGATCCAATCATGTGATGACTTCCTTAATGACAATATTGTTTATCAACCAACATTCTGGTCCCAAGTGTGACATAAGTCAAGAACTACCTAGGACTTCTGGTTTTTGCTCCCACAACGCATGGCTGCGGAAGAGTGGACTCTGCTCCCCACAGCTATTTTCTTCCTGCTTGGGGGACCCTAGATGGGTCTGAAGTTGCCCTGGAGAGGTGACTGTGAAGGAGGGGTGCCCCGTCGATCACAAAGCGGCAGCAATCACTCCGTTTGATCCGGGGAAAGCCCTCCGAACCCGACAAGAGAAAGGCTAGCATGAGATCAGCATCTAGCTCAAGAGCACAAACTTAAACATCAGTGAACAGTGTGCTTGGAATTGGTGAGAGTACTGATCTTCTTTCTTCTATCTACTATTTAAATCCTTGAAAAGGTCCCCAAAGTAAGAAAACCTCCAGAAGTGAAGGGAGGGGATTATATCCCCATTCCCCTATAGACAGAAGCGGCGAATTAACATAAAAGGTTGAAAGAGATATACTAAAATTTGATTTAAAATATATCAGTCTGGACAAATCTAGGAACTAAAAAACTGTCAAGATTATACCCTAAAAATTTCTGATGGAATTATGAAAATATATAACAAACATAACTTTTTGATGGAAAGAAAAACTGAAAAAAGAAATAACTGCTGACACCTAGTGGAGAATCAAAGAATAGAACACTAACAATAAGGACTCAGAAATTGGCAGAATGCACAGAAACAAAGAAAAAGTTGTTCCTTTGAATTGCAAATAATCTTGAAGACATCTGGGAACAAAGGAAGAGCCAGCTATAAGATTAAAAAGTGTTTGAAAGAAGAAAAAGACACCTGGAATGTTGCTTAAATCTAAGAACTATTTATGAAAAAAAACTTTGGCTTTTTGGCTAATCTTTTAGAGGAGAATTTGCAGGATTTAAAGTGGCTTAATATACTGAATTAATTTTGACTGACTGATAAATTGACTTTTGAATTAAAACATTGATGAAAGATTATTTAAAGGGGGCGAGACAACATGGATATCACATGCGTATGAAAAAATGACAAGATGCCACATTCAATATTTTCTCCTGAAGGACTTAGCCTGGAAAATCAAGGGCCTCCAGGAGCAATACTTCAAGGGAAGATAAATACTTTCCCAGAGGAAATATAAGTAATGTTAGGACAAATACAAATGACAATAGATTCAAACCACGATGGAATTTGAAACTTTGAAAATATGCTTATTTAAATCCTCAGTCTAAATCTACAATTAAAAAATACCCAGGAAATAACAACAAAGGAACCAACAAATCAGACAGCAGATTACAAACTAGAAGAGTAGGATCAAACTGATGAAATAATAAAGGAAAATAATTACAATTTGACACAGACAGGAAAAAATCTACAAGGTTCTGATACAACAAGAAAAATGGAATTATTAGAACTATTAAAGTTTGGGGGGTAAAAAGAATGTATCTTACTTAATTCATCTTTTGTATTCCCAACATTTGTAAAAATACAGGAACTGTTGGGTAAGCGGATTGCATCAACTTGGAAAATTACTTGGCGAAAGAAGAAGATCAGAGACAGATTGTGCTGCCACCACGTGGCTGTTTTGGAGTAATTACAATGTGGGCAGTCAGACCCTCCTACCCTATGATGTATTTCCTCTTCCCTCCCCTTTCTGAGATGGACTTCCTCCTCCTTTGTCTCTGGAGAGAATCCCATCCTCCATTGTCTAGCTAACATGTGACAACAGCAGATGTGCAGTCGCTGGGAATATTTCCATTTTCTGACCTTGGAGATACCTTGGAAATATCTTGGAAATGCTGTACAAACGTCATCTTAATCTACATGCAATAAAGGTATTTCTATATGATAAAGGGTGTTTCCACAAGTTCAAACTATCTGGAGAGAACTGTTAATGGTAATGGCCTGCTTATATAGACCATAGAAGTCTTATCAAGGGGTTAATTACAGTACAACGGCTTTGGATCCAGAATAGTCAGAAAATGGTAATATTCCCAGCGACTGCACATCTGGTGTTGTCACATGTTAGCTAGACAGTGGAGGATGGGATTCTCTCCAGAGACAAAGGAGGAGGAAGTCCATCCCAGAAAGGGGAGGGAAGAGGAAATACACCATAGGGTAGGAGGGTCTGACTGCCCAGACTGTAATTACTCCAAAACAGCCACGTGGTGGCAGCACACAGATACAAGAGATTTGACTTGCCCTACCAGATGGACTATTACATGAATAAACATTTGTTTGAATATGGCTAAAAGAACATAAATGGGCCTTATAACAAGAAGGATAATGAGATTTAAGTAATATAGTATGTTTTATAATATATTAAATGTTAAAATAGGTTGATGTAACTTTTATTAATATATAAGTAAAATATAAACTGATTAAAAAGGATGTTATATCTAGATACTATAAGATAGATAAAAAGTATAGTATTTTTATAATGCATGACATAACATATTGGGAAGATGTACCTAAATGGGAAAATTTAGACAGTGAGATGACTAATATGAAGAAATTATGACTGATAAGAATTGGATTGAATATAAGGGAATCTAAGCAAACAAAAATTATAAAAATAGGATGTATGCTGAATTAATGAGATGGTTATGAGAATAATATAAGCTGAAAAAATGTTATATAGAAAGATTATCATTTGTATAAATATAAAAAATGCCTATACCTAATTATTTATATATTGAAAATATTAAGAATTATATTTTGGCTAAGGTTGAAGAAGCAAAATACAAATAGGCGAAGGGAAGATCAAAGTAATGTATTAATTAATTTATTAATTATGTAATTATCAAATTTAATCATTATTGACTGTTAATTATTAGTCCTTTTTTTCTTGTTAAAATATAAACCAAGACAATACGCTGTATACCATGCACTGGAGATTGTTATAGTTAAAAACCATATCTATAAAATATCTATAAAAAAAAGAACTACCTATATTCATGAAAGTAGCACAATGTTTTTCAGGATTTGAAGCTAGCCTAAGGAATCTACCATGAGTGGATTCCTTAAAGTAGCAGCATTTTCCTTCAGGCCACTTAATGATCAAGAGCACTCCCGCAATGTCTGAAGCTCTTTTTCTAAATCCTTTTTTTAAGCATGTACAGCCCTAGGAAGTAACATATTGTATTCTGGCACTTCTGCTCATCCCCTCCTCTGTTTTTGTGTCCCCCTTCTCACTTTAGATTGCTGATGTCAGTTCTGACCAAAGTACTGGGGCCAACTGTCACAGTTTACTCACACAGTAAATAAATAAACAAATAAACATACTAAGGTACGGATGAAGACTTACCCTGTTTATAATTTCATCTGTTTGGTGCTGTATAAATGAACTGGTCTCATTTATTTCCGACAGCGTGAAGTTTACCTTATTCTGGTGGGATACATTGGTGTTAGGTTCTTTCAAAAGCTTCTATTCAAGTATACCTGAGCTGTCTGCCCAGGAAAAACAGCTTACACACCTAGCATCACATATCCCACAGCATATTGAAAGCTGGGACAAGTCCTTTGATATATTTTATTAAATTAAACATGAAGGGAATGATGTCAATAAGCATTTTAAATCAAAGATATTCAGCTTCACACAAATAGCTCTTCTAATGCTATAGATGGACTTTCCACACCTATTCTCTCCTTTGTGTGATGTCTACTAACCTCTTAACTGTTTTCAGTCTTTTAATAAATTTAAAACCTTTTTATGCCAAGAAAAATTTCTGAACTCCCCAACTGGCACTTAGTAATATGAAGTGACAAATTTATATTTCTATCTCAAGGCCCGAACAGATTGGCCTCTAGCAGAACATCTGAAATATCTCAAGGAAGGTCCCTTACAGAAATATTTAGGAACCCTAGAATCAAATGCCTCTTTTCCAATTTTTCACTTCCACCCAGCCTGCTTACTGGAATTTGAGGTGCAGATTTCTGCAACTTCTCGATGCTCCTCTTCAAGTCTTTCTGAGGGAGAGAAAAAATAAATTCCTCATTCAGTGATACCAGGTTTGGTCAAAGAAGATAAAGAGAGACAAGGGAAACTACACTCACAATTTCTGAAGGAAATTTGAGGTTAATCCAATCTTGGATCTTCTTCAGCTCATCAGCTTGATGTTGCAGTTTGCTACTTGTGCTACCAGTTGTCTGAAAATAAATGAATGAAAGTGTGTGTGTGCTCATTAAACTTGACATGGAGTCATATCCAATTAGCATTTGTGCTCTGTAATTTCAGTGCCCCATTTCATTCCACTCACCCTCAACAATTACCTTCTAGTTCAAAACAGGTCCTACTCCAATTGTTTCAGTGAAGTTTCAGGCCAGGATTTAGTACTGAGACAGCCTTGGTCATGCTTATTGATTGAGCATGTGGTTGAGCCAAGATGGAGATCATGTGCTCCTTAATCTCTTAGCAGCTTTCAGTATCACTGACCAGGGTATCCTTCAGAGATAACTCCATGGCTTAGGGATTGCGGGAGGAATTTTAGAGGTGTTCTTTTCCTTTCTCTAAGCCCAGAATATTCCATTTTTGACCATGGAAGAGGTAACATTCCTCTTCAAATTTGGTGTGCGATCTCGGAATCTTCCTGGACTTGCAGCTCCTGCTTGATGACCAGGTGTTAGCTGCAACCAGGAGGGTAATTGCACAATTTCATCTGGTGTACAAGTTTTGACCTTTCCTAAATTGGGAGTCCCTTGCTCATGCCCTAGTCACCTTATGGTTTGACTACTGCAATGCGCTCTACACTGACAGCCCTTTAAACATCTAGGAGACTTTCCAGAAGCTTCAACTGGTCCGAATGCAATGGCAGGAGCAGTGATGTGCATCCCTTGGCATGCCCATGTAACATATCTGCTTCACAAGATGCACTGGTTGCTAGTTTGCTTCTGGGTATGATTTAAGGTGCAATTCAAGGCTACCACCCATGCCTTTGGTGAGGGAGAGCGAGACCCATTCCATCTGGTCTGTTATGTTTGTCATATTTTTTCTTAAACTTTTGATTTTATTATAATGTATTTATTTCTGAGCTCTCCAGAGTTGTAGGGAGTTACATAGGATACTTTTTTATTATTAATATCCAGAACTTCCTGATCTCTTATTATTTTTGTGCAGTTCACTGCCAAAGGTACTTGAAGGCCACATTCCAAGACACAATAAGAGCCTTGGTGGAGCAGTGGGCTAATGCCTCCTTAAGTAACACCAGCTGCCTGCAATTAGTGCAGGTTCGCATCCCACCAGGCTCAAGGTTGACTCAGCCTTCCATCCTTCCGAGGTAGGTAAAATGAGGACCCAGATTGTTGGGGGCAATAAGCTGACTTTGTAATAATGCTGCTTGGGGTGTGTGAAAGCCCTAATAAGCAGGCATATACATAGAATGAAGGCTACTGCTAAGTTTGTAAAGCCGCCCTGAGTCTTCGGAGAAGGGCGGGATATAAATGGAATTAAAATTAAATAAAAATTTTTAAAACACAATCACTTTACATCTTCCAGTGTCAGCTGGGAGAATAGCTGCATCTACAAAATTCTGTGTCTACTCAAAAGGATTTCCCATAACATCTGCTGTATATCTTAGAAGTTGAGGAAGACAGTTATATAGGACCATGTGGGTATCCTTGCCCAAGGACTACTCACGGTATTTGCCAGTTCTTCCAATTTATTAGCCAAGACATTCAGGTCTTGTTTGGTCAGATTCTGGTTAAGCTATAGAAAAAGGAGAAAAAGAGAACACAGAATTCAAGCAAGCAAAATACACTTGAATGAATTAAATACAGAATTGAAGGCAGATTTACTTAAGTATTTCTGCATACTATATTTAACTAGTCAATACTCATGTTTTAATATATGTTGTTGTTTTTCCTCATCCCATCACTAGGAGGAGTGAGTTCACTTTATCCCTCTTTTCTGCTGAACTGCTAGCAGAGATTTTTCAAATGTCCACTAGCAACTATTAGATTTGCTTTTGGATACATAGGCATTTTTATGACTGTTTTCTGACAGGAGAGCAATCCGTCAGGTTTTCTGATTATCCTTTAAGGACTAGATAAAGTCTCTCCTCTTTATAACAGCATTAGCAGACAAATTGATCAATCAAGTTGGCCTGTCTGATCACTGCTGAATTACTCATTGTGGTTACTATTATATATAAAGAATGACATGTTTTCATTGCATTTTTATTTTATTATACTATTTATTTATACTATACTATATATTTATTATTGAGATGTTAACCTATACCAGATTCCAAAAAGAAACATACATGTTAAAGAAATGAACAGTTTAAAAAACCCACACAAAACTTTAGAAGTACATATTTTAAATATTCTCTCAACTACTGTTTGGCTATAGATGCGAACTTCAGGGCTTCACCAAACACAGTTACAACTGGAGGAGTTGCCAATAAATTACTGTGACATCAACTCAGAATCTTTCTGTGACAGACTCTTAGCTCCTGTTGCCAGGAAACACCAATGTGTTCCCCAACAAATGTGAACATCACCCATTCTCCAACAAATACAGAAGAATGTCTGGTGAGCTCCTGTTCTGGGAAGGAAATTATATCAACATTCTTCCTTTCTTTCATAAGCCTTTTCCTTAATTTTCCATCTTACTTCTTCAAGAGTACTGTTAAAATCCACATTCAGAGGCCCATCTTTTGAACTCAGTTTCATCAAGTTGCGTTTTTGTTCATCCTTCAGAAGTTCAATAGAGCCAATATCGATTTTTGTTTTACTCAGGGTTGAATCAATGTCTTGAGTGTACTAGAGGAAAAACAGAAATGCCAGATGAGTATATGCAGAGCACAGCATCATTTGTTCTGCAGTACATTCTCCAGAACTGTCCACGAGGGCTGTAACTGTGCCCTATACCCAAATGCTTAAAATATTCCTGGTGACAACCCTAAGCTGATGTCTGGGAGCAAAAGATTAACTGATGATGGCATTTCTCTATCACTGGATTGATTCATTATATAGGCAGCCATCATTTACCTTGCTGATGTTAAAGGTGTCATTCAAAGAAATGACCTCATTGAGATGAAAGGTACTCCACAAGGGTGCATTGTCTTCACAATTCCTTTAGAAGAGGAAAACAGGATGCATAATATTATATCAAGGATAAATTGGATAAGAACATTACCCCACAGAACAAGCTCTCCAGTCCTGCACATTAGGTCTCCCCACCCCTCTGGCCCATAGCTAGAAAGCTCTTCAGGGTGGCTCAAATATGTGTTTTCCAAAGAAAAAAACCCAACCCAACTGGGCTTTCTTAGTACTTTCTTTGAGCTGAAGAAGCTTCTTTAATGAGAAGTAAATGTTGTCAAAGAAAACATTAACAAACTGCAGTTGCTTCTTGGAAAAAACACATTTGGGACAACCATGACCTAGATCAGGGGTAGGCAACCTCGGCTCTTTTATGACTCATGGACTTCAACTCCCAGAATTCCTGAGTCAGCTATGCTGACTCAGGAATTCTGGGAGTTGAAGTCCATGAGTCATAAAAGAGCCGAGGTTGCCTACCCCTGATCTAGATGATTGAAAATCTCCACAGATATCTTCAGAATGGCCTTACTGTAGAAGCAGGCACATTACAGGTAGTCCTTGACTTACAACAGTTCACTTAATGACCATTTAAAATTATAATGGCACTGAAAAAAGTAATTTATGACTGTTTTTCACACAACCATTGCAGCATCCCCATGATCATGTGATCAAAATTCAGATGCTGGGTAACCGATTCATATTTATGACGGTTGCAGTTTCCCGGGGTCATGTGATCACCTTTTGCAACCTTCTGACAAGCAAAGTCAGTGGGGAAGGCAGATTCCCTTAACAACCATGTTACTAACTTAACAATTGCAGCGATTTGGTTGTGGCAAGAAAGATTGTAAAATGGGGCAAAACTCACTTAACAAATATCTCTCTTAGCAACAGAAATTGCACTTGCACACACAAACAAGACTTCCTCTTCCTTGCAAGGAGTAGGTGAGAAAAAATTCAGTTTTTGCTCTCACTGACAGCAAAAATATATACATTATTTTCAGCTGCTTCAACTTGGTCCTATCATTTAGGTTAAGGGTGTCAAACTGCCAGCCCAGGGGCCGGATGCGTCATGGCAAAACCGCGCCCACCCCATTGCCAGCAACAGAAAAAAAGTTGCAATATGTTGTGACATGTCACATGACGTTGGGAGTTTGACACCCCTGACTTAGATGATCTCTACTATCCTGGACCAATGGAGGTGGAGGGTTGGGATGGGGTAAGAGGAGCTCATCCACTGGGGAGGGGAAACTGAAGGGACTTGCTTAGGAGAATGCTTTCAAAGTAGGACTTAAAGCATATGATTTGTGCAGAGACCACATTCTGGGAATATGGTTCATATGCTATTCTAGCAAGCTTTAACTCATTTATCAATACTTTAACCTGTGTAGTGCTTCCATGTATTTCATTACAGATTGATAAGCAGCTATTTCTCTCTTCTGAACAAGGTTTCCCTCTGTACGCCCCCCCAAATTCTATTTCACTAAGCCTGCAACATTTATGTTCTCTCCAGATTCTCCTTCCTCGCAAGGAAATTGAGGACAAACATAATGGCAGTTCACCCAAGCATCTTGGCACTCACTTGTATATGCTGGTCAGGTTTACATCAGAACCATTCATATTCACGAGCTTTTTCACATTTAATTCAGGGAACAATCCAGGTGTGTCCAGATACTGGAAAAAAGATAAGTAGCAGCTGATGAAATCTTTTCTAAATTTTCTTAAACTCTTTACTGATCCCTCTAGCTGTATTTTCTCCTCTCCCAAAGCTGAAACAGCTGCAGCTAGAGACTAAAATAACGATGACTTATGAAAGTTGGAAGAGGTAACTGCAAAGAAAGGTTGCAAATTAATAAACCATTATTAATTCTATAACCATGAACTAACCTTTTTCTCTCTGTCACAATACTTATGCATTTATTTTATTAGGCTTATGTGCCACTTCAGTTATCAACCAACTCTAAGCAGCCCCTTGTCTTCTCATTCCTAACCATGAGGGGACACTAAGTAGTTATGAGTACAACAGCAACCTAGGTGGCTTACCTGAAGGAGAATTCCATTAGACCAAGGCTGGCACACCAACGTGTATGAATTGCCCCCAACTAAAAATAGCAGTAGAACCAGCAACATCAGCAACCATGAAAATATAAAGCTGAATCCAACACTCCTGTCATGAAAGATGAGAATTAATCAGAGGTCTACATTGCAACTATTGATTTGGATGTGAACAACCCATAGGACCTTCTACAGTTGGGTCTTATATTCTCATGGTACCACTTTAGTGTGAAGATCCGTAGAGCAAGGCAGGAAAACAATGTGCTGAGGCAAGTAGAGGACATTATCAACTTAGTAGTGTACCTTGGCATCAACAGTGACATTTGTGTACAGTAGCAATCTATGTTTTCCTGATAGGAATCTATGCTAAGTGTAAAATTAGAAAAGTTTCTATAAAGTATTTTCTCCAAAGCAACTAACATTACATAAAAATATCAGCAGTGGTTTTGGTTATGATCTGGAAGGATATAAAGAAGTTATTGTCAGTTATTTCCCTATACTGAACAGGAGATAACATTTCTTACGCCATAAAGAAGTTTCCACCGGTGTTGGAGAGGCAGCCCCGTTTGGTAGGCCATTGCATTCCATGTGGATCTAGCCCAAGACTACCAAGGAAAAGACCCAACACATTGAATGCAATTATTACAAGCAGCAGGCAGCAAAGGCAGACGCCAACACCCCACCTGTAGTGAAAGAAATCAACTAGTTAACACTCAGATCTCAAACAACAATGAAGGAAGGAAAGAGGTGAAAGTACACTCAGTTGAGTCAAATCAGTTCAATTCAGTTGAAATCAGAATAAGGAAGACTGTGCTGTGCTAGCATCTGCAAAAGACTAATTTTGTTCAAACAGGATGTTTACCAACCAGGATTATAATTTCCTCAAGTAACCAAATTTTCTCAGGTACTGTACATAACACATTAAACCACAAAGTACCTGCATGAGCTGGGTTTGCATCCTGCATGCTAAAATGTGCTTGGATCATTTGTAGTTCAGTGCATTATGAACATAGGCACTAGAAGATAAAGGAAGTAATGAAAATAATAAGACCTAATTCAAGGTCAGAGAATAAGAACTGGTATTAAATTCTGATTAAATGATTAAATAGATCCTTAAACTTTTGCAAATTACAGGTGCTGGTCATTCAAACAACATGATTGAAACAGTACCTCAGATTTCTAGAAGCCTCATTTTTCTTCTGAGCTACACCATATTTTCTATAACTTGACTTTCTGCCTACTAAAATGGAATGTAGATATCATCCCAAGTAATTCTGCAACGTATGAAAAATTGAGAAAAGTTTCATTCCTACCTGTAGCCATCATATTGGATCACAAGTGGCTTGTAGTCATTTGCCTTCTTTACAAGATTTTCCATGAATGCATTGACATTCTTCAGTGAGACCATCTTGTGAAATTTATCACTGATTGCATTCATTCCCTTCTTGACATCGTAAAGTATGCCCTGTATATCTTTAATAATTGGAGTCAACACAGGTAAATCATTATACTATGTGTATTATCATGGATCACCTAAACAATAGCAGCAATTATCCAAGGACAATGGATATGTTAAGCTCTCCAACCTGTACTCTGTACAGATGCAACTTACACTGCATCTTAATCTAAGTGGGCAATTCCACTTTTTAATTACTTAAGAGGCATCTTTAACAAAGCAATAAACAACAAAGTTGACTGCAAATTTTGGGAGTGAAGATTACATTCTTTTTGAGGGAACAGTTCCCATTAAGTGAAACTAAAGTCAGGGTGTATTAGGGGCAGGAAAATAGCTACACATGGGAAGAATAAGTAGCATAATCCAGGAAACTAGATATGTTTGACCAAAGAAGCTGAAAAACAATAAATCATGAAAAACATAGGAATCTACCTAATACTGCATTAGATCTTCATCTTACACATATTATCTGCACTGTCTAATGTTCATATAAAATCCCAGAATTTTTAACTATGGTTAATTAAGCAAGCCATTATGGGCTGATTCAAATATAGGTAGGTTGAATGGGTACATCTACACAAGTATGAAAAAAAGCAAACTGGTTAGACTGTGCAAGTCCTCAGAGGGGTACTTCACTTTGATGAAACTTCAAGTGAAATACTCTCTAAGGTGTGGCTAAAGAGAATAATTTGCTTCACATTGCTCTGCTTCTCCACCTTTCAACATCCTCTGGGAGTTACAAAAGCCAAAAGACCACCTGCATAGAAGTCTATCCTACCTTCTCAATGGCTGAGAGTTTCTTTGCAGCCTTCTTCTACTACGTGATTGGTGGAGTCTCCTCTACCTCTAACCAAAGTTGGAAAAGGCTTCTACACAAGTACAGTGCTTCACTGAAGCCATTCTCAACTTGCACAGATGTTAGAAACAGGAAACTTGAAGATGACATTGGTTTGGGCTAATTTTGTTGCACTCTTGATTCAGTGAGGGGGGGAAAACTGCATCTACAATGTGAATATCTTCAGAGTGGCAAATAATTACATAGGACAATAAATCACCCCATAAGTTAATACAGTAAGCAAGCAGGCTACTTAATGGGCAGCAGTTCTTCAGACTTTCGGCTAGGGATCTCTCCAGTCCTACCTGAAGAAGCCAGAGACTGAACCTGGGCTTTTTGCATGCAAAAAGTGTGCCTTACTAGTAGGTTTGGTATCTATGTGTACTGATTACTTAAAAGTCTACACAGTAGACCCTGTACTCATGCCAAGAGGGGAAACATCACTAGGCAAAAAATACTAACACTGGCATTAGTGTATTTAGGAAGCCAGCAAGACTGTGGCTTGGAAGGAACTGAAATAGTGGCATCCTAGCAGAGTAAAGCATCTAAATTTCTGACTACAATTCAAAATGCTCTTATGGTTTATAAAGGGGTACACAGTTTGGGCCAAGGCCTTTTGAAATGCCATCAATGCTTGCCAAAATCCTTTGGAGACATCCTACCCTTTGAGGTACATTTGACGGAAATATATATATTCAGACAGGCTTTGGGCTATACCACAGACCTTTGTATTACAGAGAGATACATACAGAGAAATAGAGATACATGTATTTTTAACTCTGTTTTAATTATGAGTAAAACTTTAGTCTGTATTGTTATTAATAACTAGTTATTTGTAGCATCTTTCAACATTGTCATTAATTGTTTTGAATAAACAGTTGGCAGAAATGCTTATCAAATAGTAAGATGACATAAAAGTGGGTAGATAGCTAATACTACAGGATAGTGTTGCCCAACCTGGGCTAATACTTGGAACATGTTTCCAGATGTATGATTTTCAACTCCCAGAATTTCACAGTCAGTATGGCTATTCCTGAAAATGCCAGAAGTTAAGTCTGTATATCTAGAAGTTTTCAGGTTGGAAAATATTAAAATTTAGGATTAAAACCCAATACAAAATTATATTAATAGATTTGAGAAAAATCACAAAAGCAAATCTACTAATGAAACAAAGGAAGATCTTAGAAAAACATAAAGCAAATGCACAGGTAGAGAGCATGGAAGGATATCTGGCCTGATAATACTAAATCTGAAAAAAAATCTTAGAACTGAAGAGGAATTGGCAACTCAAAATAAGGCTACTCAGACGTCAAATGCAGTTTTAGTCTGTGTGAACAGAATTTCATTTATCTAATCAGGAGAAGTTATAATTATATTCTACTTTGAGTACTTTGTCCAGTTCTGGGCACCATGCTTTAAAAGAGCATCAGTTAAAAACTTGCAGAAAAGAGCAACAGGGGGATTAAAACGTAACTTATTTTTAAAAACAAAGTCAAAGAAAATTAGTATGTTTAGACCTGAGCAAAGATTTTGGAAGGGGAATATAAAAGCACTTTTCAAGGAAATGAGGTGGTGTCATACAGAAGTTAAGAACTGTCCTCTATCATTGAGAGATTCCAGCTGAATGTTAGAAAATACTTCCAATAGTCATAGTTTGATTGTGGAGCTAAGTATGTGGAAGATGGTGAGCTGTGCTTCAGGGGATGTAATCTGGCATTATTTTACTTATTAATTCTGCATTAAGGAAGGGATTCAATTAATGTACCTAAAGGTTCCCTTTGAATTCTATGACTCTAGTGGAAATATGAGATATAAACATGATACATACATTATAAATTAATTAATTACATAATTTATGTGGAGAAAAATAATTTTTTTGGAAGGATGGGACTATTGGAAAATTGTATTTAGCTGAAGTGGGGATGCTTGTAAGGTATCCATAAATGAGGGAGAGGCATGTCAGACCTTTTCTTATAAATGCACCTCCTCCCCATATACTGTATAATGCCAGTCATATGAATAATTTCTTACACCTACATGCCTTTAGAAACCACAGCATAATGTTTGAAATGAAGAACAAATTCTATAACCGGGTTACTGACCAGACACCTCCTCTTTGGTCTGATTAGAGACTTTCTCTGGTATCTCTTTCACGAAATTTCTTGCCTACAAGCAAAAGACATCCAGACAGACATAGATGAAGACACATACAAACAAAGCTCAGATCTCAGAATGTAAGTCAAGTAAAACATGAGCCCAAGCTGTTGAAGAAAAGACAAAGCCCCCAAGATGATACATTTGCCATTTCCCCAGATTAACAGATTTAATCCCTTTCGAGGACATAGTACAAATAGGTCTCATCAGTCCATGAACAAAATGGCTGCAAATAAAATGGCTCCAAACAATGACCAATGATTGTTGAAGTGACAATTTTGTCCTGTTCCTCAGCCTCTCATGGGCACCCATCTTATTGCACTGGCACTTGGAGTAGATACTTGGAAAGAGTATTATAGAGAAAAGGAGGGTGTTACCTTTATTAGAGTACTGTTGAGATCTAAACGTGTCAGATCAGATATCAAATTAAGCGGTTCGCTGACATCAGGAATCTGCAGAAAGAAATAATGAGGAAACCTATCTTTTTATTGTTTGATCAACTCCAATTAAGCAATGGGGGATGTACTATGTTTCTAGTGGGATGAAGTGAAAACACACAAAGCAAGAGCTGCCACATAGAAATGTGTGTATACATATGGATGATTAGGAGTTAATGAACACAGAACTAGACAACTTGAAAACATACTCCTACATTGTAACCTATTCTGTATGGTGTTACAATTGGAATACATTTGGTTCTATGGCTTCTGATTTCAGCCTCTCGTGGGTCAATTATCTCAGCAATCTTATCCCAATTACATTATTCTTCCTTAGCCAGACTTTTAAGATGTATCATGAATTGCATTTCTATCCCCCCACCACAAAAAACACTTAAAAGTTCACTGTACCCCTGGCCCAATCAGATCTTTTCCTATGCTGTCCAATAGTCCACCCTGCCCATTCATATATTTCTCTCTCTTCCAAACCCCATTCTACCGTATCAAAATTGGCCTCAGGCATCAGGTTCTCTACGGACACTTCCCCACAGGGGCTGCCACATTCTTTCAGAGTGGCATTGATCTCGGTTCTCAGGTCAGTCAGATTTTTGTTCAGCTGTTTTTGTATTTCCTGCAAGCGAGCACCAGTCTGGTTGACTTTCTGGAGTTCCTGGTCTATGCTCTGAATGTCTATAAAAAAAAAGTAGGAAGGACAGAGGAAAGACTGAGGAAGAATTCCACAACCTGAAGTGTCCACTTAGTTCCTGATTGTAAAAGAACTTAGAGATGATCTTGTGCAAGATATAAAAGACTATTAAGTAAGTAAAGAGTTGGACATGATTTTGCACTGTGAAGCGGTATATAAAGTCTAAGTGCTATTGCTATAATTCATGGTCCAGAAATAGAAAGAAGCATGAGAAAGAAATTCAAAATAATACCACCTTGATTTTGTTTGGATAGGATGAGACAGAGAGAAACTTGAGCAGGCTTTCAAGACTCTGTTATTTTTTTTTTTATTAAAAAGTTTTAACATACAATTTTCCTTTAAAACCCCTCTCCCCTTCCCTTCACCCCCCCTACCTCTCCCCCCTCCCCCCTCCCCCTCCCTTCACCCCCCAACCTCCCCCACCTCCCCCCTCCCCCCCGACTTCCCAGAGCTAAATACAAGGTATATATATAAAAGAAAAACAATCATAAACAACCATATACTAAGAACCATAAACTCTAAAATCCATCACTCTCTAGCTTATATAGGATAAATATATATATCTATTAAATATATAGAAAAACAAAAATAGAAGAAAAGACTCTGTTATTATATCCTATAACAATAAATGACATTCCTAGAATCCCTTTGATGTCTGTTTCTTGACCTAGTATACCGCAAAAAGCTGACACTGATTTTGTCCACAGGGAATTACCCCTCAAACATATAAAACATAATGAAATCAATCAATATGTATCCAGCAGTTTCCTAGTCTTTGGGTTCCCATGGTTTTGCTCTGGAGAGAAAAACAAGATATTTTTTTTCTTCTCATGGCATCTTTTATGATAAAGTTAGCAAATCACTTGTTTCTAGAACTATAACTGTAAAAGTTCCTTCAACTTCTGGGTTGCCCTCTATTACCAAATGTATATGGGCTTCCATTCTACTATTATATCTCAATATCATTTTTTAATCCAGTCTCTCTTGCGATACCTTGAAGAAGCTGCTCAGTTGTGTCTAATACTTTGTTTGTTGGTCTACGTAATGTTTCCATGATCTCGCTCCCCAAGGTACCATCAATATCTGCAAAGAAGGAAAGCACCAACACAAAGTTACTAACAGAAATATTTTTCCCACTGCCATTTGCCTGTAAAACCCCATGGCCATTTAAAATTTTTAGGATGGATGGACAGAAATGTGCAAATGTAAATATCTTTTTGCATATATTTTTTGATCTGACCATACCCATTTTTCCTTCACTTTACACATGGAACCCCCCCCCCAAAAAAGATGATATGATTCACATCACTCGGCCTAAAAAAGCTTGTGCACACATGCACTCAAAAATAACAATAAAAATTTATATCCCACCTTTATTTTGTACAACTCAAGGTAGTGTACACAACGCTTTGTCTATTTCTCTAGAATGCTCTGAAAATTCAGAGGTATCATCCTAATCTGGTTCTCTGTAATCATAGGATGCAGTGCAAAAATGATATTTCACAATTTGAGACATTTCTAATGTCATCATGAATCTTTTTCTTTCTTTCACTAGAGATTGCATACGTCTATTCCCCCAGAATTGTAGCCAAGGCATAAACTTACTCCACAAGCTCTCATTGACCTGATCCACCGGCACGTTACTAGACCTGATGATGTCATTAATCTCCTGTGGGAGAGATAAAATAAAATCCCATATGAACAAAACTAAAATCCTGAACTCGGGATTCATGGAAATTATGAGGAAAAATATAGGATGTCATATACAATTTGAACACAAGATTGTTAAAATATGTTTATTGTACCAAAAGGCCCTCCTATATATTTGTCAGATATAAAGTCATATATTGACTATCTGTATACAGAGTGAAGAAGAACTAAAGAGCCTCTTGTTGCGGGTGAAGAAGGAGAGTGCAAAACTTGGGTTGAAACTTAACATTAAGAAAACCAAGATCATGGCATCTGGCCCTCTCAATTCCTGGCAAATAGATGGGGAAGAAATGGAGGTAGTGACAGATTTTATTTTCCTGGGCTCTAAGATCACTGCAGATGGGGACTGTAGCCAAGAAATTAAAAGACGCTTGCTCCTGGGGAGGAAAGCCATGGCAAATCTAGACAGCACACTAAAAAACAGAGACATCACCCTGTCAACAAAAGTGCGTATAGTCAAGGCTATGGTCTTCCCAGTTGCAATGTATGGCAGTGAAAGTTGGACCATAAGAAAGGCTGAGCGCCAAAGAATTGAGGCCTTTGAACTCTGGTGCTGGAGAAGACTCCTGCGAGTCCCTTGGACTGCAAGGCGATCAAACAGGTCAGTCCTAGAGGAGATCAATCCTGACTGCTCTTTAGAAGGCCAGATCCTGAAGCTAAAACTCAAATACTTTGGCCACCTAATGAGAAGGAAGGACTCACTGGAGAAGAGCCTAATGCTGGGAAAGATCGAGGGCAATAGAAGAAGGGGACGACAGAGAATGAGGTGGCTGGATGGAGTCACTGAAGCAGTAGGCGTGAGCTTAAATGGACTCCAGATGATGGTAGAGGACAGGAAGGCCTGGAGGAATGTTGTCCATAGGGTCGCGATGGGTCGGACAGGACTTTGCAGCTAACAACAACAACAACATATAGATTCAGTTGGCAAAGTTGCTGGAACCATCAGAATTGTTGAACCAAAGAATCATTATATATAAACATCAAAGACTGAAATACAGTCACATACAAATAGGTCCTATATTGCCCTGTTGAAGATCTTAGTGGATTACTTCTAAGGAACTGTCTTATGTGCTTTTTGTCACAGAAAAAAATAGGATACACAAAATAAATGCAATAATTGGTTTCTAGAGGTAAATAAATGAGGGAGGGAGAGAGGGAGAGAGAGAGAAAGAGATGGAGCTAATTTGGAAAATAGTGTAGAAATATCCATTAGTATAGGATACAGCAGCTACATAAATAATTGGAATGGGCGTTATGATCATATGTTTCCTGTGCTGGCTCATTTCAAGTAAAAAGAGTTGATACCAACCAATAAAGTCCTTCACAACTTGGGGGCACAACTTCTGAAATGATGTACCTTTCTGTGAACTGCTAATTGTGCATTACAGTCATCTTTAGGAGTCCTGCTCTAAATGCCCTCCTATCCTAAAGTATGGAGCACAACCATCTGAGTGACAGCTCATTCAGGGCTTTTTTTCTCATAGAACGCTCAGAACGGAGTTCCGGCACCTTTTTTGGATGGAACCTTGTAGGGTAGGCAAGGTGGGTTGTATGACATGTGTGAGTTCCGGCACCTTTTTCTTTTACAAAAAAAGCACTGGTCTCATTGGAGCTAAAGCTTGACAACCACTTTTTTGATACTAAAAACCAAGACTTTTTTTTAAAAAAAAATAATTCTAAGGCCTTTTTTTGTTTTTGCCATAAAGTGGTCATGTTAATTGATTCTTAAGATGATCTAACTGTTACTTTTTATAAGTCATTTTCACTAGATGTTTTATGCTGCTTTTTATATATTCAGATATTATTGACATTTTTAGGATATTTGGATTTATATTGTCTTATAAAAACCATTATGAAAGAAAGCATATAAATCAACCACAGTGACAAACTGGCTACCCAAAAGTAATTTTAGTTCCAGTGAAAAGGAACCAGAGCACAGATATTCCAAGATTCTATTCTACAATCCTTTCTTGCCAAATCCCCTTTTTGCTAATCTTGCCATGTCCTTGGTTGCTAATGGTTAAAAAACATTCGTGGATTTAGACACGTTTCTGATTTTTGCAAAGATTTCTTGGAACCATTGTTCTACAAAAGCAATTCTCAGAAGTACAGGTAGTCCTTGACTTACAACCACAACTGAGCCCAAAATTTATATTGCTAAGTGACAAATTTGTTAAGTGATTTTTGCCCCGTTTTTCTTGCCACATTTGTTAAATGAATCGCTGCAGTTGTTAAGTTAGTAACACGGTAGTTAAGTGAATCTGGCTTCCCCATTGATTCTGCTTGTCAGAAGGTCGCAAAAAGGATCATGTGACCTTGGGACACTGCAACCGTCATAAATCTGAGTCAGTTGTCAAGCATCTGAATTTTGCTCGTGACAGTGAGGATGCTGCAATGGTCGTGAGTGTGAAAAATGGTCATAAGTCACATTTTTCAGTGCCATTGTAACTTTGAATAGTTACTAAACAAACTATTGTAAGTCGAGAACTACCTGTATACAGTATGACATGATACAGCGGTCCAAGCAGAGCTGCCTTTGAAGGGAACTGCTACGGAAACAATGTTGTCGGTAAAAATCTAAATCAAAATCATTTTAAACATTTTTCTGTTAACAGCAATTATTGCTTGCTCCTTCTGCTATTCTGAAAATCATTACATTTTACTGCTTCTACTTTAACTTTAATTGGTTATGGGCCATAATAGAAGGCACAGATAGATTGGATGAAAATGCAATGTCATCAGCAACAATTATGAACATTGACATATCTCTTTGATTTACTTAAGAGTTCTACTTTATGTTCTAGCCTTTTGCTAGGATATGGAAAAGCTTTAGACTGTTACCCTGTTTCTTTGGTGCGATCTTCCCCAGTATTAACAGGATCTAATGTTTATTTGCCAGCAGGCAATGGATAAGTAATTTAGTACAGGCACTGAAGTACTAAAACTATAGATAGAAAATAGTAACGTGCTGGTGGGTTAAAAGGAGCCAGCCAATTTTCTCAAGAGAAGTAGAAGAAATGCTACAGAAAGGAAGCAATGGAATGGGATGGAAGCAAAGATATTTTGGTGGAACACAGAGCGAGCCCCATGGCAACTGGGACTGGTACAGAGTAGGGTATAAAAAAAAATAGGATAAGATAGAGGGGTCACATTTACCTCAGGTATAGAATTCAGATAAACATTCAGGTTGCTCACTGTATTGTTGAAAATGACAAAACCTCTCTCTAGACCCTGGGATATACGTTGATTGCTGACATAGGCACATATATCTCCAGCCCTTTAGCAGAAGAAGTAAAAATAAAAGAACAAAGTTGTGAAGGGCAACTAAGTAACATCATTCAGTAGGCTGCAAACATAGCAATATGTTGAGGTCTCATCCAACTGATGTAAGATATAAATGCAATACATAAATAAAATTTATTTGGACATTGATGTTGTGTTAAGTATTTTGAAAAGCTATGGGGATACAGATCATGTAAAATATTTAGATTAAAATGAGTTGAATTTTTCTAGCTTTGCATGATGTACTGTATGAAGCCACCAATTCTGCCCTAACATTATCTATGAAGTAGTTTATTATGTTCAACAATATATGGTTTAAAAAGATACCTAAGCATTATGTGTGAAGCTAAACATAATATAAGGGGGGGGGAAGTATGGCTCAGAGCCAGCACTTAATGCCTTTTGTTATTTCTAACATTACAGAATCATAGTGTGATTTCAGCTGGTTATCCCTAGTTATGTGATTTGTCAACCTAATTTTATATTCTGTAGCACCTTTTCCCTCTAACCCCATCAACACACTTGTGGTTAATTATGCCACGCACAATATCTTTGTAATCCTGCCTGCATTAACAAAAATACATTATGGCTAACTTTGATCTTTGTGTCCTTCTGGGAATAGTATAGAAACAAATTATATAGTAAGGGTTCTCCAATGCGTGGGAATTTCTGTAAGGAAAAATAAGGGGGGGTGTGCAATCCACACATGCTCAAGGGCATATTCAGACTTTAACAATGTGCTTGCTTCTGGAAAAAAAATGCTGAGGGGAGTTTTGGCAAAATAAAGCATGACCAGGAATATTCCAGGCTATCACATGTTTGCACTCTTTGGCCATAGAGCAACCTCCTAACTGTTTAGTCCCACCCAGTGGAATCTACTCCCCCACCATGGCCATTTCCTTTACAACTTCCCTTCTTGGCCCATCCCATCCTAGGCCCAACTTTCAGGAAACCATTCCCCAAGTACAAACAATCCTGACAGACTTGCCAAGGAGACAAAAGAACTGGCTCACATCTCAGTTAACTCTGTCCTTCAGCCACTGTGCATATTATATTAGGAACATCTGCTGTGCTAGTACAGTACCTATCCATAAAAATCAAGAAATCTGATTTCAGTGTGTTTCCAGAGGACTGATCACATTAGCCTCTTGCTGCCAAATCAACAAGAAGCATCTTAAAAACGTAATCAATTTATTACAACTTCATCTTTCATGGATCACTGTCCACATCAGGACATACAACTATAAACTTTAAGGTGCTACCCAATTTTCTGTCAATGTAAACCAATCTAATGTAGAGGTGCAGGAGTAGCAACTTTAAACCAGAGGCTTATAAAGATAAGCAAAAGCCCACAGAATGGTCACATTCCCTCATGCTTGTTCTGTTATTTTTCATAGGATAAAACTTACAGAAGAACAGCAGTGATGCCCAGCAGAAAGCAAAAAAGAGTCCGTCTCTTGCAGGCAGTGTGCCTATTCTGCTTCTGGTACATGAAACCTCCACAATGTCCACAGCAGCGGCAGCAACAGAAATACAAGCCCACTAGAGGCACAAGGACGATGAACAGAAGACCAATGACAGTACAAACCAGGAAGCCCGTCTCATACCTGAGCATCTAGAGATGGAGAGAAGCAAGAGAGAGTTAACAGACTTAGCAATCTGTGGATGCTTGCAACCAGCATCAACTTCCCTCCGCCCAGTGCACTCCCACAGAGAGGGCCTCCTCAGGTGCCGCCGTTCAGAGAATGCCGTCTGGTGACCCCCAGGGGGAGGGCGTTCTCTGTGGGTGCGCCTGACCTGTGGAACTGTTTACCAGTTGAGCTCCGGATGGCTCCCGACCTTCGCTCCTTCCAACGCGACCTAAAAACCTATCTGTTTGAACAATCCGGCCTGGTCTGATGGGTTTTGTTTTAATTATTGTTTTAATGTAATTTATCTTCTGCATTTGGGCACTAGGGTTTAACTTGTTTTCAATTTCTGTATTTGGGCATTTTGATATTTATGTCCCTGTTCACCGCCCTGAGTCCTTCGGGAGAAGGGCGGTATACAAATCTAATCAAATAAATAAATAAATAAATAAATAATGCAGAGAGAAGGACAGAAAGCTAAACAGGAGGTTGCCTTCAGGAGTGGGCATATTCTACTGGATTTATCTCAGATACCATTTTTACTGTCTCAAAAATAAAAATCACTAAACAGCAAGTGAAGTAGCCGAAGGACCACTTTGGACGACAGGCTAGTAACAACAGGTTTATTTAAGAGCAAGGCAAACTTAGAATAACTTGTCCGGCTTTTATAGCCGGCAGCTGGTAGCGAGGACCAATCAGCGTTGTTCATTTTGGCGCCCTGTCAGGCAGGGACCAATCCGCGTCGTCTTTTGTTGACAGCTCCGGCTTCCGCGTGTCTTGGTGTTTTGACAGCCGCGAGCTGTCAGTGGTTGCGCCTGCGCTGTACGGTGGACGCTTTGACAGCTCAGGCTTCTTCGTAGTCCGGCGTTTGACAGCCGCGAGCTGTCAGTGGTGGCGCCTGCGCGGTGCGAGGAACTTTGACAGCTGTCAAAGTTCCCGCGTGTTTTCCTGTCAGGCTGCTTTTAGTTTCTACCCTTTGTTGCTGCCGTATTATTAGAACTGTTAACATCTATACCTATCTATTACAGAATTGTTTACATATATAACACACCCCTTACCCCTCCCCTGGTGCGTTTCCGTCCTCTTGGATGTTTGAACCTGCCCACTGATAGTCTTTTAGGTAGGTGGGTGGTCTCCGATTCCTGGTCGAGCGGCGAAGGGGTGGAGGTTGGTCTGGTTCCGGATCTTCGTTTTGGTGTTCTTCTTCCTGGTTTGGGATAGGCAGCATTTCCGGTGGGGGCTGTATGCTGGCGTTGGTTGGTTGCTCAGAATGGTGTGGTGGTTGTCTGGGTCTTAGCTGATCAATATGGCGGCGAATGTTGCCCTGTGCTTGCGTAGCTATAAGGTATGATATGGGCCCTGTTTGTTTTATTACTGTCCCTTGGACCCACTTGTTTTTATCTGTGTATGATCGTGCCCAAATCAATTGACCTGGGGTGAGTGTGCGGCCGGGGTGGGGGTGTTGTTTTTCTTCTGGATACGTGTCCGGGTGCAGTCTGTCCAGACGTGTTATTAGCCTTCTCCCCCATCTTAATTCCGCCGGTGATTTGCCGGTCGTGGAGCATGGTGTTGTGTGTTGTGCTAAGAGGAACTGGCTGAGGCGCCTCTGCCAGTTTCCTTTAACGAATTTTTTTAATGCTTCTTTTGTGGATCGTACCATAATTTCAGCCATTCCGTTTGACGATGGGTGGAACGGCGCCGACGTGACCAGCCTAATACAATTCTTCATAGCGAAGATCTGAAATTCACGAGAAGTGAATTGAGGTCCGTTGTCAGAAACTATGGTGTCAGGTAGGCCGTGGGTAGCGAATATTTTTCGTAAAGCTTGGATAGTGGCTTGGGACGTTGTTTTTCTAAGGGGTGTGACTTCCAGCCATTTTGAGTGGCTGTCTACTACAATTAAGAAACTTTGGCCTTGGATGGGTCCAGCAAAATCTATATGTATACGTGACCAAGGGTTTCTGGTAGTCTCCCATTTATGGATTGGAGCCTGGGGTGGTTCATTCCTGGTCTCTTGACAGGCATAACACCCCCCCACATACTTTTCTATTTGTTTATCTATGCCCGGCCACCACACATAACTTCTAGCCATCGCCTTCATTTTTACAATTCCAGGGTGTCCTTCGTGTAAAATTTGTAATGTTTGGTCTATGTTTTTCTCTGGTATGATAACCCTATTTCCCCACAGCAGGCATCCTCTATGTGTTGAGATCTCATTTTTTCTGTTAAAATAAGGTTGGAATTGAGGTTGTGGATTTTGAGCTGGCCATCCTGTTGTGGCCCATTTGAGGATTCTGGCAAGTACTTTATCTTTGGCAGAATTATTAGCTATGATGTTTGCAGTCAGGGGGCATTCTGGAAGTTGGGAGATTGCTAAAATCTGGCTGGCTGGGGCTGGGTCTGAGTCCCTGGTTTGTATGGGTAGTCTGCTGAGGCAGTCAGCATGTCCCAATTCTTTACCTGGTTTATGTATTAGTTGATAGGAATAGGCTGCTAAGAAGGTTGACCATCTTAGCATTCTCGGGGAGAGTATTTGTGGGGTAGTTTTATTCCACGTGAATATGCCTAGCAGGGGTTTGTGATCTGTAATTATGGTAAATGGTCTTCCATATAGGTAATCGTGAAATTTTTTGACCCCTGCTACTATTGCTAGGGCTTCCCTGTCAATTTGGGCATAGTTTCTTTCAGCTTTGGTTAGAGTGCGTGAATAGAAGGCTATGGGTCTTTGTGTGCCGTCCTTGAATATGTGACTTAAGACAGCCCCGATCCCATAGGGAGAGGCATCGCAAGCGATGCATATTGGGGTGTCCTCCCTGAAAAGAGTGATAGTTGAACTGTGACAGATAATCTTTTTTAACGATTGGAAGCTACTCTCATGCTCTTTGGTCCAGGACCAAGTTGTACCCTTGTCTAGGAGTCTATGCAGAGGCTCCGCAATAGTGGCCTTATGGGGGATGAAGGCATGGTAAAAGTTTAACAATCCTAAAAAGGATTGCAGCTCTTGTTTGTTCCTAGGACTGGGTGCGGTCTGAATAGCCTGCAGTTTTTCTGAGGTGGGGTGAATGCCCTGGCTATCTATTTTGTACCCTAGGAATTCAGTGGATGTAACTCCAATAGAGCACTTTTCCCGCTTAAGTTTGAGGCCGGCTTCTCTGAGCCGGCTCAGCACAGCTGACAGCCTGTCAGCTAAGTTTGCTTCGTTTTCTCCGGCGATGAGAACATCGTCGAAATAGGGGCAGACCCCGGGTATTCCCTTCAGGGTCTTCTCCATGATTCCCTGAAATATACCCGGGGCCGCCGATATGCCAAATTGGAGCCTCTTTACCTTAAAGGCACCGCGGTGGGTGACGATTGTCTGGGCCTCCGCAGTGTCTTCAGTGACAGGCAGCTGTAAATACGCCTGTGTGAGATCAAGCTTGGCGAAAAGGGCGCCAGAGCGGATGGAAGCAAATACGTCCCTTACCGCTGGCACCGGGTAGGCATGGGGGCTGAGGGCTAAGTTGACTGTCGCTTTATAATCAGCGCACAGTCTTACTTCCCCGTTAGGTTTGATTGGAGTGACGATAGGGGTCTCCCAGGTTCCCCCTTCTGTTGGCTCCAGTACCCCTAGTCCTACGAGGCGATCAAGTTCGTTTTCGATTTTTTCCTTAAGGGCAAAAGGTACCCTCCTGGCTCTTATCTTAACTGGTTGGATTGCAGGGTTTAGCTGTAAGGAGATGGGGGGGCCCGTGTATTTCCCTAAAGTGCCGTCGAAAACGTCGGCGAACTTATCGCAAACGGCTTCTAGGCTGGGCGTTAGGATGGTGTTAACCCCCGTTAAAGCGATACCTAGTGGGCTGAACCAGTTTAGTCCTATCAAATTGGTACGGTTCCCTGGTGTAACTAAAACCTCCAGGGGACCCCTGAACCCCTTGTACTGCACTACGACCTTGGCTTTTCCTTCCAACGGAATGGGGGTTTTCTGGAAGTCAGCTAGGTGTACCTGAGTTTGTTTCAGGGGAATTTGTCCCCGGCCCTTCTGACAGATCTCCTGATAGGTTGTCAGAGAAATTAAGGAAACTGCCGACCCAGAATCTACTTCCATGTGGCAGGGCACCCCCTGAATTCTGACCCAGACCTTAACCTTGGAGCTTATGCTGTTTACTCTGTCCACTGTCTCTACCAGGGGCCCTGGGTGGGGTTCTCTGCTGGCCTGGTCTGCTGGCCTACCTGGGGGGTTTGCCTCCACCTCATTGATGTTGTCCCGGCCCTTGCTGCGGCACACCGGCTTGATGTGGCCAGTCTTCCCACAATTGTGGCATTTCGCGTTCCTAAAGCGGCAGCTTCCTCGGGCATGATTGCCCCCGCAGCTGGCACAGGCGGCTCGTTGCTCGTAACGCGGCGGCGGCGGTGGAGGGTTCCTGGGTCCCCGGCGGTCCGACGTTTTTCCCCTTCTTGGCTGTCGGTGCTCCATTCGGCGCTGCAGGGCTTCTCCGTCGGTGAAATCCACCGATTCTCCGCTGTCACTGAAGGCTGCGCTTTCCTGGTAGACGGTCGCGGGGGTCTCCGGGGTCGTGTTGGTCGGTTTCTTCTTGTGGCTGTGTTCGTATGCCATGATTTCCCTGGTCAGCTCGGCCAGGTTCATGTCGGGTTTGGACGTCAGTTTTTTCTGTAGCTTCTCGTCCCTCAGACCGATCACCACCTGGTCTCTGATGCGGTCTTCCAGGTCGGGAAAACAGCAGTTCCTAGCGGCGTGTCTGACCCCGGCGATGAATTCGTTGGCGGGCTCGTCCTGCCGTTGTTTCTTTTGTGCGAATTGCACCCGCCAGTACAGTTCTGATCGAGCCGGCATGTAGTATTTGCTCAGCTGGTCCACCAAGTCCGCGTAGGAGACTTCAGTGATGGGCACTGGGCTGAACAACCCAACGGCTGCATCGTACACCGGGGGCCCGCTGATGTACAGCAGAGCGGCGGCCTTTGCTCGGTCGTCAGTGATCTTACTGACGAGGAGGAATCCCTCGACTTGGCCGAGGTGTGATTGCCATCTCTCGGGATGGCGGGTATCAAACTCCCTCACACGGCCGAAGTTTGCCATGTCGTCCGGTCCTGGGTTGCTCCGATGGAAGTTAAAACTTCCGTGACAGCTCTTGCCGGGAACTCCTTTCCTCGGCCGTGACTTCAGCTCCGGAGCGATCCCACCTTCGTCGCCAGTGAAGTAGCCGAAGGACCACTCGGGACGACAGGCTAGTAACAACAGGTTTATTTAAGAGCAAGGCAAACTTAGAATAACTTGTCCGGCTTTTATAGCCGGCAGCTGGTAGCGAGGACCAATCAGCGTTGTTCATTTTGGCGCCCTGTCAGGCAGGGACCAATCCGCGTCGTCTTTTGTTGACAGCTCCGGCTTCCGCGTGTCTTGGTGTTTTGACAGCCGCGAGCTGTCAGTGGTTGCGCCTGCGCTGTACGGTGGACGCTTTGACAGCTCAGGCTTCTTCGTAGTCCGGCGTTTGACAGCCGCGAGCTGTCAGTGGTGGCGCCTGCGCGGTGCGAGGAACTTTGACAGCTGTCAAAGTTCCCGCGTGTTTTCCTGTCAGGCTGCTTTTAGTTTCTACCCTTTGTTGCTGCCGTATTATTAGAACTGTTAACATCTATACCTATCTATTACAGAATTGTTTACATATATAACACAGCAAGAATGTTACTTCAAAGTCTCAATAGCAAAGGACAATGAGGCCTCAGCATATCGAGTCTTAGACATCTTCACACTCTATTTACCTCTTTATACACTGTCTGGTTTTGAAGGAAATCTGGATGCATGATCACGTACGTCAGGAGATCTAGGGAAAAGCACAGAGAGGTTGACAGAAAATGCTATCGTTTATTTATTAACATCTATAGATAATCCGTAGGGACGCGGTGGCTCAGTGGGTTAGGACGCTGAGCTTGTCGATCAGAAGGTCGGCAGTTTGGTGGGTCGAATCCCGAGTGCTGCGTAGCAGAGTGAGCGCCTGTTACTAGTCCCAGCTTCTGCCAACCTAGCAGTTCGAAAGCACATAAAAAATGCAAGTACAAAAATAGGGACCACTACGGTGGGAAGGTAACAGCGTTCTGTGTGCCTTTGGCGTCTAGTCATGCCAGCCACATGACCACAGAGACGTCCTCAGACAAACGCTGGCTCTTCGGCTTTGAAACGGAGATGAGCACTGGCCCCTAGAGTCAGAAACGACTAGCATGCATGTGCAGAGGAACCTTTACCTTTATAGATAATCCAAAATCTGTAAAAAATTCCTATCTGGACTCTGGTTACCAGGCTGAAAATGTCATTTCTCCAGCTCCCTTTCTCCAAAGCCATTTTTACTGTTGCATATATGTATGGCAAATATAGTATTTTTAAAAGAGTGAAGACATTTTTCCTTCAAGACAATTAAGTGAAAATAATGTCTAGAAGGATTTCAATATTTTGACTTTTCCCACATATTTCTGTGGGAAATTACTAACTTAAATGGCCAGAAAAGAAAAGCTTACAGTGGCACTGGATGTAGGAAGAATTCATGAACCTTTTTACCCATGGGCTTCTGGAAACTTTAGGGAGATACCAGCCTTCAAAATGCATAAAACCTTCCTCTTTAGTTCCAGGAACAGGAAATTTCAGGTAGCTGGATTTAATCCTATCACCCAAAGATTCCATACTGCTCTGCAAGCAGTATTCCCTCTCTGCCTCTAGGTGGTGTAATGCTACATGCTTTGCAAACATTCTCCATTTCAGAGGTTATCAGCTTGGAACCATAAGGAACAGACAGACAATGCAATGGAAAATAGCCATAACAAATATTCTACCAAGCTACTAAGCAAAGCAGTGCAAGTGAACACTATATGGGGATTGGATACAGCTACAAGGAAGTCAGCTGAAAATTAAAAGATTATAATATATCTGGGTCAGTAGAGGATCCAAATTCCATATAGCAATGAATGAACTGTTACACTGCACCAGTGAAGATCCAACCCATCTGCAGATCTGAAAGTTCCCATTATTCTATCTAATCATGAGAAACTGGTAAAAAATGGCTCCATGACCAAACATTCTTTTTTTTTCACCTTTTTTTCCTACCCACATGGCTGATAAATAACTCTTTAACATCAATCATCTTGTAACAATTTTGTACAACTTCAATAAAGGTGCCTTTATGAATTCTCATATTGGTTTTCCTAATGGTCGACACGTCTATAGCTTTTTAAACTAGAACAGTGATGAACAACTTTTTGATGGCTGAGGACCATATTTAAACTTGGGAAGAGATTAATAGATGTTAACAATGCAAATCATCAGTATTGAGCTGTTTAGCTTGTGGACTGCTGTCAGGACCCACCCCAATCCACATCTTAGGAAAATAAAGAACTCTTGGAGCCAGGGCTTGTCCAAAAGGAGGTTTTACTAGGATGTGATCGGTTCTGGAAATACAAGACAGGATCTGGCATTGTGTTACAACTTGATACTTTATAAAGAGTTCCCGGTTCAGCCCCCTCCCCTCAAAACCCATTTGGTCAGACCCACATCAATTAAACTTTGGTGGGAAAGAGGGAACTTCCCATGTCTTTATGATTATTGCCTCCTTCCTTTTCAGGTTCAAATGGAGATACAAACCAGATCCCCCGTCCCTTCCCTTCCTTTGTTGTCCTAAGATCAAAAGGGTTTTCCCTGGTCTTTGAATGCAGTCTCCGGCCAGGCTGAATAAACACCTTCTCCTCTCCCCCTCGGAGAAATGGCAGAATCCAGGGAAGGCACAGTATTTTAAACATACATTTATGAATGCGATATAAATTGATTCTGACAGCTGCTCTAAGAGTTTTGCAGTAGACCTTTATTTTTTTAAAGCTATATTAAGGCAGTTTTATGACCTACACCAGAGGGGTAGGCAACCTTGGCTCTTTTATGTTGACTCAGGAATTCTGGGAGTTGAAGTCCATGAGTCATAAAACAGCCAAGGTTGCCTACACCTGACCTACACTATAGAGTTCATATGTTTTATGACCAAAATGGCAGCTGGCCCCAGTACTAATTTTCAAATATTATCTGAATGGCCTTGGGAAAAGGATGTAATTCACCCTTAAGTTAAAAGAAAAGTGCTTATCGTAAGTATGGTTTTTGCTTGTTAAAATATATGATTTAATCTGAAGTAAACATTTAACACAAAAATACCCAGGATTCAGGAAGAATATTCAAGAGAATATAATAATAATAATAAGTTGGAAGGGACCTTGGAGGTCATCTAGTCCAACCCCCTGCTAAGGCAGGAAACCGTATACCATTTCAGACAAATGGCTGTCCAGTCTCTTCTTAAAAACTTCCAGTGTTGGATCATTCACCACTTCTGGAGGCAGGTTGTTCCACTGATTAATTGTTCTAACTGTCAGGAAATTTCTCCTTAGTTCTAGGTTGCTTCTCTCCTTGACTAGTTTCCATCCATTGCTTCTTGTCCTGCTCTCAGGTGCTCTGGAGAACAGCCTGGCTCCCTCTTCTTTGTGGCAGCCCCTGAGATATTGGAACACTGCTATCATGTCACCTCTCACCCTTCTCTTCATTAAACTACACATACCCAGTTCCAGCAACCGTTCCCTATATGTTTTAGCCTCCAGTCCCCCAATCATCTTTGTTGCTCTTCTCTGTACTCTTTCTAGAGTCTCAACATCTTTTTTACATCGTGGTGACCAAAACTGGATGCAGTATTCCAGGTGTGGCCTTACCAAGGCATTGTAAAGTGGTATTAGTACTTCACGTGATCTTGATTCTATTCCTCTGTTAATGCAGCCTAGCACTATGTTGGCTTTTTTGGCAGCTGCAGCACACTGCTGGCTCATATTTAAGTGATTGTCCACTAGGACTCCGAGATCCCTCTCACAGTTACTACTATCAAGCAAGATACCACCTATACTGAGGACCCAGATTGTTGGGGGCAATTAAGCTGACTTTGTAATAATGCTGCTTGGGTGTGTGTGAAAGCACTAATAAACAGGCATATACATAGAATGAAGGCTACTGCTAAGCTTGTAAGCCGCCCTGAGTCTTCGGAGAAGGGCGGGATATAAATGGAATTAAAATAAAAATAAATAAATACTATACCTGTACATTTGATTTTTCCTGCCTAAATGCAGAACCTTTCTTTTTTCACAATTGAATTTCATTTTGTTAAGATAGTGCCCAGTGTTTGAGTCTGTCCAGATCCTCCTGTATCTTAAGCCTATCTTCTGGAGTATTGGCTATTGAATATGGGAGTGGCGCCATGGCCTAGAGGTGAAAATGCTTGCTTCCCACTTGAAAAGTTGTGAGTTCAATTCTAGGCAGTGGCAAATGTTTCTCTATCAAGGTGAAAAGGGGAAATATATGCTGTGAACTCCGCATCAGGAAGGGCATCCGGCCGTAAATGCTCAGCTCCATTAGTCACTCCGACTCCACCCCAAAGCAAGGGATTAAACGGTTGTAAAAAGAAAAAAAAGATGTAGCAATAGAATTAAATGGTTTTCAGGTTTGAAAACATATCTATCAGGCAGACTGATGCCTCAGCACATTTTATTTTCATAATTGTACACTGTGGCAGAATTGATGCTGCCATACTCCATCAAGAGACCTCATCTTGAAATATACCTTCTAAGCATCAAAATCTTTTTGAAGCTTTTGAACCCTCTTTCAGCTGTTTGCACTTCCAGTAAAACTCACTTTATTTGCATAAATATCTCCCTTGTTTACCCATAACAAACATTTTTGGTTTTGTTTCCTTTTAATGCATTATCTCGACTTCCCCTTGTGATCTTGATTTTCTTAATGCTACCTTGGGAACTGATCTCCTCTGAAAGACACTTCATATAACATATAAATAAATTTAACTGAATTAATTAGATTTAATTTAAATGACTTAGATTCAATATAAATTTAAATGACTTAGATTTACTAAGATCTCCTGTGGCAAGTAAAAAAAGGCACTGAAGAAAGCACATAAGGTGTTTTACAGAGAATGAGAAATACCTTTTTTATAAAAAGAAAAGCAGGCTTCTCATTTGCAAGAGTACAGTATGAATTTGGCAGACAACATTTTTGCTGGGACTGAAGCTCGTGTAGACTTTCCACAAGAGAGTTTGAGCACTGGGTCCTAAGCACTTAAGACAAATCAATAAAATAACGTTAAAAAGATAACTCTGCTTGAATGCAGGCTATATCCTACAGATGAAATCCAATGGTGGAGTGTAGTCTGGATTCCCGGGAGGGAGAGGCTGCATTCCAGATGACCAAGAAACAGTGAAGTTGAGATAGTTTGGTTGGGGGAAAGAGGATCAAGACATCTGCCTCCAAATAATTTCTACAGGGATATAGCTCTGCCAGTCTTTTGAAAATTAAAATGCGATTAGGCACTCTGTAGTTTCTCCTCTAGTCTAGAGGGTATCTTAGAGACTTCTAATTTTCTCCATATTTCTGTCAAAGTATAAAATCAAAAGCCACCTTTAGATTTATCTAGGCAACGTAGAGGATTCCATTTGGGAGATTATTGTTATTTTTCTGTTAAATGATACAGAATTATATGCTGTACTATATGCTAGCACTGTCCGGGCTGTACGTTCCTTATCATAACAGGGTTTGGATCTCGTAGCAGTTTGGATGAGGTTGGATAAGATTGGATAAGATGAGGTTGGAAAAGATTAAATATATTTTTGAGCAAAACTAATGAAACTTTGAAAAATTGAGATTATTTCAAGATGGTCATTTGAAGCAAGTAGTAACTGATTCAGTTGGGTAACTTGTGGAACTTCAAAAAATTGATTTGTGGCCAATGTCAACTTATATACCCACATTGATCTAAGATACCTGCCATTGGAGGGTAAATTCTTAATAAATTTCTGGTGGTTTTACTCACTTCTTATGGAAGTGAAAAGTCCCAGTAATGGTAGCTGATCATTCTCAAAATGAAAAGTTACTGTGCAATTTTTGCAATGAGGTATATAGCCACTAGAGTTAGATGTAGAGAATAATGAGGGTGGCCCTGAGGAAAAGAGGGAAGTAACATTACCAGAGATGAGAATGAAAATACAGTTAAAGTCCCGAACATGTAGAAAGTATGTGCAATGTCTCAGACATTTCCCTAATTCACACAGTTATAAAAGAAAAAAATACAGGGAGCACAATTAAAAATGTTTATTTACTTTCATTTTATGAATAGACTGGACTAGACTAGACTAAACTAGACTAGACTAGACTAGACTAGACTAGACTAGACTAGACTAGACTAGACTAGAATAGAATAGAATAGAATAGAATAGAATAGAATAGAATAGAATAGAATAGAATAGAATAGAATAGAATAGAATAGAATTTCTTTATTGGCCAAGTGTAATTGGGCACACAAAGAATTTGTCTCCGGTGCATAAGCTCTCAGTGTACATACAAACAACAAAGTGATAAGTCATATACAGTGCTTTTTTTTGTAAAGAAAAAAGAAAAAAAAAGGAAAAAGGTGCCAGAACTCACACACACCATACAACCTGCCTTGCCTACCCTACAAGGTTCCATCCAAAAAAGGTGCCAGAACTCCGTTCTGGGTGTTCTATGACAAATAAAGCCCTGGTCATATATCATATTTACAATCATTAAAAGATACAAGAAGTGATAAATCATAGAAACCAATAGGAAAAGGTAGTAGGAGAGATGAGAAAGATGAGAAGATGAGAAGGATAATATCAATACAGCCTACTACATAGGTAAATATCTTTAGGCCTAAAACAGTGCGCTGTGGGAATTAGGTGTTCAGCAGAGCAATGGCATGGCCATTTTTGACTATTTTTGTCTCTCATTGTTTTGTTCAGTTAACAAAGCTGTCTTGAGTTACTTATCAAAACAATAAAGAGGGAAGACTTTATTGTTAGTCCTAGTACAGTATGTACAATATCATGGGAAGTTATAGTATGCTGGTAGCTCTGACCAGACTATCACTCAGGGGATATTCTACTCAAAGAGATCACAACATTTAAAAAGCCAAAGGATTCCCCTCCTAAATTCTAGAAACAAAGGTAATAATAGAATATTGTAGTCTAATGGAAGATACAATGTTCAGGTGACAGCATATAAGATAAAGATATGGCTCCTGTGCATGAAGAAGAAACAGGATGTATGGATCATGACAATAAAAACCAGAAAATGTTAGGGAAGAAACCTTGCCTCTCTTCATTCAGAATCTAGCTGAAGCAGCTTCTTCCTGCTGTGCTCTGTATTGGGAGAGTTCATCTGATAACTGAATTTCTGTTTCTGATACATAGGATACTGAACTGATGTAGGCTTTGGTTCACTTAATAGAATTAGTAGGAACAAGTCAAGGACTGATCATTCCTGGTCAGTAGTAGAATATGGACAAACTTCTCATCAATTAAAATGCTTTCTTTTATAGGCCATCCAGGGAATGGATGCAGAAAAGAAACTGCCTTTAAGCTTATTCAAAATGTATTTGGCTAAGGAGGATTACTGGCTTAGCAGTATAGCAGGGATAACTTAGCAGAGATAGTTTAGCAGGATAACAGGGATAAATTAGCAGGATAATTAATCCTGGCTTAACTCTAGATAACCGTCTTCACTGTTTGATTTATATTTAAGGAAATGAATTCACATAAGGGTTGACATATTTTCATTGGTCCATGTCATGCTATCCTGTAACTGTTATAGAGATTGTAGAGATTCTCAGAGAGAATCATTATTTAAGACATTACTTGATTATCTGGATGCATTTTATGTTTAATATCTCTTATTAAAGTCTAAAATAACATATTCTGTGGTTAAATTTGCATTATTGCAATTCAAAACTTGCAAGCGATTAGTCGAGCTGCAGATTAGGTAGATAGACAAATTTTACAGACACAGTAATAATTTATTTCTAGTCCTTATTTGTTATTTATTTTGTATCCTACCTTTATTATTTTTAAAAATAATTCAAGGCAGCGAACATATCCAACACAGCAATTACCATTAAAAATCGGTATTTCCTTAAGTGAAAGCAGGATGAATTACTTATCTTAGTAAAAAAGTGAACAGACCTCTAAACTGACCTTCATTAAACGTTCAAATCTTCAAGACATTATATTCCATATCCCATCCCAACAGTGGAAAATTTGGAATAAATTAAGCAAAGTTTAGATATGGCACAATGGCATAATTTAAAACTAGATGCACTGTTACATTAGTCTATAATCTACAGAATTACATTTAAGAAAGGAAAACAAAAAATCCAAATGTACAAGCTAGAGAAACTGGTTAAACTTCAGTATTATCAAACTTGTGTCTTACTGGAATGTGATCCATATATGAGTCAACTGAGTGACCTTACAAAAAAGGAGATGTAGGAGGAAACAGTAAATTAAAATATTGAGCTATAATTCACACTCATTTTTCATAAGGCAGAATTTTCAAAGAAAAAGAAACACTCCAAAGGGTTAAATTTAAGCCGTAGGAGAAAAACCTGCTGGGTTTGATTTAATTCATAGGCCTAAACAATGGCAACTAGAAAAACAACAGAAAGCTTTAAAAACTCACATTCTAAAAGATAATGAAAAGCCATGTACAGTATGTGTACAAATTATCCAAACATACATTGAGCACTAATAGGTCAGGGGACATAATTCTAAAATGAATTGGAAAGTTTTATAACATAGAATGTTGATAATTGGAGACCCTGTTAAGAGTCCTCTGAAAAGACACCACTCTTTCTTTGTCGTGTCACTTTTGTATCTCTTTTCCCATCTTAATATGCTGCTTTCCCTCCACCTACTCCTGCATTTAGAAACAAGCTGCCTGGAGATTAAACAAAAAAAATTAATCATTGACTGAAACTGGAACAGCTCCTTTACAATAAATAGAAATGTTGGTACTCAAGCCTTTAATGGAAAACACAGCAGCTGCCAAAGTGTAAAATGGACTTCAAAACAATCTTCATATCACCCTCAGCTCTCCACAGCCTATAAAACTACCTCCCTTTCCAAGGATGGTGAGGGGAAAACCCTCACATTTCCTTATGGCAAAACAGCTAAGAAAGGGCTGGATTCTGTCAATTATGTGGCCTTGTCGATTAGAATGTCTAGGTCCAGTGCTTCACAACAAATCTGCCCATGGAATCATTTTAGGATTATGTAAAAATGTCAATAGAAACAACAGAAACAGGAAAAGCTACCATACATATATTTTACTTGACACCTGATACCCGAGAAAACCTAGCATTCTTAAGAAAAAAAGAACTGGTGCCTTCATGGAAAGATAACTGCTAAATACAAGAAATACACAGTTCCTCAATACACCTGTTGAACTTAGATTCATTTTTTTAACGGATAATATAAACTAACAGTATATACTTCTTAAATAGCTGTTTGCTATTTAGTAGTTAAAGAGAAGTAATAAAACAGAGAGTCTACCAAGTAAGAGGGGAATAGATGGATATTCTTCAAAGCAAAATATTGCACCAAGTGGATATTTAATGTTACTTATATCTAACTAATTTGTAGTTTCATATTCAATGACTGAAGGTCCAGAAAAACAGCAATTAGAAGACTCTCAACTTTCATTAGCTATTATTCTCAACCCCTTTAAGCTGCAACAGACCAAACACATGAGTTTAAAGAACTATCACTAGTCTTAAAAAGAGAAAGAACCAATAACTTTCAGGAAGGCCACAAGGATTAGATTATCCAGTTGTATACAATCTGAATACGACTCAACATGCAACACTATTGTCAAAAGGATCTTAACATTTTGAGTTGCATCACAAGAAGCATTATATTCAAGATAAGAAATCGCAGCCTCAGAGCTTGCCTCGTTATTCTAAAGAAAGAAGCAGTGTCCTTGGGGTCAAACTGATACAGCCACTAGCATACTATTTAATCATGTTTCTGTCCTATGCTTGTATACAGCGGAGGGTGTATATGCTTCAACTGAGCTTCAGTTCAATCTGGATAGAAAACAACTTGACTGTAGTTAAGTGTGCTGTAGTTACTAGTAGATTTCAGGTTAAGAATCTGAATGAATACCATCCTGGCTGCCTTAGAACTCAGGGCTAGTTCAAAGCACAGACTTTGGGCTATTATGTGGAAGGAGACACTGCAAACCCATCTATCCAAGTTTTGAAGAGATATATATCAAGTTTCTAATTTATTTTGAAACACTGTTCAAAGAGTGGCGCTTGTTATTTAAACCTTGTGCAGACACAATTTGTAAAAAAAAATCTTATCCCATGTTAATCTTTTCAGGGACCTGAAATATCTGATCCAAGAGAGAGGATAGGCTACAGGTATTTCCTGCTTTGGGCCTTGCTAGGAACTCTCCAGTGTATCAGATACACTGTTATTTCTTTCAGGTGTTTAACCCTGGAATATTTTTAGTAGATATATTTAATAGATATATATTCATTCTGCTTTCTATTAAAATATCCTATTAAAATGTTGAAAGTACCACAGAAATATTTTTTAAGGAAAGAAACAAGACACAACTTCCTCCAGCTTATTCAGTAGTGATCAATCTCTTGGTCTTCACTTCTGAAATCAAAGCCATGAGGAGGAAAAACGGGCTGGGAAGCCAACCCTGATAAAATAGCCCAGGAAAGGCTGTAGCTCCTTCTCTCCACCCCCACCCTATTTTTCCCTATTAAAACACAATCCTGCTGCATGTCAGCAGTGGCAGAATTAAATGAACAGAGCTTTGCTCTTGCACTTACATTCAGCCATAATATTGGAGATTTCAGAAGACTGCTCTAAGATAGTTCATATACTTATTGCTCTTTTAATTGACTCGAGTAATGAAAAGGAGAATTTTCTGATTCCGATTCTAGATTTTTTTTAATCCCATTTTATTATTTTTATAAACATCTCGAGACAGCAAATGTTCTCCTTTCTTCTCCTATTTTCTGCACAATAACAGTCCTATGAGGTGAGTCGAGCTGAGAAAGGGACTGACTGGCCCAAAGTCACCCAGCTGGCTTTCATGCCTAAGGCAGGGCTTATTTTAAATTACCGTAAGTGTTGTGCAATTAAATGACAAATTGTGTACATTTCTGGATAACTGCACCATTTAACACTTTTGAAGTCTTCCACAGAAGTTTCATCTGAAGTTTTGACACAATTTATTGGAAAACAGCATTAATCATATAACCAAAATTGCATGAAGACAAATGGAAGGTTTCCTGGACTGCCTATGGACAGAAAGTTCTTGGAAACAAGAAAAAAACTTGTGGGTTTTTTCGTTCTACTCCACAGAGAGCCTATTGCCTAGGTGTTTCGTCCTTCACATTCAGACTATGAATTCAGTGTGTAGCTAGCATCTGCCCATAATTCAAGCAGATCTTTTGCTTCTGTTCTGTTCTCTTTTTCAAGTGACTGCACAATTGTCAGATCAAATGCTTTACACAAGATTCTTTGCACTTTAAAAAATCTGAGAAGAGTTGATTGACACTGGAGCTAGACCAGAAAGAGAAAGCATTTTCTAACTGGCATAAAGAAAAATCTATTTGTAAATAGCCTATTTTTACCGTAAACTGGAAAAACAGGTTACCCCAAGTTCTGATCAAGGAGGAAGACATATATGTAAAATGCCACAGGCAGTTCTACTATATAGTTGTCCATTTCTCAGGGGGATTGGAAAGCTAAATTTATGTGTGGAGTCATGTTACAGTTTCAATGCTTTAATATGCATTAGAAATATTTGACTCCCCAAACTCAGGTTTCATAGCTATCAGAAACTGGAATTGTGGTGGCAAAACACCAGAAGACAACAGTGAATTTTTTTTCAGGTGTTTTTAATTGAGAAAAAGGAAAATGAATACACATCTTTCACATTTAAAAATATATTACAAAATATTCTAAAAATGAATGTTTCTTGGGAGAACCAATCTCATCCATTCAGACTATTGCCACCCACTGAAGGCTGCAGCTGTATTTTATTTCTAATGAAAAACAGGTTTGGCCCAGAACTGTTTTTCATTAATAATGTTCATTAAAATCTTCTCTTCAAAAGAAAAATATTAAAATTGTATAGCAAATTACTGAAGAACATGAACCTTACTGATGACAAGGGGATGAATTAAAACTTTTTGAAAATTAATGCTATTTTTTCTGAACAAAATTGTAGCATTCAATGATTTTTCAATTAATATGGGCATTTTCCAAAGGTTAGCTCATCTTTTTCAATATATGAAGAAAGAAATATTGTGAAGTAAATAAATGTACCATAGAAAAATAGTAGATGGTATTTACCTATCAGGCTCAAGTATACAGATCGACAAACCCCTCCCAACACCCTTATTATTATACTGTTCAGAATTTCAATGCCAGGTAAACCTGGTGCAATAAATGAACACCTTTCTCATTTCAGAATGATAGGTAAAGGTAAAGGTTCCCCCGCACATGTGTGCTAGTCGTTTCCAACTCTAGGGGCTGGTGCTCATCTCCGTTTCAAAGCCGAAGAGCCAGCACTTGTCCGAGGATGTCTCCGTGGTCATGTGGCCGGCATAACTAGACGCCAAAGGCGCACAGAACGCTGTTACCTTCCCGCCGTAGTGGTCACTATTTTTCTACTTGCATTTTTACATGCTTTCGAACTGCTAGGTTGATCAGAATGATAGCACTGAGTATTTTTTTTCCAGTACTGCTTTATTAAGACGGTTAAACTGGCTCTCTGCAGAGTGCCATAGCAAACGCACTGCCATTTGCCTATTAGCCAGCGTCAACCTTGATATTCAAATAGTTAACACTTTCCTAAGAATTCTCAAATTAAATGTGTGTCCTTCACAACATTTAATCTGAGAAGTCCACAAAATGAGAAAAATAAGGGCTGAACAAGTTTTATGAAAAGCCCAATGGCATTCTGTACTAAAGTGGATGTTGATGATATGAAAAGTACTTCTTGAATCATTATGATTCTTACCTTTTGGGAAACTGTTGGGTTGCACGAGTCCCAGGTAACCATGCACCATACTGAACAGGCCTTGTAAGTTATCTTGTGAGTTACTGGGTGGTTGGTAATAGGTGGGTTGTGTGAGGTTTTGAAGAGGCATCTTCAGAGAGTGAATAGGCAGCACAGTTCCAAATCCTAGACAAGTTGGAAAGACTTTGCGGATCTTCAGGAATTTGTTTCCTTCACAGGAATCTCTATCCAATGTTGCTCTGCAAGCACTTTCCCACGATAGTCTTTGAAGCTTCCTCTGACAAGCCCTGGAAACCTAGTTGATGATAAAACAGGAGTGTGCTATAAAGTATGTATAGCCCAGCAACCAACCATAAAAAGTCAGATGAAATATCAAATATCATCTGCTTCCTTATGAGGAAAAAAAAATAGGATAAGGGAAGTGGTTAATGTGGATTTTTTGGCCAGGGGACATTCAACTTCCAGTGCTCAGATAATAGAAGGGAGGGTTGAAAGCTCAAAAGCCCCTCACCCAATTCTCCCCAAATCAAGTCATAAATATATAAGAACAGTCTGGAAAAATCAGACAAAAACCTTGTATTGTTTCTCACAATGGCCATTCAGACATCTCTTGGGGGCTAGAAGGAAAACATAGAGACATGTTTCTTCTGCTCCCTAGGAGGTAAGTTATCCTAGGGAGCAGGAGAAACCAGAGTAACACTGACAGGTTTTGACAGATCTGTCCTCATTAAATTTACCAAGTCACTTTTCAAGACAATCCAAGTTAGTGGCCATCACCATGAACTCCATATTATAGCTATACATTACATGAAGAAGTACTGAGGTGAGGTGGAGTACTGTTCTAAATCTTCTTTGAATTAGTTTTATTGGATGATCACCGGTCCTAGTGTTTGAAGAGATGGTTTAAAAACCCTTCTCCCTGATGTATAATTTTTTATGGCTCAGTCATGTTCCCAATCAATGCCTTCTTTTTTTTCTCAAACCTAAAGAATTTTTAGCCTTTTCTCAGAAGGAAAATATTGCCTAAATATAGCAGCTCCACAAAACATTAGGGAGCAGGAGTTCCTTTGCACTCCCCTTTATTTGAATACTTCCCATTATTTTTCCTTCTGCAGATCTGAGTCATCAACAGGACAGAGACATAAAGTATAAAAAAGGTAAAGGTTCCCCCGCACATGCGTGCTAGTCGTTTCCGACTCTAGGGGCCGGTGCTCGTCTCCGTTTCAAAGCCGAACAGCCAGCACTTGTCCGAGGACGTCTCCGTGGTCATGTGGCCAGCATGACTAGACACCAAAGGCGCACGGAAAGCTGTTACCTTCCCACCGTAGTGGTCCCTATTTTTCTACTTGCATTTTTACATGCTTTCGAACTGCTAAGTTGGCAGAAGCTGGGACGAGTAACAGGTGCTCACTCTGTTACGCGGCACTCGGGATTCGACCCGCCAAACTGCCGACCTTCTGATCGACAAGCTCCGCGTCCTAACCCACTGAGCCACCGCGTCCCTGCGACATAAAGTATAGTGGTTACTCAAATGCCTGTATAAAATATGGCAGAGAAGGGCCCTTATTAGTAGGTTCATATTAGCAGATGGCAGACCTATTATTTAGTTGCTATGTTACAGTTAGAATGCAAAGATTATCCCATAATTCAACAAATATTGGGTCTTTGAAACACCTGTGTCATCTAGTAAAAGATCATCAGATTTATGAGACATGATCTTATAAACCCTATCCTTTAATACCTGCTTAACACAAGTACTCCAAGAGAGTACTTTCCTACTTTCACCTTTGGAAGGAGAGAACACCATGTATTCCAGTGCTACTTTCAGAGATTAATGGGGGTTGGACATGAACCACGTCGCTCCGACTGAACATTCCATGCCCAGCCAGCCATCCTTAGCTCATGCTAAGGGGGAAGGCTGGGGGGGGATACATCCTGTTCAATATTTGTCTGCCTTCCCGCCTTCTTCCCAAGTAAGACCCAGAGGAGAGTGCAGCCCCTGGCTACCTCAGCTTCCCACGCACCGTGTCCACGCACCTTTTAAAAAATAATTCCCACCTTTATATCCAGACGCTTTTTCCTGCCTCTCCCTTCCCGGAGAAGAAATTAAGATGCCCCGGATGGGACGTGGGTCCAACTTTGCTGCCACGCGCCCAATTTTTTTCCCCCAAAAGTTGCAGAGAAAAAGAAAAAAGACTCGCCACCTGGGAGGAGGTTGGCAGATGAGAAGGACCGGAAGGGGACCGCGGGCGCCGGAGGAGCCAGGGAGGAAAACAAAAAAAAAAGGGGGGGGGGCTTGGCGAGCCCTAGGCGTGCGCCTTTCCCGGGGTTTCTCCGCTTTGTGGCAGCGCCATAGAACTATTGTACTCAAGTCATTATTGAACTGCCCCACAGCTGCAAGTCTTCCCTGGATTAAGCAAACCGGGCTAGATGAAACGGCACTCCTGACCTCTCCACACAGAGATACGATAGATAGATAGATGATAGATAGATGAGAGAGAGAGGGGTAGCGGCGAATCGCGCGGGTTCAATCCAGAGCAAGGCGCGCTTGTTGCTCAGCTCCGATTTAGCCAGGCTACGAGAGGTTCCCGCCCCGCGATTCCCACCCTCGGTTTCCCCGGCCCTTGAGAGCAAGCGATCGCGCGCGCGACCGGTTAGTAAAATCTCAAGTTCCCGTCCCTCCATCAGTTCCTAGATCTCACTTCTTTCTGCGGAAAATTCACAAGTCGGAGTAAGTGGGGAGGATGGACACCCACCCACCCCCCCGCCGCTTCCCTCCCCGTCGGAATAAACGAGGTTTAGCTCACTTGGCGCTGCAGCTCCGCGAACACTGGGGGGCGCCGCGCCTGCGAAAGGAGACCCAAATCTGTTAAGGAGGGTCGACGCGAATTCCCATCGCGGATTTGCCCCGTACAAGGTGGAGCTGGACACGCGAGATTAGTTTCGCTACCCTTGGGATTTTATCCAATCCCCGCCCGGCCCTTCCTTCTGCGCCCTCTCTTTCTGGGCGGCCTGGCCGTTCTCTGACCTCCAAAATGTGACTGGTCGACTCCACCTCAGCCCGGAGCCAACTGGAGAGAGAGACGCTTAATGGTTGGTTTCCTTAACGACGTGAGCGTGGAGTCCGAAGCAACCACGACTCTTAGACCAGCGTTTCCCAACCTTAGGAACTTGAAGATGCGTGGACTTCAACTCCCAGAATTCCCCAGCCAGCATAGCTGGCTGGGGAATTCTGGGAGTTGAAGTCCACGCATCTTCAAGTTCCTAAGGTTGGGAAACGCTGTCTTAGACTTTCCAAAGCCGGGAGTTTGGAAGCTCCCGAGAACTATTCGCTCCCATTTTCTCCGCAGCCCCCTGCACAGAAGAGTTCTCGTTGACTTGTTTTTCATGAGAGGTGCCTCTCGGGTTCCAAGGAAACAAATCTTAGAAAACTTTTTTTTTAAAACGTTTTCATGGCGAGAGGGGTACGGTCGCCAAGGGCCCGTCTAACGCAACATCCTCCTTCAGCAAACGGGACTTCAAAGGTTTCTCAACAAAAGTTGCTTCGCGCTTCCTCTGTTGAAAATGCGCCCTGAAATTGCAAAGATAGCCTGTAGTTGGTATTTTTCGGTGTTAAATGTCTCCAGTTGTTTTGTTGTTGTTGTTGTTGTTTTAAAAAAAAAACCTAAAAGCAATCCAATTTTAAGCAGTATCTTTAAAATTCCTCAGAAAGATAAGACGTGGTGTTAAAAGCAGTGCTTTTTTTGTAAAAGAAAAAGGTGCCGGAACTCACACATGTCATACAACCCGCCTTGCCTACCCTACAAGGTTCCATCCAAAAAAAGGTGCCGGAACTCCGTTCTGAGCGTTCTATGACAAAAAAGCCCTGGTTAAAAGCATGGAATTCGTGGACCTGGAGGAAGAAACCAAAAGTGAGATAATTCTGAGAATATGAAATCCACCTAGTTACAATTTCCTTGAATTGGGAATAGAGAAATGACATTGAAACTGGACACCCAGATAAGGTGATAGGATGTTTGAAGTTGTGTCCTGGGTTGAATCTAGAGCAGCTGAAATGAGGAAAATATATTGCTAGCCTCATGTTTGTTTGTTCTTCCTATTTCTTAACTGCCCATCTCCCTCAGAGGTGTTGCCCTGAGATATTTTCCTAAAATGGACTTAAAATTTTTCTTACAGCCAACATATCTTATTTTGGTTCTTCTGTGATTTGGAGAGCTTCTTGGAGCTGTCTCATAGTGGTTAACTTCCACATAGGATTGTCCAAAAATAAATTGGGCTCTTGCGAGAAGGGTCTTCTATATGTGACATCAATTCAAAAGTGAAAAAGACTTTAGAATAATTAACAAGGACTGAATCTGCAGAAGACACTGAATTGCAAGCTAGCTAATTATATTTTAGCCTATCATGTCAAACAAAGATAAAAAAAGTGGTTTGGGAAGATACATAAGCCTATCAGCCACATACAAATACTGATTCTTTAGCAACCTTGCTAATTGCCACTGCCAGGACTTAACACTTTCTAATATGTGGCTTTGGAGGTGAGGGCTCTGCATATATGCTGCTCTCATGGAGCTGTTTTCTAAAAAAAATCAGTTACAGGTGAATGTACTGATGTAGGATTCAAAAACACTAATTTGGCCCGTACCTGGTTCCATAGACGTTCACAGATTTTGATTTACCAGTGAAGGTGGAGTTAGGATGGAAATCAGATGCTAAATATTATGAGGCCACTGCTACCTGCCAAGGAAAGTCCAGAGACATAATTTTGTTCATGAATTCAGAGGGACAATCCCCAGAAAATCTGGTGAGAAATCAATACAGGTAGTCCTTGACTTACAACCACAATTGTAAGTGGTTGTTGTGGCTAAGTGAGACAGTTGTTAAGTGAGTTTTGCCTCATTTTATCGCCTTTCTTACAACCGTTAAGTAAATCACTGCAGTTATTAAGTTAGTAATAGGATTGTTAAGTGAATCTGGCTTCCCCAGAAGGTTGCAAAAGGTGATCACATGACTCTGAGACACTGCAACTGTCATAAATATGAGTCAGTTGCCACACGTCTGAATTTTGATCATATGACCATAGGGATGCTGCAACAGCCATAAGTGGGGAAAAACAGTAATATATCATTTTTTTCAGTGCTGTTGTAACTTCAAATGATTACTAAATGGACTGTTTAGTAATTATCTGTCAGGATTGTCTGTAGTATCTCCTAAGCCCTATTAGGGCAGGTATCTAAACAGTGATAGAGGCTAATACAATGCCCTCTCCTCCTTTACATGAGAATAGGGAGAAGATCCAAAATAGCAGAGCAATTGAAAGAATAACGACAAAGAGGGCCAAGAGAGAGGCTTAAGAAGTCTGTTAATGTCTGACTATGCTGGAGGCCCAGCAAGAAAAAATAGTGCCATCAGAACAAGAAGCTAGGGGTCACATTTTTCAGACAACCAGGAAGCTAAGTGTATGGGTTGGCATCACACATTTGGTGGTGTGTTTTGGAGGAATTGGGATGAGTTTTTGGAGGTTAAAAAGGTAAAGGTTCCCCCGCACATGCGTGCTAGTCGTTTCCAACTCTAGGGGCCGGTGCTCATCTCCGTTTCAAAGCCGAAGAGCCAGTGCTTGTCCGAGGACGTCTCCGTGGTCATGTGGCCGGCATGACTAGACGCCAAAGGCGCACGGAACGCTGTTACCTTCCCACCGGAGTGGTCCCTATTTTTCTACTTGCATTTTTACGTGCTTTCGAACTGCTAGGTTGGCAGAAGCTGGGACGAGTAACAGGCGCTCACTCTGTTACGCAGCACTCGGGTTATAGGAGGTTATAGGGCCACAAAAAAAGAATTTGAGGGGCAAACACTGCTCATTTAGGGTCTGTGAAGAACAAAAGACACAGAGTGGAGCATTGAGCAGGCAACCCTCTTGTGATTATTTTAATGTTTTCTGGAAATACTCAGATTCAGTGTTTTGATTTTCCATGATAAACTATATTTCTCTCTTTTATTGTTTTGTGGAATGTTTATTACTGAATATTACCAATTAATAGTAGACAAACATTCTAACTTGGGGTGAACACATAGTAGTTTCGATTCTTCTAGCAGATACTTGATGATTTCTGATTTAAAATAATTTAACTGACAAAATTTCACTTGCTCTGCACATTTAGGGTACTAAGATACCCTAATATATTATAATGGGATGCATTGCATTATGTTACATTACACCACACCAGAGGTCTTCAAACTTGGCCCTTTTATGATTTGTGGACTTCCAACTCCCAGAATTCCTCAGCAAGGCATGCTGGCTGAGGCATTCTGGGAGTTGAAGTCCAGAAGTCAAAAAAGGGCCAAGTTTGAAGACCCCAGCATTACACCATTTTCATGGGATACACTGACTAAAACATTTCATCATCCATCTGCCCTTTTATTTCTGGCCTCATTTAATTACATCACAGTTTTGGCCCAGTTGATTCTGACTTGTGGATCTTGGAGCACTAATAAAGAGGAAAGTACTGCAAATGCAAACTCTGCCATTACTTACTATAAATTCTAACACTTACCTCTGGAGCTAAAGATACCACTTCATCAATTCATGCTTATGATAAAAAATAATGCTTCAAAAATATATATTACTATTCACATCTACAAATAGCCATATTTTATTTATTTATTTATTTTAATTCCATTTATATCCCGCCCTTCTCCGAAGACTCAGGGCGGCTTACAAGCTTAGCAGTAGCCTTCATTCTATGTATATGCATGCTTATTAGGGCTTTCACACACACCCCAAGCGGCATTATTACAATATGAAGGTTCAGTGACTGTTGGCAAGAACAGAGGGAGACAGAAGAATTTGTGAAGAGAACAAAAACACAAGAGATAAAAATCTACAGATAGGAAGAGGAGATCAAAAGAGGCCCATCATAGCTAGAGAAGCAGAAGACCCCAGAGTGTAATACATAATGCTGACCAACATACCCAAAGCATACAGTACTTTGTGCATTTTTAAATTTCAGTCTGAGCTCCATAAAAACATAAAAACACCATTAAAAAAACAGAATCTCAAAGAAACTGAGCGTCTGGCTGTATACATATGACACACTGAACCGTCACCACTAAGCCATATTTTAGCTTAGTATTTTGTGCAAACACCGTATTGTATGTGGTTCTGGTGGCCTTAGTTTGATCTATTCACTATACGGCACTTGTAGAACCTTACAACATAAAGTAGAAGCTTCTACTGGTACTAAATGGAATTTATTTGTACTGTTGACTTGATTATATCCGTCCTGTATCAGCTATATGAATTGCCAGAGCATTTCTGGTTTCCATTCAAAGTGCTGGTGTGCTCTTTCAAAAATTAAAATTATTAAAGGACAGGTGACTTTTCATTTTGTCAAAAAAAAATTAGTAACTTTTCATAATTCACATGGCTATACAAGTCAGACTTTTGAAATAAAAAAGCACGGGTGTGGCAATTTTATTAAGTATGAGAAAATTATATCTTAAATTTGAGGAAATGATGTGTTAGTGCATTTATTTTAAATCTGAACAGGAATTAGTGAAACAAGAATTAGTGAAGTTATTACTGCACCCCTCCTTTCCTTTGCCATCTAACCCAGGACAAAGTGTTTTATTTAGTCTCTTTTCCAGTGAGAGGAACTAGACCAGGGGTAGGCAACCTTGGCTCTTTTATGACTTGTGGACTTCAACTCCCAGAGCCGGCTCAGGAATTCTGGGAGTTGAAGTCCACAAGTCATAAAAGAGCCGAGGTTGCCTACTTCTGATTACTAGACCATCCCCTTCCACAGCATTGAGGTATGGTCCTGTATCACACATGATAAATGGTCCTGGCAGAGTCTGGAGAATGAGGCACTTCTGACAGAAGATTCTTGTTCACTTTGCTAAGAGTGCCCTGAGGTAGAGTGAAGCCCTGAGAGTCTGAACTGCTTTCATCCTGGCAGAAGGGCATTCTCTTTGAAATCAGCTCACGCCTCTGGAAAACAAAATATCACTTTGCAAAACAAAACAAAATTCAAATGATGACATTTAACAAAGATTACTGAAGAAAGAATAAAGCTTTGCTTTCATAGTTTGCTCTCTGCCCTCAAAACATATGCTTTGCTGAAACTACAGTAACCTATTCTATTGGATGTGCTCTTTCCTAATGAGGAAAAAAAAGGTAATTTCTAAATGATTAATATTTAAACTTAAAATGGTAACATAACAGAAACCTTTGGAGAGATGGAAGATTAGGTTTGTGTTTTTAATGGTTGCCAAACATGTCAGGTTTTACTTTCATTAGATCAGCAAGAATTTCTTTAACAATCCCAACGATAAAGTGATTTTGGTCCTTTCTGAAGTATATTGCTGAAATGAGGCAAGCTGAGGCAATTGTGTGGAAGGGAAGACAGCCCGACTATCTGGTAAATAGATAGGGGGGATGGTAGTGGCAACCTATCAAAAAACTCTGAAATCTCTTGAAGGTTGTACCAACACAAACATGGGTTTTAAGGATTGCCTTCAAGGATATTTTTTTTAAAAAAATCAGTGTTTTCAAGCTATTCTAATAATACACCGAGGACTTCTTATAAATCCAAAATATTTTATTTTGAAGAAAAAGTGTTTTAAAATGTTATTTCATGGTCAATATAGGTGCTTTGGCAACATGGGACATGTAAAGACCAGTTTTATTTGTTGACAAAAGAGGTGGGAATGTCTGACATGAAGAAACATTTGTTGGCTTAGTGATCGGAGGCAGTAAATGCAAATACAAAGCAAACAACTTCTGCAATTGAAAAGGGTCACACAAGTCAGCAAATTGTCTCTCTTCCTGATCAGGTATTATCCCTTGCTCTAGTTTTGTGGAACATCAAGAACAAGGACAAAAGACACCTAGGTTTATAAGACAAAACACTACACAAATTAAGGCTTGTTATCCAAGCAATTAGTTAAAAAATAATGGGTGTGTCCTTTATAGCAACAATATAGAAAAGGCTAATTTCAGAGTACCTATTGGAATCTATGTGTGTAGGAAACGGTATGTATATGCCCAAGGCTTTCAGTTCCACTCCCCCAAGAACCTTGTGGGGCTAATTCAGAGCGTGTGTTACCACATTGTTTTCTTAATGTCTAGAATAGCATATTAAAAAGCTTGCTACTAAATCTGCCTGGTTTACCTACCATAGTGCTTACAGACAAATATAAAAGAATGGACAATATCATCATCAGTGTTTGGGAGGTTTTGGCGGATGATGAAATTCACTTCGCACCTGAGGCCAACTGTTGGCCAGACTCACCTCAAATGTTGTTCAGGAGTACCACCTGTTTCATTTGGACTTCATGGGTCTTCTTAGCAGAGGAAAATACCATAATCTTGCTTGTAAATAGGCAGTTAAGAAATATCAGCAGGTATGGTGATAATATTTGCAAAATCTAAACTACTATGGCTTATACTTTTGACCCTCCCGCTAAAAAGGTTGCTGTCCATCCAAGGATCTCAGGGCAATTAAAATATACACACATACATATACATTAGGAAAAGCACATAGATCATGGCTTCTGGAGTACTTTCCAAATCTTTTTACCACTAGAGGCATTTTTATTTATAACACAATAATGTGTTACAACATATATGTGCGTATCATACAATGTGGAAGTTATATGCTCAACTCTATTTTCACATGATGAGGAAGAAGGGAAGAGGCTTCAAGTGGAAGAACAGGTGTTGAGACATTGCCCAGTTCTGTCTCCCATTGAGGGAGATTTGTTTACTTCTACAATTCCTGGCCCAATTTGGGCCAAGTTCTAAGACAATCTTTCTTTCTTTTGCCAATTCTCTTTTTACACTAAATGTGCATCTTGCATTCTGTACAAAAAGCAGAGAGTTATCCTGTGGATAAACAAAGAACGTGAATATTTTTCATAATTTGTAATATTTGATTGGCTTTGAAAGAATCACAAAACAGGTATCATCTCCTAATTGCACTAGAGACAGAACTAAGACCTTCTAACATCAGATCCAAAAATTACAAGGAAGAAATCAAAGAAAGAAATCAAATAAAAATTGAAGAGGTAAGAAAATAGAGACATGTTGGGTTCTGTACTGGTCGTGATTTTTCTTTTTGTGGCGTCTTTGAGTCAATGTTGACTCCTGGTGACTGCCTGAACAAGTCCCTGCAGTTTTCTTGGTGAGATTTCAAAAGTAGTTTTTCTAATGCAGTCTAAAGAACTATGCCTTTAATTTAAAGGTCTAGATGTGCCATATGTCTGTCTCCTAAGTCCAGATCTACCACATTCGTCCAGTGGGATCAGAGTCATAGGAAAATGGGACATACCAGAGATATCCCTAAGGATGGGAGGGCGAAGGGGGTGGGAAAGACCAGTTTCTGCTGAATATTATTTTCTGTAGTCGCTTCTGCTGAAGAATGCTTGAGTTAAGCCAGAAGAATTAATCTTACAGACTTCAAAAAAGAGGATCATGTGGCCGTCCTATAGATGTCTGCCAGGACAGCATTATAATCAAGACCAGCTGAGGCAGCTATATTCCTAGAGAAAGGAGCTGTAAGGGAAAGCTTATTTAGTTTTTTCCTCAGCCAGTTTGAGGCATTCATTCTTGTTGGGGATGACAATAAAGAGGGGGAAAGAAAATCTCATCCTCTACGGGACACGTTTAATAACCTAAATGTGCTGAAGGTGGTTTATGACTCTTAGAACCTGCCTTGGGCATTTTTGCACAATTTGGGGGAAAAGATTATTTAATGTTCTGGTGGGAGGGTACTCATACATTTTGTAGGATAACTGGGTGAAACCATCCTTAGGACAAGTTTGATAGGTGGTTTAATTCTTCAAACCTTTTGCTCAGAATTGGTGTTTGCACATGCCACCCATTCTACTGATGAGGAAGATGTTTTGCTAGGATGGGTTTGGGGCCATTTGTTGCCCACCTCTTCATCTAGAGCAGGGGTAGGCAACCTCGGCTCTTTTATGACTCATGGACTTCAACTCCCAGAAATCATAGCATAGCTGGCTCAGGAATTCTGGGAGTTGAAGTCCATGAGTCATAAAAGAGCTGAGGTTGCCTACCCCTGATCTATAGTAATACATGGCTAATTCAATATTTTGTTTCATGTAGGGCAGGCATGAAAAGCAATGGGAATAGTTTGGAATTTTGCTGTCCTTGCTTTCATTTTTTTTAATTTGAATTTTTATCCTGCCTTTGTTACTTTGTAAGTAACTAGGCCAGTGGTGACGAAGCTTGACCGTGCCCAAACTGCAACCCAAAACCCACTTATGTATTGTTGGGTGCCGGGCAGGTGTGGCCTGCTGGGTGGGTGTGGCCCACTGGGTGGGCGTGGCTATAGTACTCATGGCAGACTGGGATGGCCAGGGTGGGCGTGGCCAGCTTGATGTTGCCGCTGGGGAGGGATAGCTGTGGGGCCTGGGCAGTGTTGGGAGAGATCCAGGGGGTCTCTGGCAGGTTGGGCAGTGGGCAGCAGGGCGTCTTGCTCAGCTTATGGCTTGTGGGGGGAAGGGGGCAGCTACATCCCCTCCCAAATGCTGCCATCTCATGAAAGCAGGATGAAAACTCCAAAAAGCGACGAACGGCTCCATTTGCCTGGCAGGGCAGGGGGTGCCCTTGCACTCGGAGATGCACGGGAGGCTACTGCCTTGCTTGCCGTGCTGGGGCTGGGCTGGGCATGAAGCCTCCTCGCTGTTTCTTCCCATGGTGGACATTGGGAGCGCCCACCCCACCTACCGCTCGTCCCGGGACAGCTGCTGCCATCTGGTGCTCTCCAGCCTGTCGCCGGCCAGCCGGGCGTGCCGAGCTCAGGCCTCAGAGAGATGGAGGCCGGAGGGGAGTGAGAGCCGCAGCTCCTCATCTCTGCTCTTCTGCCGCAGATGCCACAGCTGTGCTTGCCTTGCTGGCGGGCCTGGCCTTCCTTTCTTTCCCTCTCTCCTTCTTCCTCCCCTCCTTCCTTCCTCTCTCTCTCTCCCTTTCTCCAAAGTCCAAACTTATGTGTCCTCCTTTCCCTGCTAGCCTTCTGCAAAGCGCAAATGGACACTGCTTCCTACTTGTCCTCTCCAAACTCACGCCCACCATCGCTTCCAAAGGCCGTCTGCTCTCTTTCTCTCTCTCTGCACTCCTGCCAAAACCTGCTTTTATAGGTTTCCCTCTCCCCACCTAGCTCTTGCAATTGTTCCCGCAAGAGCACTGTTGGATTCAGTTTCCCTGCCATCTCTAGTTCCCACTAGTCAGGCGCATGTGGAGAGGGAGAGAGGAGTGTCCCTCTGGCACACATGCTGACAGGGGGTCTGTGTGCCCAGTCTGGCATGCGTGCCATAGGTTTGGCACCAGGGAACTAGGCTATGTACATAAATAATTCTCCTTCCTTCTCCTCTTATCCTCAAAACATTATTAATCAGGGACAAGTCTTTATCTTTAGTTGCAATTAGAGCATCATCTTGAGCATCATCAAACAACATGCCCACCTTTGTTCTCAGAATGAGAACTTGTAACACTCTAGTTTTCAGCTGCAGTTCTCTTCTGATGCCTACACAATCTATCAGTCTTCTGCCTGGGAACTAGGCCCTGTCGAAACCAGCAGCCCACATTTTGGAGTGATAAACTGGTCCAAAGGCAGAAATCCTGACAAAGATTGAAGTAGCCAGGGAGGCCCTTGTAGCTAGGACTGTTGTCTCATGTGGTCCATTTTCCTGTCCTCTATTTGAAGGTGTCCTCCTTGTCTGCATTTATGGTGGCTTTTGAAACCAGTGCTGCTTTGAGAACATCCACTGAGGGGTGGGGTGGAGTGAATAGAGCCGGTCTAGGTCTAGATACAGGGCTGCCTATGGGAAGGAACAGAATTTGGCAGCCAGAGAGAATCTCCCACTTGGCCTCTTAGGAAGGGCATGTTTGTTGAACAGTTCTGGGGAGACTAGGTATGACAGGCTTGCTAGCCCCTGGGAAGAAGTCAGCCACCAGCAGGTTCAGCAGAGGATCTGACTGGGCACGTGGGGAGGAGCTCTGTGTATTTTCTGTCAAGGTTCCATACACTTTCTTGAGTGGCTGGGAAAACTCTTGGGCCTCAGGAATGATTGTGTCTTCTCTCTCTAACTGGGTTTGAAAGTGCTGCTATGGTACTTAGCACTGCCAGTACTTCTTTATTGCTTCCTCCTGCGCATCCCCACACTCCTTCTCCAGCCATGATAATTTTTAACCTAAATTTAGCAGTTTCAGAAGAATGGTAGATGATTTCTCAGAAATAAATTGAGTGACAGATCCTAGGTATGGAGCAAAACCTGACCTGTGACCATTCACTTGGGTAGCTTACGAGGTGGCTAAAACTCCATCATAGGAATCCTGTCTGGCCATTCAACCCCATGGAATGGTTGTTCTTCCTACTTAAGCAATGCTCATCATGAAAGGGAACAAAGCTGGAAAATCCATAAATGATCTTACAAGCCAAAAAGGCAGTGCCATTCTGCAGTTTTACTATTAAGACTTAAATAGGGTTTGGCAGTCTAGGCAGAATAATTTATGCCAGCCACTTTTCTGATGACTCAATTGCTGGAGGAATGCATGTTAATGCTGTTCCTTGAAAGAACCCTGTATTTTGTGGAATAAATCACGACTGGGTTCATATTAACCTAAAACATCATACTTACCAGGAAAAGCACAATATGCTAAACCAAAGCCAAAAAGCTAAATTACAGCTTACAATAGGGGTGGGGGAACCTGAGGCCCCAGGACCACTTGTAGCTCCCCACTCCCATTTTTTGCCATGCACAGAGAGCTACTTCTAAGTACAGGTGCTAAAAATCAGCAGTATGATTTCCTGCGATTATAAGGTGCGATAGACAGGGATATATATATAGTAGTCCGGTGTAGTCCGGTGTGACTACAGCCTGTTCAATGGCCTTTGAGATAAGGCTGAAAACAGGAAATAAAGATTTGCCCCATGTTTGGGGCCTAGCAAGGTAATCTAAATAGTTAACATTTGACTCATATACATACATACATACATACATACACACACACACACACACACACACACACACACACACACACACACAGTGTAAGTTCTATGATGCTGTAATTTAGAAACTAGAGATCTCTGGCTCTATCAATTTTGGTTCATCATTCTACCCACAAAAGGTAAAGTGAAGCACTTGGATTTCCCACTTTGCTTAAGCACATATGTTAACTCCTTTATTGTGTGGGTGTGGAGTTCCATTTTTAATCTTTGCCAAAACCTTTAAAAGCCTTTGAAGTAGATATGCTTAACTGTAGAAATGTAACTTTCACTCTCTTATCTCAACTTTAACTCAAGAGTTGTTCACAACCTGTAGAACAAACTGTATCACTGCATATGGCTACAATGTTCTTTAAAAAAGAAAACGCAAGTGCCATTTTTCTATTTTTAGATTTTGGATTCTTTGACAAATTCTTATTCTACAGGAAACTTTATTTTTACAATGGGTGCGGCTGACAGGAACACCTTTGTATAGATTAGCAATGCATGAGAACAGAAGTAGGAAGCAGATTTACAATCAGCAGATGGAAGGTACGGCCACACTGTTCTGGCTTTGATATGGGATTTATTCTGTCTTTGGGGGCCATTCCTTGATACTGTGATTTTGTCTAGTATTGCACTGAAATATATTACATAAACATTAAGATGTTGAGTTCATAATACACAAAGCACATTCTATTTCTCCCCCATTATACATGTATTCTGGAATGCAAAATAGATTTTATAATATAATTAAGTTTACCAACTTATTAAATAGAAACATAATTCTCCAGCTGTCTGCACTGTTAGGACGGTTGATGCATTTTTTCTTTGCAATAGTCACAGGAAAGTGACAAGTGGTCATTTCCAGGAGACATTCCTTCCACACATATACGGTACCCAAAATGCAGCCCAACTGTTATTTCTTTCCCAGTGTTCATTAAGATATCCCAGGACAGGGAGTCATTTTAGCACTAACTTTTTCCCTAACTTGACGTAGGGAAAGAAAATACATACAATAAATGGTGGATCGTAAGCTGAACATGAACCCAACAGGATGATGCAATTGGAGAAAGAGTAAATATATAATGTCAAGATTTACAGAAGTCTTAGTTTGGTACTTAAATCAGGATGATACTGACAAACTAGTTATATTCAAAGGAAAGACACCAAGAGGAGGTCTGGAAATAAAAATAGGAACAGTTGGGGGACCTGGATATCTTTGGCTTACAGAACACTGCAAGGAGACATAATAGTTTTCTTAACGGTAGTATCTGTAATAGAAAAGATTGGGCAAAAATGTTTATAGTTGTTCCACCAGTCAAGACAAGAAACAATGAGTTTTAGTTATTTTTTTGTTGGACATAAGTGGAAACTTTCTTAAGAGTGATAGTTGTCAACTATCAAGCAGACTGTCTCTCCTTTGCTAAGATGTTTAAAGAGAGGCCAGATAGCAATCTGTCAGGGACAATATATAGTAGAAGTGGATTCTTGTACAGGGCAAGTAGTTGCTAGTATATTATCTTTAAGATGTTTTCCAACATTGATTTTATCATTCTAAATGAATAATAGATGGCACTTGAATTTTTCAAGCACAAAAAAGTAGAATAAGCTGATATTCAAGGTTTCAATGCTAGTTAAATGACAATGGATAATGGGAGTAAAATTCAGTGTTATTTTAAAGGATGTGTGTTTATCCATACAGTAATAAAACAATGAGCATATACTTTATTAGTGATGTAAATGGTCCACAATTGAAATGCGCCCCTGATACCAAGTGTATGTGTCACCAACATACCACAACGAAAACTAAAAAAACATTAAAAAAAACATGTACAGTACCTGATCACTTTACAACGCAAGGCGGTCTGTTTTTCATGCCCCTGTACTTAGACTAACTGAGTGGATTCATAAATGGTACAGATCAAAGTATAGATGGGACTGAATTTTTTTAGACACAGCAACACACACCCCATTTGGCATTTGTGGGCTTCGTAGGATGGAATAGGTGCCTTGAGCAACGCATAGGCTTCAAAAGACGTCCTTTAAAAAAGTTAAAGTCTCCTAGTCAAACTCAGCTCCTGATAGATAACAAGAGACAAATTTACTTCCAATATGGAAGTGAGTTGGCCTTTTTTTCTGAGGGGTTTTTTTTTTGGTTGTAACTTCCCAGACTATCCTCTGTTCTTGATTATCACTTTAAAACATGGGCAAGGCTTAATTCTATGAGGCTTGATTCTGCTTTAACCCTCTTAACCAAACTTTTAGCTGTCTCTTTGTTACTCTTTCTTTTGGGAAAAATAAAAATGTTATTAGAAATATGGTGGTATCCTGTATACAGCAACCCATGTTTTTCATTGCCAATCTTAGTGCAAACTACATTACAAACTTATTATGATCAGAATGATGCACTTTCTTATAATATTACCAAATTTTGTCCATCAGGACTTACTAGGAACAGTTTGACCTGACATTTAACTTACTTTGTAATCAAATCTCGATGTTATCAATCTTGTTATATTATTCAAGTTTAATTAAAAACAAAAATAAAAGTACTTTGAGTCTCCTTGCCTCCTTAGCCATATGGGCATGACCCCCACCAATGACAGCTTTTTCTGCTGCTAAACCTACCATTTCTAATAATGAGACCAGAAGCTAGACATCAGAAAGTCAAGAATCCAATTAATATTAGAACAGCAGGTACATTTTCTCTTTCCATAAGAATCATTCTGGTAGGAAAATTATTGGGATGTGACTGTAGCTCCATCAGCTAAATGTTTAAAATAAAATGTGCAAAGTTGCCGGAAGCAGATTTGTTCCTCTGCTGTCTAACAGATGATGATGGGTTCAGGATTTGGGTTTAAGCAGTATATATACAGAAGTTGCTGATTGCTTCTTAAAATATATTTCCCGCATTTTTTAAAAAATTATATGGAGAGAAGAAGCGAAAAGGTAGCCAAAGCCTTGTGTCTCTTTACTGTTGCAAAGTTTGGTTCCAAGAATGAAATATGGCATAAGATTACAATAGTTTTGAAAGACACAGGCAGGGCTTTTTTTTTCTCATAGAACGCTCAGAACGGAGTTCCGGCACCTTTTTTGGATGGAACCTTGTAGGGTAGGCAAGGCGGGTTGTATGACATGGGTGATTTCCAGCACCTTTTTCTTTTACAAAAAAAGCACTGGACACAGGTATTAACATCTTATAAAATGGAGGAAGGGAAGATGCAGGCTGATATAGTGCTAAAGTTCCCTTGGCTAGTGAAACAGAAATCTTTCAGGTATCGTTCTCTCTTTTCATACATTGTCAACACTAGGCACATGGCTAGCTTTTCTCCCCATCTCCTTATCCAACGCGACATGGGTGATTGAATCAGTAATAAGGAACTCTATTGAAGATGAAATGTTCCAACTACCAAACAAACTCATTTTCCATGACATGCATGATTTCTATCAAATTTGTTTGCCTTACTTTCTGTTAGTCAAACAACTGACAATGCAACCATATTTGGACCACAAACTGCCTGGCTGCCTGCAAATGTGGGAACGGTGTGGCTCAGGCTTCTTTGTGATATTTCTTTCCCCTTTACACACAAGAATACTTTCTTCAGCTGCAGAAACTTTTCCGTTACCTTTAGATGGGCTCAAGATTTCTCAGTTGCTTGGTGCACAGATTTCAGAACGCCTTATATCAGCACACAGAGTTGTTTAGAAAGGGAAGCAGGAAACAAGGGCCACAATTTAAAACTGGGAGATGCTGGCAGCAGAGAAAAGTATTAGCCCTTGAATTCCACCATATCAGCTGTTTAGCTCAGCCTAAATAACAGAATTCTGATGACTAGAACCTGCGTGTAAGAACAGACCCCCCCTTTCTCAAGATCCAGATGAGAAATGACACTGGAAGGAGAGCACCAAACCGAAAAGTTGTTTTATTGGTACCATACATGACCATAAATGGCACAAACTATGCAAAAAAAAAAGCTTTACAGTGCCCTAGGGGAGTGGTAAGGGACAAGGTGGAGAGAGCTGACAAGAGGACACGTCATCACTACATGCTGAGCCACAGCAGCAGAGAACGTGATGTTCTTATTTTGAAGTAGGAAATGAAACAGAAAAAACCCCAATCCCTTGTAAATTACACTACTAGTTGCTATAATTACCTGCCCACAGGGTAGGACCTGGGCCCAGTAATACAAAAGTGACCAAACCGCCATGAATATATCTCAGGTTCATCCAACTGGGCTCCATCAGAGTAGAGAATATCTAGGATTCCAGAGCATGACTTGAAAGGAAATTCTTCTCAGTGTTAAGAGAAATCATGGTCAAAACTAGCAGCTCTAGGGAAACTGATGACAAATAATGCTGCAAAGGGGGAAAAAAATCTTTGCAGATAGAAATCACCTTGAAGAAATAGCCTAAGTAAGCTTAAAGAGTATTGTGCCGTGACAGTGCAGCCTTTGTCCCTCTAAATCAGGGGTGTCAAACTCAATTTCATTGAGGGCCGCATCAGCATTGTGGTTGCCCTCAGGGGGCCGGATAGGTATGGCCAGAGTGGGCGTGGCCTACTGGGTGGGCGTGGCTAGAGTGCATATGGCCTACTGGGTGGGTGTAGCCAGCTCTACATCATTTGCATCAAGGGTGCCTATGGGGGCCTGGGCAGGAGTGGGACAGATCTGAGGGTCTCTGGCAGGAGGAGGGTCTCTGGGCCAGGGCCAAGGCAGTGGGGGCCGTTCCCTCACTGTTTCCAGGATGGCTTCGTGGGCCACATGAAACCACTTTGCGGGCCGGATCTGGCCCCCAGGCCTTGTGTTTGACATGTCTGCTCTAAATGCAACCATTTCACAATCAGTCTGGGCCATGAGGTGGCCAAAATATCTTATTTTTTCCACTCTTCTCAAAAATGGAAAATCATGCCTCACTCATGGCAATTTTGAGGCCTCTGTGACATAATTAAAGCATTTTCTCTCTCCAAGTTGTACAGGATAAACCTAGGCTTTAAGGAAGAACTTTGGAAGGTAGAAAGATAAGTAGGTGGATTTGCTACCTTGGGGATTTAGTACCAGCACTTCAAATAAAAATGGAGGTGTCTGACTGGGCAATGGTTTCCTAGAGACCGTTCCATAAAGAGAAGAAACAATTACACTCCCTTTGCAAAATGTGGGTATATTGCTTCCCCAGATGCCACAGCCCTATTCCTGTGGTTCTGCACTGCTGTAAAATGGTAACAGTACCCTCTGAACTGTCCTGCCTCCCAAGAAGGACACCCATCACAATCAACTCCTCCCCCACTACCACTGGTAATGGTAGCGGCTGCCTTAGTGAGAACACAGTGAAAGAACAGCATCATACACACAGCATACAGTGCAGAAATATACAAGCACAAGGTACACAAATTTGAAAAGGGAGGGATATGGTAGGGGAGGGTGGAGCAGGAACAGCAGCACACACTAATTACACGGGTGCGAGGGGCGGGGAGTGGGGCAGCCATGCTGTCCTCAAAGGAGTGTATAAAGGAAGTTTGCAAAGTCTCTCCTTGGTTTGAAGCTCTCAGAACTGTATACAAAAACTAAGACTCCCAATTAGTAGACAAGCCTGTACAAAAATCAGGACTGGGGGAAATAGGGAGGGAGGGCAGATTTTTTTTAAACTTACAATTTTATTTTCTTTCTTTAAAAAAGCCCAAAATACTGAGGGCGGGGTATGTACGAGGACGGCAATTTCCTTTAAGAGCAGGTTGGGGCAAAACAGCCCATGCCTAAGGATATGACCAAAAGGACAAGTGGTGCCCTTCCAGGTAACTGCAGAATATTTTTCTAATGCATTCCAGAAAATTTAAAACCCCATATAATCTCCTGCCATATTGGTTTTCTGGGTTCTTCAGGCAAAGCAGAATTACTGCTCTGCCATCTCTAAGACAGTCAAGATGAACTGCTTAAAATTCAACCCACAAAAATCATAGCTGCACCAATTTGAGTCATGACATTGTCCACAAGACTCTAAGTCTCTCCTGCTAAAATGGAACCTTCTTGATGCTCCTTATATGAAACTGAATGACAGAAGGGGGCTTAGACCAGATTTTTCCTGCCCATGTTAAGTACTCAGTCCTGTGACCTCCAAAGGTACTTCATGCTGATCCACCAAAGCTTGGAGGCTCTAAGGGACTGCTATGAATACCACCCCCTAACAGTGTAGCTTGTGGTATCCAGGGCACTGGATGCATTGACAGGGAAGAAGGAATTAAAATTCTGCTGGGACTAAAAGCCCACTGTTCCAATTCTGCCCTAAAGGGGACAGCCAAGAGTGCAGACAGCAGGGAATCGTGGCCAGGTTAACTGTAGGCAGGCAGGCGCTGCAGTGCTCATAGGCCTTGATACCTTGTTGGCCAGCCACTCTTCTTCACAATTGTCCAGGTAGAATGGTTTCGACTCAGTCCATGGGGCACCAGCCAAGTCAAGTATAGGCCCGGCTGGGCACTGTTTGGGGGGCTTTATTGTGATGCTTGCGACGTTGGATTCTCAGACTTGCTCTCCTGACTGGAAGGGGGCTTGCTGTTCCAGGGACTGTTGGCGCCCAAAGCGGGAGAGTTGTTGAAGCTGTCCTCATCATCAATGCCATTGGCAGCGTCAAACTGTGTGTTCTCCAGTCGAGTGATAAGGCGCTCATCTTCGTCGCCAAACTCCCCACCCATCAGGGTTGGCTCGCCCACCACCATCACATCCTGAGGAGGGAAGAGGGTCCCGAAACATAATCGAGGTGGAGACTGCCCTGACCCATATCACAATGTTCAAGGGAGCTAGCTATCACAACAGCGAGGACCTCTCCCCCTATGCTCCTAGAATGAGGGATCAAAATTAGTCTCAGCCTTTACTCACCCTTCCCTAATCTAGCACCTTCCAGATGTGTTGCAACTCAACAACTAGGAGTGGCATAGAACATTCTAGAAAGCACCTTATTTGGGAAGGTTTCAATGTTCTCTTCGAACATTACCCCTGGACTTGAAACAATGTTGCTATCTGTTTCTACTGTATCTGGGCACAAACAGCATCTGATAAATCAATAGGTGCCCTGGGATATTGGAGAATCACAGTCTCCTCTCAATTCCCACCTGAATGGTTCAAGGCCTGTTGTAACCTACTGTAAGAGGAAGAAGTCTGAGTATCTTTTACTCACAAAAAAATGAAACTCTGGCCCTAACAGCCTTCAAATGAACAGCTACATTAAGGAATTATATTAATCCTTTTTACTTTGTAAGGTAAGATAAAGGTGAAGGTTCCCCCGCACATGCGTGTTAGTCATTTCCAACTCTAGGGGCCGGTGCTCATCTCCGTTTCAAAGCCAAAGAGCCAGTGCTTGTCCGAGGACGTCTCCGTGGTCATGTGGCTGGCATGACTAGACGCCAAAGGTGCACGGAACGCTGTTACCTTCCCACCGTAGTGGTCCCTATTTTTCTACTTGCATTTTTATGTGCTTTCGAACTGCTAGGTTGGCAGAAGCTGGGGCGAGTAACACGCACTCACTCTGTTACGCGGCACTCGGGATTCGACCTGCCAAACTGCCGACCTTCTGATCGACAAGCTCAGCGTCCTAACCCACTGAGCCACTGCGTCCCATACTTTGTAAGATAGGATGGGCATAATCAAGATAAATACCTCTGGGACATCTACAGTAGATTAGCAAGGATTCCTGACATTCATTTAATAGCAACAACTAAGCTGCTTTCCCTTTCTAAACCAGGTTGCTGAAAAAGAACCTCTGAGGGAAAATCAAGAATAGATTTCTAGATAAAAGGAGATCAATTCTGGCTGGCTTATAGACTCAGACATGACCTTATTCCTTCACTCTTATTCTTTCCCTGAATCTGGCTTGGAGGACTCCTAGAAGCCTGAATTCTACCAGGTTTGTTGTAGGAAGCATCACCCATCCTTTCGGGGAGTGCTTCAGCTGCATGAAACGTGGCCCCAGGCCAAGGAATTCTCAGGTTAAAAGGAGAGGGAAGAATGAAAAGGGGATGCTTACAGGTACCTGACTGGAGAGGGCAAAGGTGCTGGCTGGGCTCTTCTTTTTGCTGTTGCTATTGTTGGTATTGCCTCCGCCGGAACTCATGGTGCTACCTCCAGACATCTTCCTTTTCCGGCGCTTACTAGGCTGCTGACGTGCAGGTTCAGCTATGAAGGAGTTTGTGAAACAATATTTGGTGAGAAATATCTTGCCTTTAGTGAAAGTAATCTAATGTTCCCAACTGTTTCAACATAGGCAAATTGTAAATTTGCATGTTCCAAGCAAGATCTGAATAAATGAATAAATACTTCCCACTGTTTATTCATAAATTTATATGCCGCCTGATTCAAACTTCATCGCAAATCTACATTTCCACACTAATTTCCACTTTCATGTTTACGTCCTGTGCTATAGTTTCAGAGATAACGTTTTAGCACAGGATAGCACTCATCGAAGCCCCGAGGCATCCCAGCTGCAGGAAGCCAATGCCTTGCTGCCCTCAGGTGGGCTTGGTTGGAAATACATCTGATTGACTGGTCAGTGCATAGGATAGTCAAAAGTCTCACCAGGTGGCGCCACCATACGTTGCCACTTCTGGAATAAGCACGTCTTGAGGCAATCCCGAGGACTGAGACTGTAGGTCTTGTGTCGAGACATCAACTCCTGCATTGGTTCTAGGATTACACACAGCTGTTAGGAAGAAGAAGAAAGAGAAATTCTGAAATAGAAGACAATCCAGATGGAATCCTCCTGGAGCCATAGATAGATTTCGAGACATTGATCTGAACCTGGCCAGATATGGACACTGACATTCTGACAAAACAATTTCTTAGTGCCTGATACTTGGGACATACAATAAAGAATAATAAAGTGCATCAATAAAGAACAATAGAGAACATTGTTAAAAAATAAAGAACATTCACCTTTCTCTGAGGCCAATCCCAATCAGTTTTGGTAAGAAGCGAGAGGTTCAGCCCATAGCACCCGTTTTGTGGGGTGCCTCAGGGCTCGGTGCTCACTCCTCTCCTTTTTAATATCTATATGAAGCTCATCTGTCACCATGGACTGTGCTATCATCAGTACATGGATGATACCCAATTGTACAGTCATGTCCTGGGTGATGCTATGGATGCCCTTTTACAGTCCCTGGAGATTTTGGAGGTCTGGATAAGGAGCAACTGGCTTCAACTGAACCCTGGTAAAATAGAGTGGCTGTGGCCAAGGGGCTCCTCTATATTCTATAGAGGAGGACATACCAAGGAACTTATTTCTTAGTTTCATAGGTGCTAAAGAAAAGCACTTACTCGGAGGTAGTTGAGTGTGGAGTTTGAAAGTCCACATCGAGTAATATTTTTGGACAACTGGTCCAACATTTGGGGATCTTGCGCCTGGAGAGAGAATGTTAGAAGCAGAAATAAAACAGTTAAACAGAAATATGTTGCATCAACACATAAACACAGCAGAAATATTTAAACCCCGTCTAAACAGGAGCTATTACTAAACTCTGAACTTACATGCATAGCAAGGATGCTACGGGGAATAAGCTCCCGATGCTGCCGGACACTGAAGTGCCATGTCTTTATCCTCATCATGTCATCAAACATGAATTCCAAGTAGAGGCGGCCCTCCACAGACACCTGGAAGAGAAGAATGTAAAGGGCTATGAGATTCAAGTGAGTATTCTCTTAAGTAATTATTTCAATGCTTGTATATAAAGTCTATGGGCCATATAATAGAATCAAATTCTGGACTGCTTTTTAGATTATAGCATCCCACTACTCAAATTATATCCCCAGAGTCATACTATTTTATTAGACCACATCTGAAATTCATTTAGTGAGTATCAGACATTCTATTAGTATTTCCCAGCAGGCATAAACTTTTCTTTTCTTAAAACTGCCTTCTGTTAGATTATTTCCTGATTTTTCATTCTTTGGTATCTAAAATTAAAACATGAGATATAGAAGTCATTATAATTTCAGACTACATTCCTAAAAGAATTGTTGCTTTATCTGACAGGAAAAATTGCTTTCCAAAGTAAATCTGACCTCATGCTTTTTAGCTTGAGGTTTCTCAGGTTTAGATTCAGTTAACAAGCCTGGAGACCCCAGGGGACTGGTGAAATATTGAGATGACCGCTGGTTAATTAGGGGTCCTTGGTGCTGTCTGAGCTTGCTTGTCTTCTTGCAGACATTTCATTACCCAAATATCATCAGTGCTAGTAAGAAGTGTTAAAGATCCCAACCAAAGGATCTCTAAGACCATCCCCACCAATATTGACAGGCCACCAGAATATAAACTGACAGCAAATGGCACTCCTTACTAGCACTGATAATGTCACCCAGTTTGGGAAATGAAACATCTGCAAGAAAACAAGCAAGCTCAGAGCACCAAGGACCCCTCGTTTCAACCCTGAGCTACAAATATTCTCCTTTATTGGTACTGGTTAATTAACATCTCCTCTTCCATCTATTCTATTTTTTATTCTGTTTTCAGCTCTGTGGCTTTTTACATTTGCATTAATATTAATTTGTAGATTTTGTTTTTAATTTTGTTGTAAGCTGCCCAGAATCACTTGATTGTGAGATGGCCAGTTTATATAAATATATTTAATGAATAAATCATTGCAAAGGTTTTAAAATAAGTAACATTAGCTTAACTTTCTTCAGCTTTCTATAAAGGAGGATTACTGGTTTAGAAGCCTTAAAAAATCCTACAAATTTCCTATCCATTAAAGAGCAATTGCATCTGGACCAAATAAAAGAATAACAAAATTTTGTTTTGCCCCTGTGTGTGTCTCTGTGTGTGTCTGTGTCTGTCTGTCTGTCCCTCCCTTCCTCAATTTGGGAAAGCTGACAGGATCCCAGTCTCATATTCTAATGAAATTTTAGGAATAAGAAATTCCTGGTTTGTCATTAAAACTGATAGCAGAAAAGGCTTGCTGCCTAGGACCCACCAAATGAAATCACCTCAGCAGGCCGTCTTTGCTGAATCTGGAGGGATGGGCAGATGTAATGTGCTTTTCTCATAAATCAATAGACAATGTCACTGACTGGTATGAAATTAATTTCCTGTTCTTTTAAAATTAGGGTAATATGATAATGACAAAATTTGCTTTGCATATTCTGTATGTCTCAGCAAATATTCAACAGATGTTGGTTGTCCCAAAGGTGCTTTTCCAAAAGGCAACTGGCCTTTCGCTTCTCATCCCAAAAGCTTCTTTAATTCTAACTGAATGGTGGGTAATAGAAGGAGTTATATTGTTTGGAATCATCTGGTTGCTAGCACTCTGCAAAAAATGTCTGCAAAGAATATAAATCTTTCCCTTCCTTGTTTTTGCAGTACTTGGGTTTTAAAAATGTAATTTCCACTCTCCATTTTTCTACCTATCCCATTTCTAAATAATGCTGAATTTAAATTAAATTTAAAATTGTGCTATATGCATTTGCATTTTTATTAATTCTTTTAGAATAAAAATAAATTTTAAAATACACTGTAACACAATTTTGTTCTAATTCTATTTGTAGCTATCAACTCCTTATTTCCAAGCAGGGGATCTCTTTACAAGAATATGTGAAAAATGATGAAGACTGTAATTAAACACAAGTACCTCCTGGTAAGCCTTGGGGCTGGAGAAATACCATTGCACTCTCACCTGGGTGAACATAGGCTTGCCATGCTGAGTGACCATAGTACATTGATCACAATCAAGTGAAACAAAGTTGTTATGGAAGGATTCCTTTGGGTGCTTCAGAACATAATACAGCTCAGTAGCGCCGCCCTCAAAGATACTGCGGAAGTAGCGAGGAATTAGGGTACGGCCAATTGCTAGACATCAGAAAGAAAAGGGTGATAAAAATCAATTCACTTTTCATTCTTAGGAGTATACATTCATGATTAGCACTGGCAAAAGCATTTTTATGAAGATTATAAACAATAAATGGAACTGCCAACAGGCCAAGACCCAAGTCTTGAATGTACTGCTCAGAAGCAATAATGTTTTTATTGATCATTCCTTGATGCTGCCAAGCTCCATACCCATCTTAGTTATATTTCTTTTAGATTCCTCTAATTTAAAAAGTATGGGGAGTAGCACAGAACTAGCTCAAAAAGAACTTTATTTTCAACAGTGCCTCTGGATCTATCTAGTGTCATCACTATCTTGTAGTATCTTTCAAGGATTTCAAACAGGGATTTTCCTAGCCCTAATTACAAATGTCAGGACTACACTTGAGACTTCTGCATGCAACACATGCAATCTATACTCAACTATGCTTGTTCTACAATAACAGAACTGCTTTAAGTTGTTCTAAACAGATATAATGTATTTTTCCATCTTAAAATAATCCATCTACTTTCTAGAAAAGCCTTCCATCCTTTCAAGGTAGGTAAAATGAGGACCCAGATTGTTGGGGGCAATTAAGCTGACTTTGTAATAATGCCGCTTGGGGTGTGTGTGAAAGCCCTAATAAGCAGGCATATACATAGAATGAAGGCTACTGCTAAGCTTGTAAGCCACCCTGAGTCTTCGGAGAAGGGCGGGATATAAATGGAATTAAAATAAATAAAAATAAAATAAATAAGTCCAAAAACCTGTCAATGCCTTAGGAATATTTTATTCAAAGTATAATATTCCAAAATAGGAACAATATCAATTTGCTGATATATTTAATGGTTTTCCCAAACACCCTAAGCATCCTTTTAATGTCACTTCTAACACTTTGGAAGAAATACCAAAGGAAAACCTTATCAGATGATTTTTAGGTGGGGGTAAAGGAAAAAATATGAAGCCTTATGTAAACTGGACTTCCAACAGTATTGTGATTAGTGATATATAATTTTTATTAAAGTAATACAAATCCTCTTAGAATAACAAAAATGTATTGTTGGTGGAACATGGAATTTTTTTAACAAAAATCATTTCTAAAAATGATTTTGTCCACCCAAAGGTAATGTATTCTAACTGAAAACTTCATGGTAATTTCTAAAAACACACAATGGGGAGCACAACTCTTATACAAGATCGTAAATGCTAAATGCTTGCTGGGAATGCCAGGACAGTTTCTGTAGGGACCTATATATATATAAATAAAAATATATGTACAGTTAAAAATAGTAAAGATTTTCATGTCCACCTCTAGGGGGCGTTGCTCATCTCCGTTTCCTAACAGAGCCAACGTTATCCGAAGACACTTTTGTAATCATGTGGTCGGCATGACTAAATACCAAGGTGCACAGAATGCTGTTACTTTCCCACTGAAGTGGTATCTATTTTATCTACTTGTATTTTCATGTTTTTGAACTCCTAGACTGGCAGGAGCTGGGGCAAGAAAGGGAGCTCACCCTGTCACACAGTGCTTAGGTCTTGAACTGCCAGCCTTCGGTCAAAATGTGCAACATCTTTACCACTAGGCCACCGTACCCCTTTATATACAAAAATCAACTTTCTTAACTTCTGAATTTAATGTTCAGAATTCTTCTGAATATTCCCTTTTGTGATGGTCTATCACAGACATGTCAAACACAAGGCCCGGGGGCCGGATCCGGCCCGTGAAGTGGTTTCATGCGGCCCGCAAAGCCATCCTGGAAACAGTGAGGGAACGGCCCCCACTGCCTTGGCCCTGGCCCAGAGACCCTCCTTCTGCCAGAGACCCTCAGATCTGTCCCACTCCTGCCCGGGCCCCCATAGGCACCCTTGATGCCAACGATGTAGAGCTGGCCACGCCCACCCAGGAGGCCATATGCAGTCTAGCCACGCCCACTCAGTAGGCCACGCCCACCCAGGCCATACCCACCCACCACCCTAAGGGCAACCTCAATGCTGATGTGGCCCTCAATAAAATTGAGTTTGACACCCCTGGTCTATCAAAACAAATAGGCATCTGATGCAGCTACAGCAAATGTGTACCAGGTCCCAAGATCACAATGACAATAGGAATTGTTCCCTTAGGATTTACTCCAGAAGACAGTGGATAAGCAGATAACTATTTGCATCTGCAACTTTATACATGAAAGATTTCTGAAGTACGACAACCAGGCATGGAACTCAAAGTGACTCACTGTATCTCTTTGGTCCATCTTCCAGACAGAAAGTGATTGTTAACATGGCATCATCCTCAAAAAACTCAGTGGTGAAGGCATCCCACCACAGATTGTCACATTCCTATAGGCACAGAGCAGAAGAGATAAAGGTGCTATTAATGGATGGCATATCTGTCCAAGGGGAGCATTCCACATTAATGATTAAATTCACAGTTTGGGAGTACTTCTGGATCTATCCTTGTTGCTTTAGGAACAAGTGGCCACTGCGACCAAAATTATTTTTTACCAACTTAGGTTGGTCCTCTACTTATGCTATTGGACACAGCTAGCTTCAGTACAGTAATCCATCTACTAGTGATGTCTTCTTTAGATCAGGGCTCCCCAACCTGTGGGCCGTGGCCTGCTACTGGTCCATGGCCTAGTTGCAACTGGGCGGCATGAGTGGCTGGCTGGTGCACGCACATGTGTGAGCGCAGAACCCCACTTGTGCAAGTGCTGCACTTGGGGCCCCACTCATGCAAGTGTCATGTGAGCACTGTGAATGCTTGGGGCCCCAATTGTGCAGCACTCTAATGTTTTTATAAAACATTTAACATACATGCTCATTAATTTTACTTATTGTTTTAATTATTAATGTAATTTAAATTATAAACTGTTTTGAGACATCTATTAATAGCAAATGATGCAGAAAAAAATTGAAATAAAATCAGTTCTCAAAAGTTAAATAAAAATCAAGGACTGATTAATAGCTACAGTCCTTTCCTCTCTTGTGCAATCATAAAATATATATACACACACGCACGCACACACACATCCATAGCTTTTCCATTCCTTCTAATTCAGTCATTCAGAAGCCACAGTAAGATACCTCTGTCCAGTTTTGCAGCCGCTTATTGAGTTCAAATATTCTGTAGTCAGTCTGGTTTCCATATGGTGTGTGTCTCCTGTCAAAACAACCACAGTAATTACCTAATATTTATCCAGGAAACCTGGGTGTGCAAAATATTTTATTATTGGGGGGGGGGCATAGATGTTATTGTAATTTCAAACCAGATTTTCACAAAACCTATTATCTTATTTGAATTTTAAAAATTAAATACAACTTTTAAATGGTTCTTATGTGTAGCTTTGCTGAAAAATAAAAAAAAAACATTAGGCAGATGGAACAGAAAATAAATTAGTTACTTACCTGTAACAGCAATTCTTTCAGAGGTCATCTATGAATTCGCTCACTTAGGTTGTGTACCTTCACAGAACCTTCAGGAGCTTGCAGAAACATTTAGAGGGACTACACTGAACCTGTTCAGTTCTTAACGTGGACACAGCGGGATAAAGAAACAGGCATATCACCTCTGACTTAACGAGGTAAAAGGACATACTGCGCGAATTAAGAGATGACCAATCAAAGAAATGGAAGCACATATAAAATACCCATTCTTCTTCATTATGGTCCTTGTGATTCAGAAAGATTGCTGATTAGTAAACTTCTTACTAGGAGTATGGTTTGGCCCACAAGATGACCAGAGGAGAGCTTTATAAAGCCTGCATCTTTCTGGAAGCAAAAGTCCACTCTCTAATACGGGGTGAAAGACGGAGACTATGCACCTGCTCTGAGACATCTATTAATGGCAAATGACACACAGCTTTCCTGTCTCAGAGGAAGGTTTCTGGTCTTGCTGTTGAGGATAGCATGGCAGCCCATGATAATCCTTGATGGTTACAACCACCCATTTGAGCACAAAACCTATAAGCTTTTAGAAAGTCCTTAGAAGGCCAAAAGTAAGTATTAACCTGGTAGAAGGGTGCCATTAAAAAACAGCATAATTTATGCCCATCCAGAAGGGGAAGTTTACTCCCAACCAGAACTGGCACTTATGAAATGACACCATAGGGCTGCAGGCTAGAAATCCATGACACAGGTTCAAAGTAACTTTATATTGTTCCACTAGTGTTGAAAAGACGACTGCAGGCAGTCCTCACTTAACAACTACAACTGGGACTGGCAACTCTGATGCTAAGCAACAATCATTAAGCGAGACATCATGGGACCAGAATGGACTTATAACCGCATTTCTGCTGTGGTTGTTAAGGGAATCACTTGCAATTAAGCGAGACATCATGTGACCGTAATTTGCAATTTTATAGTTGGCTTCTCCATTGATTTCATTGACTCTGCTTATCAGAAACTGATACAAAATAGGACACTGTTACCATCAAAAATGTCTGCTAGTCGTGAAGTGCCTGAATCTCAATCACATGATCACAAAGTTGCTGCAACATTCATAAATGCAAGGACAGGTTGTAAAGTTACTTTTTCAGCATATATGAACTAAGAAACTTGATGAAAGGAGAAGTTAGGAATGAACATACTATTGGTACTGTGGTTGAAAATGAACTCAGGCACTAGAGCAGAAGCTGCATTAGCTATTGGTATGGACAGGACAGGGCTCCCACTAAACGTATTTGTAGGCTCTAGAACAGGAGTGTCAAACTCAATTTCATTGAGGGCCGCATCAGCATTGCGGTTGCCCTCAAGGGGCCGGGTGGGTATGGCCAGGGTGGGCGTGGCCTACTGAGTGGGTGTGGCTAGAGTGCATATGGCCTACTGGGTGGGCGTGGCCAGCTCTACATCGTTCGCATCAAGGGTGCCTATGGGGGCCTGGGCAGGAGTGGGACAGATCTGAGGGTCTCTGGCAGAAGGAGGGTCTCTGGGCCAGGGCCAAGGCATTGGGGGCCGTTCCCTCACTGTTTCCAGGATGGCTTTGCGGGCCACATGAAACCATTTCGCGGGCTGGATCCGGCCCCCGGGCCTTGTGTTTGACATGTCTGCTCTAGAAGCTTCTAAACAGGACTCTGTACATGTGCATTATCTCATGAGTACAAATCACTAATACAACATGGAAAAGGCTGAAGTTTTAAAATATTAATAGGACTTGATTACATCATCGTCTCTAGAATGTGAAATTCTAAATTCTTCTATACTGATTATAAAGTTTAAGAAATCACTTTATATATCTAGAAAATATTTTCAGAAAATAAATTGCTTAGAAAATTTCTGTGGGGTTATGCAATTCTGAGAACATCTTTACAGAAAATGCAGAAAATTACAGGTAGTCTCTGACTTAATGACAGTTTGTTTAATGACCATTCTAAGTTATCACAAGCTTGAAAAAAGTAACTTATGATCTGTTCTTGAACTTATGACTGCTGCACCACCCCCTGATCATATGACTGCATTTCGGGCACTTGGCAATTGGCTTACATTTACAACTGGTTGCAGTGGATCTCTGAAAGCAATTACATCAGTTAGAAAGTTAGGGAAGTTTAATAACCTGGCAAATTGATTTTTTTAAAGTTGGGAAACCCAACTTTAAAAATTGGATGGAAGTGGGAATATTAACTTCATCTATAGATGAATTACTTAATTATCATTAAGTGTCATCTATCAGGTATCGCTCAATGGCATTTATACAGAAGATAATCATTTAAATGAAATATATACATACTTGAATATTTGCAGTAGACAAATATATACAGAATTATAACTTTATTGTTGTAACACCATCTCATATTGTTTCCTTTGTCGTATTTCTTTCACTTTTTGTTAAAGCACTATTTTCCTTTTTCCTTTTTCTCTTTGACAATATGTTTCCCCATCATTATCTTTGTGTTTTCTTTATTTTCTTTTTGTTATTAATTAAAAAGCAATAAATAATATATCATTTATACTTATTTCTTATAAATAATAAGAAAATAATAATCAAGAAATCATTTTAATCATACTTGAAATATTATGATTTTGCTATATTCTAGTTAGTATTATAAGAAGCTTTTTCAATTTTATCTCTCCCCTCCAGCAGGATCAACACATTCGGAGGGCATCAAATTGAACAAGGAAACACTCAAGACTTTATATGATATCTTACCCAATCCCTGGCTCCAGGTATGTTGGTGGATACATAGGAGTTGGTCTGCAAAGAAATAAGCCCATACAAGATTAATTCATCAAAACCCTGTCAAATCATTTAATTACCAAGCAGAGTGTATCCCAGACAAATAACTTTGGAAAAGGTGGAGGTGGGGGAGAACATGCTTTACCAATGTCCACCTTCCACTTCAGATTTTATTTCTTAGCTTAGGCTCCTCCAGTGATTAGACAAATAATTAATGCAAAGTTATTGAAGTATTATTATTATGGGGTATTATTATGATCACCATTATAACACATTGAGAGCTGTAGATAAATCACACTGTACTCAAACGTGTGTACATCAGGCTAGATCACGGGTCGGCAACCCGCGGCTCCGGAGCCGCATGCGGCTCTTTGAGCCGTCTCCTGCGGCTCCCAGCCGCCCGGTGCGTGCGCACCTCTTCGAATGGGCAGTGGTGCGCACGCACCTCTCCAAATGGAGTGTGGCACCGCCCGTTTGGAGAGGTGCGCGCGCACCTCTCCAAACGGGCGGAGGTGCGCGCGCACCTCCCCAAACCTTTGGAGAGGTGCGCGCGTACCTCCGCGCGAACGGGCAGCGGCTCCGCTTCTTGGGAAAGCTGCCGGCAAAGCTGGGCCAAATTTGGATGGGTCCCGCTCTACATGCGAGGCTCCCGAAGTTAATTCAGAAAGGAGTGGATCTGTGTTAGAGGCGCACGGAGCGAGTCCAGCGGAGCGTTCGTCCACCCCTCCGAAGCTCTCGTGTTTCTTGCGCGAGGTAATCGCCCAGAGAAGCCGCTTCGGGTTACAACACAGCGAAAGGTAACTGGAGATGATCCGCATGTGAGCAAACTCACCAGGGGACCCTTGTTGCCCCCCTGGCTTTCCGTCCCCTCCACCCCGAAACCCTTAATTGCAAGACGCCTTCCCATTGACTGAGGTCTCCTCTTCTTTCCTCTGCCTTCCTCTGCCTCCTCCTCCCTTGTACACCTACTATCCACTTTTATGCTTCCTTAGACCTTCCCGCCCCCGCCCCGACGGTTCCCTTCCAGCGGCCGCAGACTCTCACCTTCGGGGTGCGCGCGAAAGCCGCTGATCTTTAGGTGCAGGGCAAGCTAAGGGCAGGGCGGCAGCATCTCGGTCCTAAATGGGAATGTGCAGAGCTCGCGCGCACATGCTCACTGGGGCCTCTTGAGGACTTTGGAGGGCACGTTTCCTTCGGGGAAAGCGAATTGCGCCTTTGCTGGCTGCGGACTTTCAAGCCCGAGAGCGGCGGCGGCGGCGGCTGCCTTTTAGCGCCGGCAGGCTTGTTCCTTCACCCGAGCGCCGGCGGAGTCGGGGAGCTCGGCGCGCACATGCTCACTGGGGCCTCGTGAGGACTTTGGAGGGCACGTTTCCTTCAGGGAAAGCGAATCGCGCCTTTGCCGCCTGCGGACTTTCAAGCCCGAGAGCGGCGGCGACGGCTGCGTTTTAGCGCTGGCAGGCTCGTTCCTTCGCTCGAGCGCCGGCGGAGTTGGGGAGCTCGGCGGCGCCTACGCTCAATAGCAAACTGTGGTGGTGCCACTCTCCATTTGGAGAGGTGCGCGCACACCACTGCCCTTTTGAAGAGGGAGAAGCGGGATACTGGTTGGGTGGGGAAGCGGCAAAAGCGGGGGGGGGGGAGAGAGAGAGAAACGGCTCTGCCTTTGGTTCCCCGTCCTAAAGCACAGGGGCGCTAGAGAAAGTTTGGAGTTGGGTAAGGAAGCGCAAAATTCAGGAAGGAAAGCGGGGCGGCGAGCAAACGGGAGAACCGGGAGCATTGGGGGGGCGGAGGGGAGCGATTACTGTCTCGCTACTAAAACGAGGGCTGGCCACTCCGCTGGGGCGAGCGTGCCTGTCCTGCTCCCTTTCTCTTCCAAGCGGCGCTGCTCAGGGGAGACGGCAAGAGAGCAAGAGCCTCTGCGGGCAGGGAGGGAGGAGCGGCGAGAAAGGGACGTTTGGGGTCTCTCGCCAAGGGGTGTAAGCCGAGGAACCCCGAAAATCTTTGAGTAGAAAAGGAGGAGCTTTGGCAGGGAGGGAAGTGAGGTTGGAAAAGCAGGCCGGGCGAAGGAAGGGAGCGGAGGCGGCAGCTTTGCAGACGGGCCGTCGCGCAACTGGGAACCGGTTCCATCACTCATTAAAAAAATGGCAACTGCACGCGCCCGCAAGAAAAAAACTGTTTTGCGCATGCGCAAAACGATTTTTGCGCATGCGCGTGCATGGATGCACGCACGCGGCTCCCACTTTTTTTTATGTTTGATGGAACCGGTTCCCAGTGGCTCTTTTCCTTTTTCAGGTTGCCGATCCCTGGGCTAGATGAAGGCTGTTTAAGCTACAATCGCTATTAGAAATCAGCTTAACTATTTATTACTGGCAAAGTCCACAGCCAAAAGTATTGTAACAAAGTTCATGTGAATGGAGAATCATTGATGTACAGCCAAAATATAATTAAAGAAAGTTTGTCTTAGGATATTTGAAGTGATTTAACAGTGCTGTATCTTAGTGAACATCTGTGAAGAATACTTTCTTTGTGCTTTTTCTTGTATTTTGGCATCTTTTAAAAAGAAAAAAAAACCTAAAAATCAGTGAAAAAAGGGGAAGCAAATGAAGCAAATAAACAGTTGCTGTTTTGTTTAAAAATATACCATAACTTCTTCAGATGGGAGGACATATTTCCATTTCATTCATCAATACTTGGTGTGAATGTAATGAAATCATACCAAAGGGAAACTGCATCCCTTCCTCAGGAGACTGGGCCGGGAGAAAATGGTTATCCAAGCATCATGAACTGACCATTCCTACTCTGAGGAGATCCCCCTGCTCTGTCAACAAGTTTGATAGCATTTTTTGCCTCAGAAGAAGCTGCTCAGCAGTTCTGATTCTTATTCTTCCTTCTCCTTTTTACATGCAGGCAGTTCTCATGGCCTACATCGTAGCCAGTCATTAACTCGGCTATAAGAACTGAGGAGATGGATCTCTGCCCAAAATTCCTGCAAGAAAGTTTGTTCTATTTTTAGGCTCACATCTATCTTCAGGTTTCTCATCATTGAAGAGCAGTATGTTATAGGTCAGTGGATCACTGAACAAGTGGGCTCATTTTCCAACAATCGCACAGTTTAGCTGACCTGGAACTTCCTACTGCTTGAAACATGTTGCTCCAGACTACTGATACTTAAATTGTGCTCCTAAGAATACTAGCGTGCCAGGAGAATATAAATAATCACAAGTTTATATCAGCACAAAATAGTACATTCAGTATCTCTGCATGATTAATAGTGTTGGCCTATCCTCTTTCCAATCAAGAATGGATCTTGCAAAAAAAAACCTGCTTTGTATCCTGGATAGTCTTTTTTAAGGGTGTTTTTCCAATTTTAAATTAAAAAACAAATCAAACACACTTTGCCAGTTGAAAAAACATAAAAATATCAATTAAATATGAATAAAGAAGGAAGATGTTTTGTATTTGATTTTGATTCATCATGGGAAGAAAACAGTATCCTTATTAACCATTTTATTTCCTGTATCTTAGCAACTCTAATGCCCACTTCCAAAGTAATCCATGTTGGAATGCTTCCCACAAATTCCAACACTAATTACGTTGACAGTGACTGGTTAACTGGGTTAACCTGGGTTAGCTTGCAGGCTATATCAAGGTTGGCTAAAAGGTGCATACAGCTTATGAATGATTTTTGTCGTATTTTCAGAACCCATTTCTTTCATCTCTTTTGATCAGGAATTTAAAGACCCTTCACTGGCTTTAAAGGTCATGCCTTAAATCTCAAAGCAGGTTTGAGATTTAATTGGTTTTGATCAAGAACATCCCAATTTTGTACTACTAAAGGAGCTTTTCACTTACCCCACATCTCGATCCAGCATAGTGCCTGAGTGAAAGGGGGTGAAGGCGTTGCCGTTTGGGGGCTCCTTTGGAGAGTACAGCTTGAATGACTTAGAGGAACAGCCTGGGGAGGAAAAAAAGGCCATAGATTAATGAATGCTACTTAGAAAAATATAACATTTGTGGAATATCATTATGATGTTACAGACACTCTAAGTAAGACTCCCCCTGCAGTACACTAGGTCTGTTTCATGTCTTCAAGTTCCAAATAGAAATGGTTAACTCACTAAGGTAGCCCACTGCTGTCATTTCAAACTGCTACGTGTAAGGAGATCAGTTCTAGAGAAAAATCTAATATTTGAAGGAAACATTTTCTTCTACAGCCTTGATAATTCTTGAAGGAATTTTAACTGACATCTACAATTAATAAGCAGCATTTTACTATTTTTTTTTGTTCAGCAAAACCTACTGTAGATAAAGGATTTTAATCTTTGTTAGAAGGTACAACCCCAAAGTAGTAATATATCACAGACATGTTGGACTTCAAATCAATGAGACCAATTAACAAAACTAAGCAACCAATTAGCATAATGTAGGAAAATATTTGTGGCAATATACACCAATTTCTGTGTGATGTTGGTGTAGAGTTTCTACATTCACAATTAACAGAATAATGTCTTCTGGAAGATCATTAGGAAACATTAATTCCCTCACAAAATAAACAGAAGAACTAGAAATAAATGGTGACAAAAGGATTTAATACATAATCTGAGACAACTAAGTATTCCAGAATTATAAGTTCATGTATTTCAGATACATATACAAGAAAGGTTGCCTAGATCCTTTTCGTGATCTTAGTGGGATACAAAATTTGCAGCTTTTAGAACTCAATGTGGAAAGCTCTCTCCTATGTATAATCCAGTTTGTACATGTAATTACTGCACTCTAACTACTTGGATTGTTCTGAGTTTATAGTGTTTCATTCTGCACAAGATTACAAGACATGTGACAGTTGCATAGTTGCAGCTTAAGCACAATGATGAAAATCCTCAGTGTAGAGTCTATTTTAATATTCTAACCTTTCTGAAGTTGTTTATGGACACATGATTTGATACCATTGAAGCATTTAACAGAGATATGTTTCAAGATAATTACAGAACAAGATCTTCCCTCAATGAAAGGAAGATTAATGCCACTGTTGGATGAGCCATTGGTTAGTGACTCTAAGAATCCTAAATATGGTTTATTTGAATGCTCTTTTATTGAAGAAAATGAAAGTATATACTGTAAAGGGCTTACCATGGATTTGAGAATTCCTGCCAATGCAAATTTATGTGGAACATATTATATAAAGCTTCAGTTCAAAAAGACTACTATTGATCCTATCCTCTAGATAAGCATGATAGAATAGAATTTATAATTACCAACCTCAAGGGTGTGCATTTAACCCTTAACTTCACAAAACTCCCCAAAAGTAGGAAACAGTAATCCACTGCAGATGGATTTATTTCACCAAGTCACATTCATTCATTTCTATTGCTTATGACCACCATATTCCAAGGAAGAGATGTTTTGTGGTTGGTTTTTTTAGTCTGTATTTCAATAACCAATGCTGAGACTGTTATGGCTTTTTCATAAACCATATCTATTTCAGAAAAGCACATGAGGACTAAGGTAGATGTCATTTAAACATAACAAAAATAATTGATGAATTATCCTTTAATTATCCAGTGTGATTCTAGAGGCATTCTCTTAGCCAGCCAACAAATATCACCAGAGGGCTCCATGTGCTGTTCCTCTATTTCCTCTACAATCAATGCATTTCAGTGACAAAGATTCCAGTTTCTCTCCCTTCCTCCCATTCCATTTTTATGGATGTTATGAATTTTCCACTCATTCCCTTTTTCCTCATTTAAATCAGCAGAACAAAGCCAGAGCTTGCCTTTGTTCTTCTAGAAGAAGCAACATGCTAAAACATTAGCAGTTCTTGGTAAGCAAGAAAGACCAGTTCTATTCGTGGCAGGTGCCATCATGTCTATATCACACATGTTACAGCACCTCATTTTCTCCATTCGGGTATAGCCGTTGGTACTGATTATTTAATTAATGTTGGGAATGCTTAGCTGACAATTGCAGAAACATCGGCACAATAAAAGTGACTAAGAAACAACTGAAAACCACCAGATCAAAAATCAGGCCAAGACATGGAATTTTACACACTATATGACTTTACATAAAAGTCAAGAAGCACAGTGAAAAAATGGGACTAAGATTAAATATAAAGACCAAACTAACGACAACAGGTACAGCAATCACCTTTTAAACTGACAATGAAGATATTAAAGTGATGGATAGCTTCTGCCTTTTAAGATCAATTATCAGCAATAAAGAAATTGCAGACTAGCACTCAGTATAGTAGCAAGGAGGGACTTAGAAATGATACTCAGATACCATAATGTGTCTATATCTAAAAAAACAAAAGTGAATCATTCAGGCAATGGTTTTCTTTGTGAACGTTGAATTTGAAAAAGCAAGACAGAAACAATATTTATGTTTTTAAACTGATTTCTGAGAAGACTCCTGAGAATTCCACGTGTAGTCAAGAAAATAAAGAAATGCACCCTTATCTAAATAAACCCAGGGTTCTTGTTCAAGGCATGCATTATAAGCTTGAATTATTGTATTCTGGAAACATTCTGTAAATATCTAGCTCTCTTGTTACATCTATAATGCTGGGAAAGGTAGAAGGAAAAAGAAAAAGATGATCAATAGCAAGGTGGATGAACTTAACTTAGCTGCAACGGATCTTCCACTGGAAGACTTGAAGAACCAGGTTGGGTTAGGGTTCTTCATGGAGAAAATCCATATAGCCGCTAAGAGTTGTCACCAATTTGATGGCGTATAATCAATTGATCAATCACGCTATAATTGCATATTTATTCCTGGCATTTCAAACACTCATTTTGGTCACTTTCCCAGCAATGATATGAATAAAACAGCTGAAGAGTGGCCCACACTCCTCATTCCCGAGATATACACTTCTTTACAATTAATATATAGTTGCTCTATAGCAGTTGCTCTGGAAACCAAGAAATTTGGATTGTATTTCAGTGCTATTTAATCCAAACAAATATACAATCTAATGCCAAAATTCACTTTTTTTTTTCAAAATTACATGACAGAAAAAAATGTGTATAAAGCAGCATGAATTTAGAGACAAAATGCAGACAAACCCATATATGTCAAAAATCACTTGTGCATAATTCACATACAAGCACAGTATATTAAACTCATTATGAGAAATGTACATAAACATTAACACAATGTTTGTGTATTATTTAAATAATAAAATGACACGGATTATAGGTTGAAACTAATTCATATTCACCCAATTTTACACAAACCCATTCAACATGCATATAGGGATGCTCTTGTGATAAAACTATTGGCTGCTATGTATAGGACAGATCATTAATTTTGAATGATAGATTCAGAAACATACATGTTTTGTATGTACAGCTGGTCCTCGACTTACAACAATTTGTTTATTGAGTGTTCAAAGCTACAACAGCACTGAAAAAAGAGACTTACAACCGTGGCAACATCCCCATAGTCATGTGATCAAAATTCAGAAGCTTGGCAATTGACTCTTATCTACAATTGCTGCAATGTTGCAGGGTAATGTGATCACCTGTTGCAACCTTCTGACAAGCAAAATCAATGGGGAAAGCAGATTCACTTAACAACTATATTACTAACTGAACAACTGCAGTGATTTACTTAACAAATGTGGGCCAAAACTCACTTAGCAACATACATTTGGGGGTTAACTGTGATAATAAGTTGAGAACTACCTATATTTTGGCATAGATATATGAATAAAAGGTAAAGGTTCCCCCGCACATGCGTGCTAGTCGTTTCCGACTCTAGGGGCCGGTGCTCATCTCCATTTCAAAGCCGAAGAGCCAGCGCTTGTCCGAGGACGTCTCCGTGGTCATGTGGCCGGCATGACTAGATGCCAAAGGCGCACGGAACGCTGTTACCTTCCCACCGGAGTGGTCCCTATTTTTCTACTTGCATTTTTACGTGCTTTCGAACTGCTAGGTTGGCAGAAGCTGGGACGAGAAACAGGTGCTCACTCTGTTACGCGGCAGTCGGGATTCGACCCGCCAAACTGCCGACCTTCTGATCGACAAGCTCAGCGTCCTAACCCACTGAGCCACCGCGTCCCTTTTAGATATATGAATAATACTAGGTTATTCTCAGTGTGAGGATAAAGCAGTCTGAATTCAGTTTTCATTTTACTTGCATGAAGGCATAACTCCAATTTATAACATTTAAAAGAGCCCAGAGGTTCAGGAGTGGTATCCCCAAAATAAATTCCACAGCTTGAAAACTCACATATAAACCCCATTCACCCATTGTATATGCCTCACCTCAGCAGAGCCTTAATTACAGTCATACCCCTAACTCATGTTTAAACACATCTCTGGGCTTCATACAGAAAAAGAGAGCATGAAGGACCTTCTGGGTGACCTTTCCGTTGCTGTGGAGATAAGAGAAATCACCAGGCAACCAACCTGCTCCTCCCCTCCCAGCATCCCTTGACAGTCACCATCTGCTGCTGGGTGAGTAATGGAGCTTGCCAGGCTGACTGCAACCCCAGGTTGACCAACCTAACTATTCTGGCCAACTCACAGCATCTAGACTTGGCATTCCAAAATATTTGAGTTCCTCCTTAATATGCAGAAGAAACTTAGCTGTATTCACTCATAAAGCTAATACTAGGTTCTGGTTTATATGACCCGTCATAGGCAATAGTGCTGTTTCATGTGGCATTTATATTTCATCTGCCAAAGATCCATCCCATCTATTTTTTGAAGTCAAATATTTTGCAGGTCCACATTTTCATGTATATTTATCAATACTTAAAAAGTATTTCTTACAATATGTATCTTTCTATATCCTATGTTCACTGTGTATTATTTGATCAGATAACTGTATTGAAAAAACAAAAGCACGCCAAAAAATAATTGCAACCTTCGTTTGCAATCTTTAATTGCAATCAGTTTGGGAAGTATAAAGTGTATCAGATCATACCAAAATGTGAATATAATGAATTTGCTTCCCATCCTTTTCTGTAAGTTTTTTAGTTTCCCCCTCCCCATTTGGCCTCCTGCCTGCTAAATCCTGTAAGTACAATAACTTGGTGGTACTTTATAAATAACAGGGACGCGGTGGCTCAGTGGGTTAGGACGCTGAGCTTGTCGATCAGAAGGTCGGCAGTTTGGCGGGTCGAATGCCGAGTGCCGCGTAACAGAGTGAGCGCCTGTTACTCGTCCCAGCTTCTGCCAACCTAACAGTTCAAAAGCACGTAAAAATGCAAGTAGAAAAATAGGGACCACTACAGTGGGAAGGTAAAAGCATTCCATGCGCCTTTGGTGTCTAGTCATGCCGGCCACATGACCACGGAGACGTCCTCGGACAAGCGCTGGCTCTTCGGCTTTGAAACGGAGATGAGCACCGGCCCCTAGAGTCGGAAACGTCTAGCACGCATGTGCGGGGGAACCTTTACCTTTACTTTATAAATGTGGAAACTTCAGCTCCCCAAATGTCTCTGCCTGGGCATTACTGAACATTTTGAAACCTGCACATTGGGAAGATTGTCAGAACCCACTTCAACTAATCACTCAAGAAAGCATAACTCTTGAAACAGGCACTGTCTCAAAAGGAAACTTTTATTAGGGACTAGTGATAGCAGGGAATTCAAGGCGAGAGCTGAAGGCCCAAGTGAATGATATATGCCCCCTGCCACCAAAGTCATAATGCCCGTTTTAAATCCAGCCAATCCACAGGTGGCCTGGTGTGTGGTTAACTGGCACGGTAGGCAGGCATCTCAAGGTCTTCTCCAGCTTTCCTTTCCTTGTTAACTGTCTCCCAGATAAGGAGACACATTCCATTCTCAAAAGGAGGAGGCCAGACAAAGAAAGGAGAAGGCGCAAGTTAACACTATGAATCCCCCATGCACCCTCTCCCCCAACAAGAATGGCAGGCCCCAAAGGGATAGAAGAAAGGAGAGAGCAGATGAGGAGTTTGGGGGTCTGACAGAGATATTAGGTTGGAAAAGGCTGTATGAGACTGATTACCCACAACAACTCTAATCTCTTTGCTTCATCACTACTTAAATTGATCTGGTTGTCATAGGCTGCTTAATTCCGTTAGAAGAACAAAATGTTGGTTTGATGGATAAAAATATGGCTTTTGTATCAGAGAATCAAAATATACTCCTTCATTCATTGCCAAAGTACCACCCAACATCTTCATTTGTTTCCCCCCCCCCCCAGCAATTCAAAAAAGGATTTGTATTCTTGTATGTTAGTACACACTTCATTATGTAGGGAACAGACAAAGAAAAATTATACTGATGAAATAGATAAAACTGATTCAGAAGTACAAACAAAAGACGAAATCAGGTAAAGTTTCCTTGTGTAGAAAAGGCTCCATTTATTTAGAAGAGTAGTAAGGCAGGGAGAAAGTATCATATCTTTTCTTTTCTCTCTACAAATAATGTATGAAAATTGTATTAACATGTGGCAACACTTTAAATATCCCCTAACATAAAACTTGGTTAATACAGGTCATCCTCAACTTATGACCACAACTGAGCCCAAAATTTATGTTGCTAAGTGAGAAATTTCTTAGTGACTTTTGCCCCATTTTGCAAGTTTTTTTTATCACATTTGTTAAGTGAATCACTGCAGTTCTTAAATTAATAACATGGTTGTGAAGTGTATCTGGTTTCCCCCCATTGACTTTACTTGTGAGAAGGTCACAAAAGGGGATCACATAGCTCCGGGACACTGCAACTGTCATAAATGTGAGTCAGCTGTCAAGCATCTGAATGTAAATCACATGACCATGGGGATGCTGCAATAAATGTGAAAAATGATCATAAGTCACTTTTTTCAGTGCTGTTGTAACTTCAAATGGTCACTAAATGAATTGTTGTATGTCGAGGACTACCTGTATTGACCTATTTGGTCTCTTTACTCTGATGCATACTGATTTAAAATTGTTTTTCAAAGAAAACAACTGGATTTGAAGATGCACAAAAGTATCTACGGAAAACGGGATGTCGGGGTGTGCTGAAAATATTTTTAACCATGTGGCTAACATATGCAGTTTACAACTTCAATGGAAATCTTTTGTTATGCAAGCGTTGGATGGGTAGCAGCTGGTATTCAAATTACCTCACTGAGCCACTGTGAAGTTCTACCACTTCTATACCTTTTCTCTAAAGCACCTACTGCAACAAACCGTGAAGGAAAATACCTGGTTCCTCACTGCAGGAATAGGGCTGAAATTTCAGAAAACATGCATTTCTGTATATGATTCCGCATACAACCGAAACAAATAGAACAGTAACACAAACCCAGAGAGAAAAAACACAAAACGTCAAGTTCCACAGCAAATACAGTACACAGAAGAAATATTTTGGCAACAAAACTTTTTCCCTGTCTTTTAAATGTTTCTATGACTTGGATATATACATTGTCTCCAAACTACTATTTCAGATGATGCTGACAGTATTAAAATTATTAAATATGAGGTGAATTACATATGGACAGATTGAGTTTATTAAGTAATAAAATATACTGAATTCCAACGTATCAATATTAGTGGATTAGATACAAATGTGGAGATTGAAAGAAACCTTTCAATAGAAAATAAGAGAGAAAAGTTACAAAATGCGTGATACATTAGACCAGGCATGTCAAACTGCCGGTCTGCGGGCCGGATGCATCATAGCAAAACCACGCCCACCCCATTGCCGGCAATGGCAAAAAAGTCACAGTACATCACAACACGTCATGTAACATTGCGAGTTTGACACCCCTGCATTAGACTATGTCATGGGTCGGCAATGACTATGTCATGGGTCTGGAGCAGCATGCGGCTCTTTCAGCCTTTTCCTGCGGCTCCCAGTTTGCAGAGAGACAGAGACAGAGAGGGGCACTTGCACTTGCCTTCTCTCTCTCTCTCTCTCTCTCTCTCTCTCTCTCTCTCTCTCTCTCTCTCTGTGTGTGTGTGTGTGTAACTCACGCTGTCCTCTGAGAAGTTGTATCAGCTTGTCCAAGAACAGCGTGAACACAGCAGATCGGAAAGAGGGAGGGGGGAGAGGGAGGGAAAGAGAGGGAGAGAAGGGAAGCGCAAGCGCCTCTCACTCACACACACACACCACACAAACACACTAAGTGGGGGAAGAGGACTGGCAGACCAAGGGCAGAGAGGGAGAGGGAGGGAGGGAGAGAGAGAGAGAGAGAGAGAAAGGAAGCGCAAGTGCCTCTCTCTGTCTCTCTTGCGCGCACACATACACAAACTGGAAGACCAAGGGCAGAAAGAGAGAGAGGGAGGGAGGGAGAGAAAATATGAATATATGTGGTTGTCCTTACTGGACTTTTAAGAGATGAGATATGGGGATAATTATGCTGTATTTAAAGATGATAGATAAGCTACCAAAATTGTTTTTACCCATTGGAATGAAGGAGAAAGGGTTTTTTTCCTTCTTTCTCCTGTCCTTTTCTTCCCCCCCCCCCAATTTTTTTCTTTTCTATTTTTCTGTTTGTAGTTTTTATAGTTTGTACCGGCTTTTTATCTCATAAATACTTTTGATTATTTTATTTGAAAGTAACCTTCGACCCAGCGACTTTTTTGGGGGGGGGAGTTCAAAGTGCTTTTGTTACATGCAGAAATAAAAATTTGTTTTCTTCAGTTCACTGATTTCATAAATGCAGCACACTATAGTTTTTTTATACATAGCATAAAGGTAAAAGACAATATATACAGCGTTATCTTCATTTTAGATGCGAAAAGGGTTTTGCAGCTCCGTGTTTTCTTTTCGGTGGGAAACGGGTCCAAGTGGCTCTTTGAGTATTTTAGGTTGCCTATCCCTGGCCTATGTTATACAGGGAGTGCAGAATTATTAGGCAAATGAGTATTTTGACCACATCATCCTCTTTATGCATGTTGTCTTACTCCAAGCTGTATAGGCTCGAAAGCCTACTACCATTAAGCATATTAGGTGATGTGCATCTCTGTAATGAGAAGGGGTGTGGTCTAATGACATCAACACCCTGTATCAGGTGTGCATAATTATTAGGCAACTTCCTTTCCTTTGGCAAAATGGGTCAAAAGAAGGACTTGACAGGCTCAGAAAAGTCAAAAATAGTGAGATATCTTGCAGAGGGATGCAGCACTCTTAAAATTGCAAAGCTTCTGAAGCGTGATCATCGAACAATCAAGCGTTTCATTCAAAATAGTCAACAGGGTCGCAAGAAGCGTGTGGAGAAACCAAGGCGCAAAATAACTGCCCATGAACTGAGAAAAGTCAAGCGTGCAGCTGCCAAGATGCCACTTGCCACCAGTTTGGCCATATTTCAGAGCTGCAACATCACTGGAGTGCCCAAAAGCACAAGGTGTGCAATACTCAGAGACATGGCCAAGGTAAGAAAGGCTGAAAGACGACCACCACTGAACAAGACACACAAGCTGAAACGTCAAGACTGGGCCAAGAAATATCTCAAGACTGATTTTTCTAAGGTTTTATGGACTGATGAAATGAGAGTGAGTCTTGATGGGCCAGATGGATGGGCCCGTGGCTGGATTGGTAAAGGGCAGAGAGCTCCAGTCCGACTCAGACGCCAGCAAGGTGGAGGTGGAGTACTGGTTTGGGCTGGTATCATCAAAGATGAGCTTGTGGGGCCTTTTCGGGTTGAGGATGGAGTCAAGCTCAACTCCCAGTCCTACTGCCAGTTTCTGGAAGACACCTTCTTCAAGCAGTGGTTCAGGAAGAAGTCTGCATCCTTCAAGAAAAACATGATTTTCATGCAGGACAATGCTCCATCACACGCGTCCAAGTACTCCACAGCGTGGCTGGCAAGAAAGGGTATAAAAGAAGGAAATCTAATGACATGGCCTTCTTGTTCACCTGATCTGAACCCCATTGAGAACCTGTGGTCCATCATCAAATGTGAGATTTACAAGGAGGGAAAACAGTACACCTCTCTGAACAGTGTCTGGGAGGCTGTGGTTGCTGCTGCACGCAATGTTGATGGTGAACAGATCAAAACACTGACAGAATCCATGGATGGCAGGCTTTTGAGTGTCCTTGCAAAGAAAGGTGGCTATATTGGTCACTGATTTGTTTTTGTTATGTTTTTGAATGTCAGAAATGTATATTTGTGAATGTTGAGATGTTATATTGGTTTCACTGGTAAAAATAAATAATTGAAATGGGTATATATTTGTTTTTTGTTAAGTTGCCTAATAATTATGCACAGTAATAGTCACCTGCACACACAGATATCCCCCTAAAATAGCTATAACTAAAAACAAACTAAAAACTACTTCCAAAAATATTCAGCTTTGATATTAATGAGTTTTTTGGGTTCATTGAGAACATGGTTGTTGTTCAATAATAAAATTAATCCTCAAAAATACAACTTGCCTAATAATTCTGCACTCCCTGTAGTGATTCCAATTCGGAATGCTTCCTGATTAAAATTCCATTAGTATGGATAGCTATAATATCAAGAAGAAAATCTTTATTTTTTTACAAGTAGAGATATTCTGAAACAGCATAATCCAAAGACCACCTTTTCCCCATTGCAAAAGGGATTTAAGTGCAATTTAGTCCCACATTCTTCACTAATCAAGTTCAGCACCCCAGCTACTACAAATTCATGAAACCAATTATGGTCAAAGGATGAACTTGGGTCTGCACAGCAGTTAATCAATAATATTTTGTGATTGTCATAATTTGCAACAATTATAACGAGGCAGATATATCTTCTCTGATTAACAATATAACACAGCAGTGCCATAAGATCAGAACATACAGAGATCCTCTAAAAAGATAATCTAAAACTAGAACCCAGCCAGATAATCTAGAAAGACATATAATATAGGATAAATCTATATTATCAGTTATCAGTTATGTGACCAGATATTATCAGCTGTTAATGTGAAACAAGGTTTAGCTGGATAAAAGTGAATTGTAAAACTGGTTGTGATTCACTTGAGGAAAGGTAAAGATGGGATAGTGTTTACATAGATCAGATTAAAAAAAAATTGCCTTAACAACTAGAAATGACAGTAGTAGCATAGCCCCAGGACAAACAGAACGGAACGATTTTTATTTATTTAGTAAACCAATTTATTATCTGCCTATTCCCATTCAGCAAATACTGCACCAAGAAATATGGAAAAGTGCTATTAAGGTTCACAAAGAAATCAGTTAAATCTTTGCAATATCTGAAAGAAACAGAAAAGGGGAAGTTGCTGTCCCAATTAAAACATTCAGGTTAAAAATTTATGCATAATATGAATTCCATGTTGAGATTGAACCATATGTTGGAAATAATCAACAGAATTGTAGTTTTTCACCTGTTCACTTTGCTGCACTTCACTTGCCATTCCAGCTTGCTCTGAAAGGAGAATATCAGATCATATGGCCTTATCTGTAGCATCTAACTTGTGGTATTTTAGTAAAAGTCAATTTAAGAATAAGAATTATAAGCAAAGTAGTTTAAGTGACTTAAGCAAATATACCAGGCACTTTTGTTTGCATTTCTATACTGTAGAAGGAAATGACTGTGATCACAAATAGCTCTGGAATTGGCATTAATTCTGTATAGGTTCTAGAAGAGAAAAGGAAAAAAAATTTCAAAATCTAAAATAACTTGGGGCCAAATTATCATGGAAGCTGTCCATTATATTCTATTCCAAGATCAAAGCAAAAGGATTCTACCACTATTAATTTTAACTTTTAACATTACAAGCTTATAAAAAACCTCTGAAATTGGTGCTTTTATTTTTTATTTTCTAGATTGTTCAAACCAGCTACTCTTGAGGAAGTGGACAGGATCCTTGGGGCTTGAGCTCGGCCACCTAGACCCATTCCTCTCCTGATTGGCTAAGGTATCCCAGGAGGTAGCATGTGGTTGGATCCAAGTGGTAAGATGCCTTCCTTCCTTCCCTATCTATCTATCTATCTATCTATCTATCTATCTATCTATCGGATTACGTGTCACCCAGCTTGTCTAGTGAAGACTCTTTGCATGGTGGTTGTGGCTGCCGACTACCCTGAAAGAGGTGGGGAGGTTGCCCCCTTCTCAAAAGGCCACTCTTGGACATCACAAAAGACACCTTTCATCCAGCTTCCAACCTTTCTTTTTTAGGAAAGGTTGTGAGAAGGTAGTTGGTGCCCAGCAACAAAGGGCCTTGGTTGAAACAGATTATCTGGGCTCTTTTCAGTCTGGGTTCAGGCAAGGACACAGCACTGAAATGGCATTGGTCACAATTGTCAGTTCTCTTTGGAGAGCTCAGGATGAGAGTGGTTCAACTATTCTAGCTCTCCTGGATCTCTCAGCAGCTTTCAGAACCACTGACCATGGTATCCTTCTGTATTGGCTTCAGGGGTTGGGAGTTTGAGGCATTGTGTTACAGTGATTCTTCTCCTTCCTCTGTGGCCAGTTCCAGTTGGTGTTGGTAGAAGAAAGTCAAACACTAGGTCCCTGCAATGTGGAATTTTTTAGGGCTCAAGCCTTTTGCCTTCCCTTAACATGTACATAAAACTGCTGGGGGAAATCAGCCAGTATGGGGGCTGGCCTCCCATACCTAATTATTTATCTCTACACCTAGCTGGTGATACTGTGGTTCTGTTGGCCAAGTACCTGTAGGCTTTAAGACTCTGGTTGGGGAGGAACCAGCTTTGACTCAACTCTGGCAAGATGGAGAGGCTCTGGATTTTTGCCCCCACCCCTACCCAAACACCCAGATGATATTTCATCTTTGACTCTGGACAGTGTTGTACTCCCCAGGTTGTGGAGCCTTCTTGGAACTGCTGAAAGGACTGTGTTGTAGACTGGAGATAGATGATGTTGCATCCCTCCCCCTCTGTTGAGAGAGGGCTGTTCAATTTTGACATATATGGCCTCTTTGACCCCTCTTTCAAACCAGTGGTCCTCTCTATCTAAAATGTGGACTTTGCTGTCCTCAAAAGAATGGCCTTTGTCTTTTAAATGCAGATGGACTGCTGAATCTTGTCCTGATGGGTTTGTTCTCCTGTTGTGCCATCCATTAATGAAGTGGCTGTTTTGTTTCCCCAATGTACAGATCTGCAGATGTCTCACTGCATTGTACTACTTATACAGGTTGCTCAGTTGTGTCTGGGTGTTTTATTCTTGGCATGGACAAGTTTCTGCCTTAGTGTATTCTTGGGTTCAAAGTGTGGATGTATGTTGTGCTGGCTGAAGATCCTCCTTTTAGATAATCCTGCAATGTATGGAATGACAACATTGCTTTGTTTATTGTTTTCTTCTTTGTCATTCCATATGCTGTCATCTTCAGTGGCCTGGACAACTCTCTAAAAGGATGCAAATGACCAGCTGTCTGCAAGGAATATAAATCCTTCCATGCCCCACCATCCATCAGAGCTGAAGGAGCTGCTTGGATGAGAAGTGAAAAAACGTTTTCAAAGAAAAACATGAAAGTCCAGTTGCCTCAAAAGCACCTCTGGGACAACCATGACCTGGATGACTGAGAATCTCGCTAAACATTTTTAAAGGATGTTGAAATACAATTAATTTTCATTACAATGAGCCTTTACCACCAATATACAGCATGCAGGGATGCTTTCATTATTAGTGAGCAACTGCAATAATAAATCCAATACAAGATATTTACTTGGCAGTTACTTTAAATTGTATTGTTAGGAACAAATGCTTAGGAGAGCACAATGTCAAATTACTTAATATTATAAATTATATAAGGTATAATATTAAAAAAAAATAAATGTGTATCACTGACTACTAAAGTCCCTTAATCCATTATATCCCCCCCACAGATTTTTTACTTTACAGCTAGTAACTTTCCACAACTATGTTTTTATACAACTCCACTCAGAATGGAGGTGGATAGAACCACAAAAACATGATGCTACTGTTTTTGCTTTATTACAGTCTACTGTTGTTCCTAACAATACAATTTAAAGTAACTGCCAAAGTAAATATCTTGGATTTATTATTGCAGTTGCTCACTAATAATGAAAGCATCCCTGCATGCTGTATATTGCCGGCCACATGACCACGGAGATGTCCTCGGACAAACGCTGGCTCTTCGGCTTTGAAACGGAGATGAGCTAGAGTCGGAAGCGACTAGCACCTTTACCTTTACACCACCCATCTCCCTAATTTTTATTATTTTTTACGTGTAGTCCTCAACTTACGACAATTAAGCCCAAAATTTTCTGTTGCTATGCAAGACGTTGAGTTCTGCCCCATTTTACAACCTTTCTTGCCACATTTGTTAAGTGAATCCCTGCAGTTGTTAAGTTAGTAACATGATTGTTAAGTGAATCTGGCTTTCCCCACTCACTTTGATGTCAGAAGGTTGCAAAAGGTGATTGCATGACTCTTACAACAGTCATAAATATGAGTCAATTGCCAAGCATCTAAATTTTAATCGCATGACCATGGGGATGCTGCAATGGTCATAACTGTGAAACATGAGTCACTTTTTTCAGTCCTGTTGTAACTTTGAACGATCACTAAATGAATTCTTGTTAAGTCGAGGACTACTTGTATTATTATTATTATTGATCATCGCACAGTCAGCCAGATGTTCAGACTGGATTTGGCATTTCTGTCTACCTATCGAGTCCTTACCAAGGACCTGGGATAGGCAGTTGTGGATGTTTGATGGTATTACAGATATCGTCGCAGGATGGAAGCAGTTCCTAGTAAGGCCGCCTTTTGCAATTGACTAATGGCAAATTTATCAATGCCAATGGTGTTCAAGTGGTACTCCAGTTGCTTTGGGATTGCACCCAAGGCGCCTATTACTATTGATACTACCCTTGCTTGCTTTTGCCACAGTCTTTCTATTTCTATTTGTAGGTCTATTTTGTTATCTTCTCCAGTTCTTTCTCATCTATTCTGCTGTCTCCAGGCACTGCCATGTCCACTATCCAGACATTTTTGTCTTTCTTATCGACAATTGTTAAGTCTGGGGTATTATTTATTTTATTTTATTTTTTATTTTAATCCCATTTATATCCCGCCCTTCTCCGAAGACTCAGGGTGGCTTACAATTTAAGCACAAACCAATGTGCTTAGCAATAGCCTTCATTCCATGTATATGCCTGCTTATTAGAGCTTTATTATGTTGCAGGTGCTTGTCTGTTTGAATTCTGAAGTCCCAGAGCAGTTTAACTTTATCATTTTCTATGACTTTCTCTATTTTATGATCCCATCAGTTCTTGCTTACAGGCAAATGATATTTCTTGCATATCTTCCAATGCACCATTGTTGCTATTTTGTCATGCCGCTGCTTGTAGTCTGTGCTATCTTCTTGCAGCAGCTTACCAGGTGGTCCACTGTTTCTTCAGTTTTTTTGCATAGGCAGCACTTACTGTCTGTTGCTGTCTTCTCAATTTTGACTTTGTATGCATTTGTCCTTAAGGCTTGGCCTTGTGCAGCCAGAATTAGTCCCTCTGTCTCTTTCTTCAACTTTCCTGCTCTTAGCCATTGCCAGGTCTTGTTATTATCTGCTTTCCCAGCAATTTTTTTAACGTACTCGCCATGTAGTGCTTTGTCTTCCCATGCCTTATTCTGTTCTTCATTTGGTCTTTCTTGTAGGCCAGTTTGGTCTCTCCAGTAGTCAGTAATCCTTCCTGATATACTAATTTCTGTGCATCTTCATTGTCCTTCAGATATTCTTCCAAAGCCATTTTTTCTTCTTCAACCATCTGATGTACTTGCAACATTCCACATCCACCTATTTGCCTTGGTAGATGAGTCTGTCAATGTCACTGTGTGGATGAAGGGCATGATTCATTGTCATTATTTTTCTGGTCTTCCTATCCATTGCTTTTAGTTCTGCTTGAGTCCAGACCACTATTCCAGCTGTGTATCTAATGAATGGAATTGCCCAGGTGTTGATTGCCTTCATGGTATTTCCTCCATTGAGTTTGGAATTTAAGATCTTCTTCACTCTCTTGATGTATTCACCTCTAATCTTTTTCTTGACTTCAGTGTGCTTGATGTTGTCAGCTTGAAGGATACCCAAGTATTTGTAGTAATCTTCCTCATTCAGACTCTTAATGTTATTTTCGTGGGACGTCTTTATTCCTTCAGTTTTCACTATTTTTCCTTGTTTGAGAGTAAGTGTGGCACATCTGTCCAAGCCAAACTCCATTGCAATATCTTGGCTATATATACGGACAGTGTTCAGCAGCAATTCTATTTCAGATGATGTATTATTATTATTATTATTATTATTATTATTATTATTATTATTATTATTATTATTATCATCATAGTCAGCCAGATGTTCCGACTGGATTTGGCATTTTTATCCACCTATTGAGTCCTTTCCAAGGATCTGGGATACCCTGCTTACTATCATGGCACCAATTATCAACATAGAAAAACTATTATTTCAAAAAAGTAGCTAGAATTAAGTGCTGAACATGTTACAAAGTTTCAGTGATCCAGTCCTAGAACAAATCTCTGAGTGATAAAGGAATGAAAATTCCTAAATTTTATTATTTTTTCTATGTATTTAGAAACAAAAAAAATATTTTATATTTTTATTTTATTTTATTTTTGTTGGATGATGGACATGAATTTATCCCAAGTATGTTTAAACTCCATTACTGATGACTTGACACACTACCTCTGCTGGAAGTTGGTTACAAGCTTCCACTACTCTTGCTATGAAATAATACTTTCTAACATTACTTTTGAACTTCCCTCCTGTCAGTTTGAGGTTATGTCCCGTGTTTTTGATTTTTGCTTAATATTGCCTTCTAGAACTTTATTCACAGGTTTCAGTCATGTTCCTCTCCCTTCTCTTCTGTCCTCCAGGCTGTACATACTCAGGTCCTCCAATCTCTCCTGATATGTTCTGTCCCTCAGACCTTGCACCATTTGTGTTACACGTCTCTGGACTCACTCAATCTTATCAATATCTTTTTTTAAGTGAGGTCTCCAGAAACGGACACTGTATTCCAAATGGGAACTGATTAAAACACTACATAGCAGGATTAAGACCTCCTTTTTCCTGGTGATGCATCTACAGTAGTGATGCATCCCCAGAATTCTGTTTGCCTTCACAGCTGCCTGGCCACACTGTTTACTCATTTTGAAGTCATCTGTTATAAGCACACACCTAAATCCTTTTCTTCTGTTGTTCTAACACTGTAGTTCTAATACTGTAGCCTGCCAGATGATTTCCCCCCCCAAATGCATTATCTTACATTTAGAAACAATGAAATGCATTTGACATTTTTGACCAATTTTCCAGCAATGCCAAATCGTTTTCTATGTTACAAATATCCCCAGGAACATCAGGTCTATTACAAACTTTTGTGGCACCAGCAAAAAGATGAACATTACCTAACAGCCCTTCTGTTATATCACTATTTCTTATCAACCTTTTTCGTTTAATAAAATAGTTCTGAATTTAAGAGTCTACAGTATGGTAATATTTATTTAAGTAATTGTAAAAGAAACAAATGGAAACCAGAATGTAATTTCAAATGCAAAAGGTTCCAACTCAACATTTCTATGATTGCTAAACAACCACTGAGGTCTTTCAGAATTCTGTTTGCAAAGATATAATTAGGCATGGTCTTGTCATGGGTTTGACTGACAACATTTTGGAATCCCAACCCTTTGTCTAGCATTAGGATATTTATGCCTCCTGCTACCCATAGATGGAGTTTAGGCATTCAAGAATAATAATCAATATGTATCATTTGGTCTCTTACACCAGGGGTCCCCAACCCCTGGTCCATGGACCGGGCCGTGGCATACCAGCAACCGGTCCGCACAAACAAGCAAAGCCCCATCTGCAGGATGCAGGCAGCACACAAAACCACGCACCCTCTGGTCCGCGGAAAAACGTCTCTCTACGTAACTGGTCCATGGTGCCCAAAAGGTTGGGGACCTCTGTCTTATACAGAACTGTAAGTTCTACAAAACATATGGTAGTATATTTAAAAAAACTCCAAAAACTTCTATTATGTAAATCTTACAATAATTTGTATTATTTTAGATTTGATACTACTTCCTAATTACGATACTGCTGCATCATGCAATAAGGCAAAATTGTGATGGGGGAAAGTTTTCTGCTGAATTATATATCCTACCACAGTAAAGACATTAAATTCAATTGAGCTTTCACTCATGTAAAAATTCATAGGATTATAAAGCTATATTTTTTTAATCCCATTTATATCCCACCCTTCTCTGAAGACTCAGATAATCAATGTGCTTAGCAATAATTTTCTACAGCTAGTGTTACAATCATTTGTTTAATGATTATTTGAAGTTACCAAAGCACTGAAAAATTGACTTATGATCTGTTCTTGAACTCATGACTGTTGTGGTGTTCCTGAGATCACATGCTCAGAATTTGGGTTGTTGACAAGGTACTCTTAAGTCTAACCTCTCAAAGTTCTAGTTCTGTATATCTTTACCATTTTAAAATAATTGGAAAACATCTGGCTAATAATCGCAAACCAAAAATGCTGGTGGTTTTTATCCTTCCAATATAAAACCTGAAGAAGGCCTAATTACCTGCCAACATAGTAAAATATAAAAGGTTACATATTCAGCCACAGAAGGCTAGAACAGCTCCATTTAAACAGTGCATAGTATCATCATTTTTCTATTCTTTCCAAAAGTATCCTATCTTCCAAATAAATTAACCCTTAAGTAATCTGCCTTTAAGTACCACTGAAGGAAATGGCTGATTTAATTAATGGAGCATTTTCTTCTGTATAGCTGGAAACTCAGGTTTCTCTTCAGACTGTATAATTCTTTCACTGTGTACTCTTTGAATGATATTTGTCAGTTGATCAGCAGACTGTTGTGTAACCACCAGTCCCAAAGGTTGGTACTACCACTGTGTTTAAAAAAGAAAGTGACAGATTTAAATTTAATGTCAAGGGACATTATCCCTTGACATTAGAATAGTTTCCAAAAGCTACCAAACAAATCTGCATTAAGCAGGGGCAAAAGATAAAACTTTTCCTGAAAACCTACTGCCTCCAACCTAATCACAAATTGTTCTGTTTTGCCTCCTTTTCACTAAGCTTTATTCATATAGATATTAATCAGAATAGAGCTGGAAGGGACCTTGGAGGTCTTCTAGTCCAACCCCCTGCTCAAGCAAGAGACCCTATACATTTCAGACAGGTGGCTCTCCAGTCTTCTCTTAAAAATCTCCAGCGATGAAGCACCTATAACTTCTGAAGGCAAGCTGTTCCACTGGTTAATTGTTTTCACTGTTAGGAAGTTTCTCTTTAATTCTCTCTTTGATTAGTTTCCATCCATTGTTTCTTGTCTGTATATGGGTATACAGAGACAAAATATATACCATATACAGATGTGTACAGGGGTATACAGAGACAAAATCGGAATTCACATCTGAATCAAGATCAAATCAAACTACAGTCTAACCTTCCTGTAAATAATATGTCCAATTTTAAATATTCTTACTATTTGTTGTAATGTCCTAAAGCAGTGGTGTCAAACTGCTGGCCCTGATGTGCCACACGGAAGCCACGCCCAGCCCATTGCCGGCAGTGGCAAAACCTTCCCAATACGAGTTTGACATGTCTGTCCTAAAGCTTTCATCCTAACTTTCTCTGCAAAAATGTAATGCTTTATATAACTATGCTTAAAGTTGCAGCCTATGTCCGATTGAATACCACAAGATTTATTTCTAGTAAATCTCCACAGGACCACTGTAATGATGTTAAGAAACTCAACTATTCTCCACTCTCCACCAACATTCAAATAAAGGATATGTTTCCATTGTAAGGAGATCCTGAAGTAACTTGTAATTATCATCCGCAATAAAGCAGAGAAATAAGAAGCCTAACAAGTGATCCTTACCTTTTAAAAAATGAAAAACATTTCCCATCTTATTACACTTCTTCCTCCCTCCCTCCTTTCTTTACAATCTTGACTCTTTAACATCGTAACTACCCAAAAGGCTAGATTAATCAGTAAAGACATTGTCAGCTCCTGCACTGTTACCTCTAGAAAAGAAATTATATACCATAATGCATGTCTCTCTGTTGGTTTTCCTAAACATATTCCTAAATGATAAAAGTTGAGAGAATTAAGCAGCAGTAAGTACAACTACTAGAAATTATTCCTCCATATCAAGGTGCTAAACAGATTAATATTGCTGCCTTACCTAAAAATAAAAATCACACTGGATCAGTTAAAAGATTTATCTAGCCCAGCATTCTATCTTCACAGAGGCCCACAAATTGATCTGGAAGAGCCCACAAACAGAACATGCTGCCAACAGCATTATCCCCATTTTAGTCTCTCTAGTACTAGAGACTAGGTAAGTAGCTTACCTAACTTTTTCAAACTGTCTATGAGAAGTTATATCTTACATCTTGTAATAGCAAATTCCACTTCAATCATGTGCTGTTTGAAGCAGTACTTCCTTTGTTTTGACTAGAATTTCTTACAATTCAGTTTCACTGGATGATCCCAAAGTTCTAGTATTATGAAGTAGTGGACACCCTGCTTTGTTAAAACTCCAAACTGACTTTTATTGACATATTAGAACACTCTGCTGGATCCATTGTTGACTCTGCATTAGAATGAATACTGACACCGTGCCTCTGAGATATTATTGCTTTCCAACACTGCATCTATCATCATATAGTGAGACTAACAATTCATATGAGAAAAGACTCCTTAGGTAACTGTAACAAGTCACCAAATCTTCTAAGAATACATATTCCCCAATTTTTCATAATAGATATGTATATATGGGTAAGGTCTACTCTAAGCATTTCCCAAATTCATCTATCAGCCTTCTTGCTGTTTCCTTAACATCAAGCTGAAAGGTGTGCAGAAATTTCATTCCACTCTGCCATGCCTTAAATCCTATGAGTTCTGTAATCTTGCCTATGCACACCAAGTAGATTATTGGTGCTTTCAGGTAAAATGTGGATATGCAGATTCTATATTATTTCAAAGTTTAGCTCCAGCAACATATACACTACAATAAGTGTTAGCAATATTATGTTAGATCATTTAATTTAGAACTTTGATACTACCAATTCAATATGCAACTAACATAACTTTTGTTTAAGCCTAGATAAAACTATCATTGTAATCTCATTTTAATACTATATCAATGCTCAATACCATGGCCTAAGTAACCAGTAGGCTCTAATGTTCAAAATTAGTTAATATATAATAATCTCCAAGCAAGCATGTTTCTAACATGGCAAGGTTTCTGTAAATGAATAAATCAAGATACAAGGAACTGCCTTCCAACCACACTTAATATACATTTCAACCCATTAAATAATTTCTTCAGTGTTAAAAACTATATTCAGATTCAAGGATATTAAACAGAATTGCTGACAATGCTCTTCATTATTTTGCCCAAGAGTTGTGTCTGTTATAAGCATAAAAATATGGGGCCATTTGTTTCAAATCTAGAAATGATGAAGCAAGTTCAGCAAAGTGTGAGACTTGGTTAAGAAGGCCCCTCTGTATAATCTGGCAGCAATGCCAACACACACTCATTTAAGATACAAACTCCATTTTATCACCAACCAGTCCTGTTCTTCTACCTGAGTGAAATAGTCTGGGAACTGGAAAAACCTGCAACCTCAGCCAAGTACAGAGATGTCTTATTTACAAAGAAAAAAAAACAGGGAAGTGAGGGGAAAGGGTCTGAGACTTGTAGAAATGGTTGCAAGAATAGACTGACAATGTGAAATGGAGCTCTCTCCAGATAAACAGAGCTACCTCACTAGAGTTTGTGATTGCTATACTGCTCACATCTAAGGTGGATTTCTTTTTAGGATACCGGGAACCTGCCTTTCCTGTTTGAAAGTCATCAAGAACTCTAGAAGTTGCAGGGTCAAGCCCCACCTTGTTGCCTATTGGCCAGCCATCGCATTCAGCCCACTGATGAACTACACACCTCGATTGGGAACTTGTAAAGTTTGTTCCTGGTTTTTCAGTCCCATTCCTCCAAAACAGAGTATCCACATCCAAAAGACTCCCAATATAAAGTTATATTCCATGTCCTTCCTGTATTTCCCTTCCCTCTTCCCAACTTACAACTATCTTCTGAGAGAAGAACTTTCATCCATACCCACCAATTCAAGAGGATGAAAAGAATCTAAAATGCGTAAGATCGGAAATAGCAAATTCTCTACCAAAAGATCACTCTCTCACACACACAAACACATATACACACGGAGCACAGGACAGAACCCACACATATATATATCTATATCCAATCCAAACCCATTAATCCGAAATCTTTCAGCATTCGCTTGAGCCTCCTGTTGCCTCTTTCTCTCTTGCATAGCTACTTGCAAATCCTCACACGGATCGGGGACCGACTGCTACAGCAGCAAGAGATCCATTGCTGGGGAGAAGCCATTGGAAAGTGCAGCCACGACCCCCGACCATTCCAAGCACCCCGGGACTCCGCATCCTTCCAAACCCAGCGGCTTACCCTGAGGAGAAGTGCCGGAGCGGTGCAGATGTGGCGGGGCAGGGAAAAGGTGGGAGAAGGCAGGACGGCAACTCAGAACATCTCTGCCCGCGGGCGCTTTACTCCAACCCAGCCATTGGGGAGAGAAAAGTTCGAAATGAAAACAATAGAAGGGAAAAGCCGAGTTGCAAGTGGACGAGGCAGGAGCGGAGTGAGGGGGACCGCCGAGAGGCCTAGCTATGCGAATGGCAGCCGGAGGAAACAGGAAGGCTTCGCTGGAAAGGAGGAAGCCCGTCCTTTGTTTGCCAGGTTTTCCCTGAACAATGGCTGCTGCTGCTGCTGCTGTCTCAGGCCCTCTGTTGGGGTATGGAGGAGACTCTGCTATTGCACACCCGCTCGCTCGCCCTCGCGTACACGCGCGCACGCACACACACACCTCCCAGTGCCTTTCAGAAAGAGGCCCAGAAGCTACCCAAGGAGGAGGACCTCCCTCCCTCCTCCCACTTCTCTCCCCCGCTCCAGGGGCTGCTCGGATCGCAGGAACGAGGGAGGGATCTCCTATGCCAAGGCTGAGAAAAACAAAAGAGAGAGAGAGAGAGACGGTGTCCGACGGAAAGAGGTAAATCCCCAAGGCGGAAGGGAGACAACGCAGCGGAAAGACCAGAGGAGAGAAGAAGGCAAGGGCAGGAGGTGATGCCAGCCCTTGAAAGGGGAAAAGCTTCCTGTTGTAAAAAGTACGCACGGCGGCCTTGCAAAAACAGATCTTGCAACTAAAAGAGCCCCAGCTTCCCCACCTTGGAAGAAATTCTCGGACTGTTCTCTCGCTCCACCACCACCACCACCCCCCCACAAAAAAAAACAAAACCCGTGTTTCAAGGAGGATGGGAAAGCTTCAGTGTGTGTGTTTTATTGTGGCGTCTGAAAATGCTAGGAAGGAAACAGAACTTTGCCATGTCTGGGTTGCTCTCTTGTGCTATATATCTGCAGAAATAAAGCCAGTATTGACTCAGTTACAAGGGTGGGGAAAAGGAGTGAGACGTATTTGTTCAAGACTACATTTGTACTAGGAAGCTTCATACAAAAAAAAAAACCCCACACAAAATCTACCGCAATCAGAAGAATATGCACTAGCGAGCAAATCCCTCTGAATTTAATGGGAATTACTTCGAAGTAAACGTGATGAAAGCCATGATGAAATTGGTAGGGTCATTCATTACCAATATAAAAATAGAAACTTAATTCTATAAAAAGCTGAGGGGAGAGAGAATTGTGGCAAACTCGTATCTATCTGATCACCCTAGATCCTTTAGGTGTGGATGTTTGAGGTGTAGAATGAGCCAGAAGCATGCATAATAGCAATAGAAAATCATAATTTTATCCAGTTATACACAGATTGGATATTAATATGCTAACAAATTATAAGATCATTTAATGGTTCCATATCAGGAGTCCCACATATGGGATTGCATGAGTTCTTTATATGTGAAGTTTTATATAGCTTACATAGCTCTGTCTTCCAATAAAGGGCAAGGAATATAAAAGAAACTACCTTAACAGATAAGGTCCCTGCTATTTCCCCCAAATCTGATATGTATCCTGAGATTATTGCTGTACACTATTTAGTCGTAGGATTTGCCCTGCACTAGACTCAACTTTGCAATTGACTTTTAGAGCTAGAGGTTGAATTGCCAATTTTCATATATACTACCAATAGGAGACTCCGAGAACTGCTTTTCCCAAGATGGTATCCTCAGATTATTTTTAGACTACAATTTGTAGACTTCCTATTTAGCCTGTAATGATAATAGAAATAAAGCAGGTGAAATAGGTGAAGGATTAGGGTGACATGATAACAGTGTTCCAAAATCTCAGGGGTTGCCACAAAGAAGAGGGAATCAAGCTATTCTCCAAAGCACCTGAAGGCAGGACAAGAAGCAACAGATGGAAACTAATCAAAGAGAGAAGCAACCTAGAACTAAGAAGAAATTTCCTCACAGTTAGAACAATTAATCAATGGAACAACTTGCCCCCAGAAGTTTTGGGTGCTCCAACACTGGAGGCTTTTAAGAAGAGATTGGACAGCCATTTGTCTGAAATGGGGGTTGGACTAAAGACCTCAAAGGTTGCTTCCAACTCTATTATTGTTAAATACGGGTATTACAGTGGTTAAAGCTTCTGCTTTGAAATCTTCATATCTAATATAGATGCCAACAAGATAGGGCCATTGTCAATAAGCAAATTACAAACTTAGTCTACAACAAGAAAAGCAAAGTCAATGGCGGAAGCCAGGTTTGCTTAAAAACCATGTGATCACTTAATAACTGAAGTGACTCATTTAACAACTGTGGCAAAAAAGGTTGTAAAATGAGGCACAACTCATTTAACAACTGCCTTGTTTAGTAATTGAAACTTTAGGCTCAATTGTTGACCTGTTTATATATTTATGTATGTGAGCTCTTATAGACTGATTACCTTTTCCTGTTAAATATCCTGAAGACATCAAGGGAAGAACACACACACTTGTAGATAATGCTATTGTTTACATCTTGATTGTTGGTCTAGTCTTAATCTTGAAGACCAACAATCAAAAATAATAACCCAATCTAGTAAACAAGAAACTACTAACTCAGAGAAATGAGCTATCAGTAACCAAGGAACCACCAAGACCGCTTCCACTAACAGTGACAGGGCAAGGCATTAGTATATAAAATAAGTGCAAATCCCACTCCTTTCTAGCACTGATGATGTTACTTAGTTTGGTAATCAAACAACTGAAGAAAACAACCAAGAGAGCATCAATTTGCATTTGTTTTAAAATATTGTGAGCTTTTTAAAATTAATGTATTTCTAGGTTTACTATAATAAAACAAACCACAGGCATCTAATACAAACAAGGAAATAGTAAATGAAAAGATGTCACATGTAGTGATGTCAAAACAAAAAGCCCTTCTTTTCATGCTGGCATCCAACTGTCAGACACAAGTCATATGGTTTGAATAGCGACAATGTGATGAAAGTTTTATCATTTGTCCACACTTCTCCCCCCCCCCTTATGAGACAAGTCTTCAAATTATGGAAGGCATCCTTGATTAGCTTAAAGTAATGGAGACCAAACAAAAATTATCATATTCTCATATCATAATTTCAGTTTAGGGGTTAGCAAACATGGTGTTTTAAACAGTAGTTCAAAACAACAAAATAAAAGAAGAAAACATAATGCTGCAGGAAAATGTACTCTATGTATTTTGAGCAATTGTATTTGGCTAAAACTAAAAGTCTGCACATTTGTTTTTTTTTCGTGAAAGGATTTGAATCTTGGATTTTATGTGCTGAAATACTGTATCATACACTCATGCACACAAATACAATTTGGCCAGAGTACTACTGGGACAAATAAGACTATGCTCTTTGGAACAATAGAACAAAGATGGTTCTAATTATCAGATCTAAGCTTCAGAACTCAGATCACAAATTTTCCAAGACTCAGTTGGTCTCCATGAGTAATCAACAAATGTGGGTCTGTAATATATAAAAATAGTCTTACATGATTGGTGTATCTAGCTTAATATTCCATGACAAGTACTAGTTTCATATGCATTAGATTAAAAAGAGGCAATATAATCTCAAATTCCATTTTTCTGCCTCCCTCTGTATGAATCAGATTTTTCTGGTGTAGTGCCAAAAAACAATGTCGTTTATTTTGGAGAGATAATGAAACGATTGTATAAGTCCCTAGAATGGCTTTCACTTATTTTTAAAAATAAAACATATCATTCAGAACATCCCCGTAGGTGAAAAAAAAAAGAGAAAATATAAACATACTATAGACCACTTACTTTGTGTCATTATCCTGCACGCTTTACAGTCTCTGCACTGCACCTCCTAAAAACACATCAACCCTAAGGAAAGTCTAAAACATTGCATTCAATTACTATCTACCCTGTCTGTATTCATTTAAAAAATCTGCTCCTCTCAACCTCAGACATCAACTAAATTCACACAACATGCTACCTTATAGTTAATATTCTAATTATCTTGCTTAAGGACAGCTGAATCCTATTTTTCTGCAAATCAAAAAACAACCCCCCCCCAACATTCTATACCGCCTTTGAAATTAATTACAACAGAAATAGGCAACCTGATGCTAGATGATACAGATTACAGTTCTTTCCAGACCCGAACTGGATGCCCAATGGTCAGCACCATGGAGTTTGAGTCCAAAACATCAAGCCTATTGCTTAACAAAGTAAATGCTTGTTTACACCCTAATCTTATGAGAACATGTTTTCAAAAATGTTCTTCTTAATTCTACTAGCTGATCATCTCATATGGTGGGATATAAAAATAAACTTAAGTATCCTGCATAATACTCAGATATTGCAAATAACTCACTATAGAGCTAATTAAGCTGAAAAGAGAAGACTAGGAAAATAATCAAGGTCATTTTATTGGGATGAAAAGCCATAGCTGCTACCTTATTCTCAGATGAAGTGGAACATAGAATTTTAATATAGTAAACAAAGGCAGGATTAGACATTCCCCCAACTGCTCCTATGCTACAAAGTGAAATGTAAAACAGTGTAATTTTTTTTAGAAAAAACACCTCTAAAGTTAAGGTGATCCAAATTTAAAAGGCTAGCAGCAGTCTTTTTACCAATTTAGGGTTGCAGAAAATACTTGTTACAAGTAGATGTATAACAACAGGGTTAAACTGTTCCTTCTGGCAGCAACAAGAGATTGTGGATCTGTCATTTGGCATAACCAGCTGCTATGGCTGCAGTGATGATGACTGGGAAGTGTGTGGGTCCAATTATGGTTCACTATGATAGCAGAGACATGAGTCATCATTCCCCAAATGCTGGGTGGCATACTTTGTGACAGAATGATGAAGAGCTATGGAAAACTCAGACGGACTAGTTACTATCCAAATTTTCAGATAAACCTAAAGTTCAGTGATGACAACGACAATACAAACTTTTACAATAACCTTTCTGAAGAAAATCCCTCTTCCCTCATGAATTAGCTGGTGTCATTCTAATGTTATGTAGTGATAAGTACCAATGAGATAATTCAGGGAAATGAAATACCTCAGCATAGAGGTATTGATGGTAAGTATTTCTTAATCTAGTATCTATTCAAAATTCATACTTCCTAATTAAAGTGAACATTTACAGTTCTTTGTTATAAGAATATTAGAAATTTGATATATAATGCAGAATACTACAAAAAATACCTTGTTACAAACCCTTTCTCTCTCCTTTCCATATTTATATTGCTATCATAATGAGGAGGATATCCAAATTAATCTAAATACCAAGGTTGATTTTCTCGAACTGAAAATGGTAAAATACTAGAAAATAGTAAAATAAATTACAATACCCCTAATGCTAGAAACAAAAGTTATAGTTACTATGGCATTTCTAATTTGCAAACTGTTATAGGCTTTATTGAATTTGCTATCAAAATAATCCTGTGAAGCATATTAATATTCTATACTTATAGGACTGAGCCTGAATATTTCTGATCAATGGTTCTGTGACAGAGATGAGATGAATCAAGATTAGATTCCACCCTAGATATCACATGAAATAAATAGTTGCAACAACATACAAACATACATACTTCTCTCTCTCTCTCTCTCTCTCTCTCTCTCTCTCTCTCTCTCTCTCTCACTTTCTCTCTCTCTCTCTGTGTCCATGTCTCTAGGAAATAAATGAGGCAAATGGCTTCTCTGGGAGAGCACACAGCTAGAAATATAGTGATTCATACTAATTTGTCATTGTGTAAAAGAGAATTCCTTTCACCTCTTCAGCATAACTAAAACAAATGTCAATTTTTTTCTGGAGGTATTTGGGAAAAGGAAAGAAACTCTGGATGGGCTAGACCTCGAAGAATTTGGTCAACTATTATAGTTTAAGTAAACTTAAATCTGTTATTTCTTTTCTTTTCAATCCTAGAAGCAACACAGAGGAAATGGAAAATATGTACTGTACAAGGACCAGGATAGATCTTATTCTCTAGCCTTTCTTCAATATGGCTGCTTTCAACTCTTAGTATTTCAAGCCTACAAAACTAAACACCATTCTGGTTGGGAATTTTGAAAGTCGTAGCCTAAAACAACCAGTTACTAAGCTGAGGAAAGCTTTGTGAAGGCATCCTAGATATACATCAGTCTGGCAGCTATGTGACTTAGATGCAGACCGACTGATATGCAGCAACTCCATCTGATTCTGGCCATGGTCAATAATTTAAGATGCACTGGATGAATGCTGAGATGGATCGGGGTGCAGCTGGCAAAAGTCCTATTTAGTCCCCAGTAGGAGGCACTGAGGTATGCTTCCCCCAAACTCTGTATTTAGAAATCCTACAGTACCATGACGCTACACATCCTCTTCACAACCTGTTTTCCTTGTTACCTTCTGGGAGGAGCCTTCATGGTATCCAAAGCAGAACATCCAGATTCAGAGTTTTGTTCCATATAGCATCAACTTCTTGAACTCTCAAGTTTCCTCCTTACGCTATGTGTTCAAAATGGACAGTGATTTATATGTGTATATATCATGTGTATATGTGTGTTATGTATGTATATGGGTAGATATATACTTTCTTTTGAGGGAACAGAATTTCATTTTTAATGTGGGCCAGCATGCTCACAGTAAAAAATGTCAATAAAGGTTATCTTATCTTATCTTATCTTATCTTATCTTATCTTATCTTCTCATCTTATCTTACCAGCCTAGCCCGGCCCCTTTTATACTTGCAGCTTTCTTTTCAGTCCTGGTTCATCAGGCTTTTTATTGCACACTGTGCAGCTAGCAGTGCTGTTCTGGGAGACATAAATCACATGGACACAGTTTTATGGCCATTGATCCAACCACGTGGCAGTCAATGCCACTCTCAGACAAACAGTATTTCCTCTTATTATAAGAGACACAGCTGTTCAGAAACTCAAGCCTTTTTTTTTTGCAGGTGCCCCCTCTCCACTTGCTAAGATTGGAATAGCAATGGGTTACTGTACACTGAGAAAGATGAAGGAATGCATAAATTTAAATTTGAAAACCATATGCACAGAATTCAGGCTTGAAGGTAACAGGAGGGCAAGGTCAAGATTGTTCTGGAACCTAATTTCCCCAGAAAACATCAAAACAAGTATCAGACTGATAGCAAATCCTTACCCTTGCTTTCCAACATTTCTTATAATTCTGTTTATGCACGAAGGAGAGCATTATCATCTGTGAAACAGGCAGGTTTGCTCTGTGACTTACTAGAATAATAATTTGGAAGCAGGGAAAACTCTGCAGGTGTAGAGGCCATTGCTGAGCAGGTGCTCCCCATCATTTGTTTCAGAAAGCTTTCTTCAGATCTTCTGAACTGAACCCTTGATTTTCCTCCTTCACAACAAATTCTGGAGTCAAAGATTCTGACCTGCTCACAGTGTGCTCTCTCTTTGCTCAATGAAATTTCCGGGAGACTTTTGTACTAGGCCTTGTGTATTCTGCAATTCTCAGATTCACAAGAACTCGTGCCGCAGATGCTGCAAATTTGATGGTCATTGCCACAAAAGAACATACGGCTTCTTTTTTCTTTTTTTTTTAAGCAGGGACTTGCTAAAGCAGGGGTCTTCAAACTCGGCCCTTTTATGACTCATGAACTTCAACTCCCAGAATTCCTCAGCCAGCGTACCTGGCTGAGGAATGCTGGGAGTTGAAGTCCATGAGTCATAAAAGGGCTGAGTTTGAAGACCCCTGTGCTAAAGGATTACGGTACATTCACCAACTGCTTTATCTCCAATTGGATTTACCCAAACATTTGTACTGTTATGGAGGCATGTTTAACTAAAGCAGGGGTAGGGAACCTTGGCTCTTTTATTTCTTGTGGACTTCAACTCCCAGAATTCCTGAGTCAGCACGGCTGGTGACTGATGTAGTTCTGATCTCTTCTGTTTCTTTTGTAAAGTAAAGTGTCAGGACTATATTTTCTCAAAACTGAATAAGGCAACAAAACTATCCAGCCTCAATAATATTATGTGTTCTTGATTATTTGGTATACTTTTTTTTTCAACCACAAGAATGGCCAAACATCAAGTGTTTAAAACTATATCCCATCTAAGGATGTGGCAGTCTTGGTTTTTATTTCTTTGAGCTTTAAATTCCCTAATTAAATTCTGCTCTGATTCTGAGATTTCCTGTCACATTTAAATCGATAGCCATTAATAGCTATCAACTAGTTTTAGAAGATATTATCAAGAAAAGTCTTTGTGATTTCTGTGCTTTGCTGAATTTAACTTATTTCTTATTATATTTATATTGCACCTTTTCTCTGAAAGCTTGAGGAGGCCTTGGAAGAGAAAAGAGTTCCTCTCTAATTGTTATCTTCAAAACATCCCTGTGAAATAGATTGAGCCAAGAAAATGACTCACCCCAAATATCACCCTGTGAGCTCTAAGAACAAGTTTGGACCTGAACCTCAGTCTCCCAAGTCCAATTTCAACATGTTAGTTATAACAGCATATACCAGTACAGGGAGTTGTGAAATGCATAAAGATGCTGCCTAGGAAACAATCAGAAAGAGACGCAGGAGCCCCCAGAGGTTTAATTGTCAAAGAAACAAACTTTGGAAGAATCCACCCTATTAGATCGGGCATTTAAAAATGGTGGCAGGAGGTTTGTATTTTCAGATCTGCAAAACTATTGTCAGCTCTCCCAGGCAAGCTAGTCAGGAAACACGACAAGATGGACTAACTGTATTGTACTGTAAGGCAGAGGTGTCAAACTGCTGGCCCACAGGCCGGATGCGTCATGTCGAAGCCACACCCACCCCAACTTTTTCCCCGGCAATGGGGAAAAAGTCGTGATACATCACGGCATGTCACATGTCATGGCGAGTTTGACACCCTTGCTGTAAGGCTATGCTAACAGAATCTTGCAAGTCTGAAAAGCTTGGTCATTTTGGACTCAGGGCTCCTACTTGATGAGCAGGTAGCAGCCATGGCTAGGGATCTGTCTTGTGCACCAATTGTCCTCTTTCCTAAACCAGGAAGCCTTGCTCACCATCACACCCTAGTTATCTTCAGGCTGGATTACTGCAATGCACTTTACATACTGCTGTCTTTGAAGACCGCTCAGAAGTTATAACTGGTGCAGAACACAACAGCACATATAAAATTGGTTACCTATAAGTTCATCCATGTTTCTCCTTTGTTGCGTGAACTGCACTGGCTTCCAGTTTTATTCTGGGGGCAATTCAAGGTGCTGGCTATCACATTTAATGCCTTACATGGCACAGGAGATGGTTATTTGCAGGACTGCCTTTCCCTAAGAGTATTCACCTGTTCCACTAAGTCAGATAGGATGGGCATGCTCTAGGTTCCCTCCTTGAAATCTCACCATCTAGCAGGGCCTCAGAAGCATACCTTTTCTGTGGCTGCCCCTATCTTGTGGAAACAATTTGACAGGCCCCTGCCCTTCTAGCCTTTCAGAAGGCCATTAAGGACTGGCTTTTTACTGAGGTTCTGGGATGGTATGAGTAGAAGACATGCATCTCAAGGGGAATCAATACGGCACAGTTTTTTTTGTTTATTATTTTGTTTTCATGCTTTATGTTTTACGTATTATGTTTTACGTATTATTACGTATTATTTTGTTTTCATGCTTTATGTTTTACATATTTATTGATTTTACAGTTGTAAGTTTTTCAGAGTTGCTTAAGATGACTGGCCATATAATTTTTTAAAAATAAATAAACAATTATGAAAAAAAAATCTGGTTGCATTAGCAGAAGTATAATTTCCAAATCATGAGAAGTAAGACTGTAATGTTACTCTATATTCATCATACTTCATTTGAACACTATATCCAGATCTGTGTACATTTCAGAAAGTTTCAGATATGTTAAAGCAGAATCACAAAAAGGCCACTAGGAGGATCAGGAGATTACAAACTAATCCTATTAACAGAGAGTGAATACACTGAGAATATTTTCCTTTGATAAGAACAGAGGAAAGGGAAAGATGATACAATTCTCCAAATATCTGAAAGGATGTTGCACAGTAGAATGTCCCAACCTGTTCTTCATCATTTTAGAGTACAGGATTCAGAATAAATGAATTTAAGTTACATGAACACACTATTAGTAAAAGCAGCACAAAAATGGAACACATTTTTTCAGGGAGGTGGTAGATTCCCCTTCACTGAATATATTCAGCCAAACACTAGTTAGTCATCTGCCAAAGATAGTTTCATTACTATTAATTGATTGATTGAATTTATATGCCACCCATCTCCTGGTCTGAGGCAACTCTGAGTGGCTTACAATAAAATTAAAAATAGGAATATAAAAACAATTATCAATATGAACCAGATTACAATTTCAATAGGTCAAATACAGACTAAAAAAAAGCAGGGGTATGGAGATGATCAGCAATGGTGTCTTCTTTGTCACTGGACCAACCAACTACAGCTTCCTCCTCAGGGTCCCAAGCCAACCAGCAGAGTCAGGTTTTAAAGCTCTTCCTGAAGTCAGGATGAGAGTGGATCTCGCTTCTAGTGGCAAGATGCTCCAAGGGCTAGGGACCATGGCAGAAAGTGCTCTTCTCCTATACCCCGCAAGCCAAAATTCTTGGCTGATGCAATCGGCGGTGGGCTCTTCCTGCCAGAACAAGTGGGATGGGTCAGTCCCTTTGGGGCAAGATGGCTCCTCAGATGCTCTGGACCCATGCCATAATGGGCTTTAAAGATGAGGATCAACATCTTGAATTGGAAGCAGATCAGCAACCAGTGCAGCTCGTGCAAGAGTAGTATTATACGTACCACCTTAAGGCCTACAGAACAGGTCACGCTGCTGCATTCTGGACAAATTGTAGCTTCCAAATATTCTTCAAGGGTCACTCCATGTAGAGTGTGTTGCACTAATCCAAATGAAAGATGACAAAGGCATGAATGATTGAATGCAGCAATTGCTGCATGCAGCTGATGAACATGAACTTTAAATAGACATAAAACTAATGGTCATTAAGCATTAAGTGAGGACTACCTGTATGGAATAGATCAGGGCTTTTCAACCAGTGGTACATGTACCACCTGTGGTACATTGGCACCTGGCAGGTGGTACGTGACCATCCTAGAAAAGTGGTAGTGGGGGAGGAGAATGAGCTGAACCGGTGGTAGCACCGTACAAGCCTGAGCGAGAGATGGCTGGAGCTGCAGGGCTGAGCGGAAGCGCCAGGATCAGCACCAGCCTCCAGTTGGAGCTCAGCGCTGATCCTGGCGCTTCTGCTGAGCCCAGAAGAACCACCGATCAGCTGGAATGTTGCAACATCTCCAGGGTCTTGTGATTTACATTCAGATGCTTGGCAACTGATTCATATTTAGGATGGTCAGTGTCCCAGGGTCATGTGAAGTGACCAAAACCTGCTGCAACCACCCAGCAGAGGGGGGGGAATAGAAAACAAACACCCCCCACCCCATCCCCACTGCCAATCCTCAACAGAAATGCTCACAACAAAGAAAATCTCGGACAGGAGGAAGAGTGTCGCCGGGCGGGCAGGCAGGTGTCTTGCTCGGCTGTGGCTTGGGAGACACTTTTTTCAGTGCTATTGTAACTTCGAACAGTCACTAAGCGAATTGTTGTTAAGTCGAGGACTACCTGTACTTCATCAGTTTTTCCTCTTTTTTTTTGGTCATCAAGTTTTTTACACCTTGCTAGGGGACTGGTGGTACTCGGATGTTGCCATATCCTAAAAGTGGTACAATGGGTTAAAAGGTTGAAAAGCCCTACACTAGATTTCACAGAACTCTATGATATATATATTGGAAGCTATAGTCCAATACATCTGGAAGGTATCAATCAGGCAACTAATAATCTTTGCATGGATCAAAGGAGGAAGATTTCTTATCAATACATGTGATAAAACTCAGAAAATCATTCAAATTCAGAAGAGGAATTGTGAAGATAAAACATGAGGAGGGCAACAAAGTCACAAATAACTGCATAATCATGGAAAAATGTAGCTACTCTTGCTACAGTATCACAGGCTGCCAGATAGAATAATGATCTGAGAATCAAAAGACCACAGCACAGTTTCAGGGAGATATGGTAATGGTAGCAGCTCAACTTAGTCCAGCCAGCCCAAAACATGGTTGAAGGTACTAGATAGGAAGCTACGAGAATTCTTTGTGTATATCTAAGTACCATCATTGCTTGATGGGATAACAGCAGAAGTTGCATAATATGCATATATGCAGAACTGATGGCATCAGTAGTTTGCCTGGGTGTGTGCTGTGTGACGTCCATTCCAAAATATCCCAATCTTTGCAGCTTGTTATACTGCTTTCTAAGGTCACTTTCTAAAGATGCATCACAATCGGTTTCAGGCTTTCAGCTGATATGGTTTCTCTGCTGAGAATAATTTACAATACTTCTAAAGCAAACATTTCAACGAATCAGTTTTGCTGTATTTCTAATTAACTCCACTATAAAAAGAGAAAGTGAAAATATAATATTTTTACAACGGGAAATTTTAGCTACCTCCCTATGACACAATGGAAGCTTGGTATCTGCTGCTGAGCCCTTGTAAAGGGCAGGCAGTTTGTGAATTCCAGGTTAGTCAGAAAGCGTTATCAGACAACAACACCAAACTCAACAGGGAGTAGCAGCATCTGCAGCACTAAGATTAGAACTTACTAAGTGTTCCTTCTTGCTTGGACACAGGGCTGGGGGATTAAACAGTAGAAAAGGGAAGAATACCTACTCAGTAGGGAGCTCTCTATTTAACTAGGCAGGATCCCAACAGGGACTGTAAACCAATCTGGATTGGACTATACTGTCCTCCTGAGACAGAGCTGGCAGGAGAAACTGTGTGCCTAGTGCATTCAACATTCCCCTAGGAACCCAGATGCTAGAGCTAATGGAGGACATGGGGCAATGAATGTGTTTGAGCTATTGTGTATGTGTTAATAAACATTTGCATTTGGGTATTTGTGCAAATATATGGGTGTTATATACTAAATTTTGGCATTCATGAGCACTAGGCATTCTGCAAATAATAAGAGTAATTTGTATCTCTTGAGTATGAACATTTATGGTCTTCTGTGCTTCAACCTATATGTTTGAGCATCTGGGCTCCGTGAGATGTTTTTAATCTACAGGATCTGCATAGTTGCTTTTTCTTATTTTTATTTTACATAATTGCAAAGGTAACTGGTTTCCTAAGCAAATACATTTGAATCTAGATTTCAAGATATTAAGTGACATAACCAGGTTTAGTAGTCATTTCCCAAAGAATCAAATGCATAAAATTAGCCCCTCAGTACATCCTTTGGGTAGCAAGAGGTGGACAGCGCTCCTAATTTTTTTCCTATACTGGGTGCCTCCCATATTATTATTATTGCTGCTAAATAGTCCTCATAATTACTGCACTAGCACTCATAGCCACTAGTCATATTGGCCTAACATTATAGGAGTTGCCATTCAACATATCTAGAAAGCATCTGCTTTTTTTCATAATAACACTACCATGGCGTACCAAATGTAAGCCACTTTTCATTAACAAATGCACTTGAAGTAGATTTGTTTCACCGAGGACAGTTTAATGATCTAACTTTGCCCCTGTCTATCTTCTGAGTTTTAGAAAACTAGGACAATGCACTGGTGATTAAGGAGTTAGAGTTGGAGCAAGGAGACCCAGATTCTAGTCCATCTTCAGCCACAGAGGCTCACTGAATGTCTTTGAGCCAGTCACACTCCCCGTCCCACCTTCCTCACGGGGTTAATGTAGTGGGGGGAAATAGGAGAGAGTACTATGTAGTCCACCTTTACCTTCTGAATGCTAAGCAGGATATAAATTAATAAAACATCTGTGTCACATGAGCCATAAAAGAGTAGTAAGTTTTTTTTCTCCCAAGAAGATGAATAAGGAGCTATTCAACCTCTCCCAATGTCCCATCAACGGAAGGAAACCACAAGTTCTCCTGCTACTGCCTGATAAGAAACTTTCCTCTAAGTTCCATTTTCTTTATGCAAAAAAAAAATTAAAATAAAATAAAATAAAATTGAGGAGCAGGCATGATTTTCTTCTTGTTATTACTTCTCCAATTTCTTTCTTTGTCCAAGATTACATGCATACTTATAAAACCCTTAGTTTGCACTAATATCAGGTCTGTGAAAATGACCCTAAGCAGCCCTTTCTCAAATCCCATCAGATAATAAGATGACGTTAATGTCCGAACAATACAATACTGTATAGCCAGGAGAAAAATATCTGTTCTTGCTTTAAAAAGGAAACTAAAAGAATTGCTAAACTGTTTGTGTCTCTCACCCAGTCACTAAACTGTTATATTAAAAAAAGGAGTCTCTTTTCTAGAATTATACTGACAATACGATATAAAGTACTATTAATATCCATATCAGGGGTCTCCAAACTTGGCAACTTTAACAGACATGGCTGGTTGTGGAATTCTGGGAGTTAAAAGTCCACAAATCTTAAAGTTGCCAAGTTTGGAGACTCCTGATCTATAGTATTACATCAGCATTACAGTACAAATATTTGAAATCTCAAATCAACCTCTCAAATCATAAGAATTACTTTAGAAACTGTAAATACATAAGTACCTAAGATACTTACTATTTTCTAATCTTTGACCTATTTCAGCACCACTTTTTGAACAGGAGGACTGTTGTCTGGGGATGAAAAGCACCGTCATCCATCTTAAACTAAAATAGGGCTTTTGAAAGATCAGGATTTAATTATTGTAAGGGTTATGCCAGAAAGCTATGTCCACATACTACTTGCCCCAAAATAATTTCCCAGTGAGAAATCATCTTATTTTCATTAGTTAAAAGAAACCGAACTCAAATATAATCAAAATAAGAACAAAATACTACCAGTATTACTCATATTGAAATACTGGCTTAATTGGTACCAGCATTACAGCTGACTGGGGAAGAAATACAAACATGGTTGAAACTATAGGGGACAGAGTAAATCTTTAAAGCATGAGATTTAAAAGATTTAAAAACAAACACATTCTCAGTGTTTCAGCAAGACCCTATACAGGTAGTCCTCAACTTACAAAAGTTCATTTAGTGATCGTTCAAAGTTACAGGCACTGAAAAAAAATGACTTGACCATTTTTCACACTTATGACCATTGCAGCAACGCCGTGGTCATGTGATTTACATTCGGATGCTTCACAACTACTCACATTTATGATAGTTGCAGTGTCCCTGAGTCATGCGATCACCTTTTGTGACCTTCTGACAAGCAAAGTCAATGGGGAAATCAGATTCATTCAATAACCTTGTCATTAACTTAACAACTGCAGTGATTCACTTAACAAATATGGTGAGAAAAGTCATAAAATGGGGCAAAACTCACTTAACAAATTTCTTACTTAGCAACATAAATTTTGGGCTCAATTGTGATTGTGCGGATTACCTGTACTGCATATTGTACACACAGCTGATTTAATACAATTTGATTATGCAATACTAATCTTATTTCTGTCCTAGTCCTATAAGATTTTATAGTTTCAAAGTTAAGAATCAGTGCTAAGGAACAAATTTATTACAGCATCCTCTTTCCCAGTACTCTTCAATATCTTCATAAATAAATACATAAATAAATAATTTAGATAAGGAGATAGAAGGGGAACTCATCAAATTTCCTACCAAGCTGGTAGGAACAGCCAACATTCCAGAAGATAAATAGGCTCAATATACAGAAGAATTTCAAAAGACTTAAACACTGGGCTCTGTCTAACAAAATGAAATTCAATGGTGATAAAGTAAAATTCTACATTTAGACAAAAAACAAACACAAAGGTATAGGTATAAAATAGGTGGCACCTGGCTCAATAGTAGTAACTGTGGGAGGGATCTTGAAGTCCTAGTAGACAATCACTTAAATATGAGCCAGCAGTGTGCTGCAGCTGCCAAAAAAGCCAACACAGTGCTAGGCTGCGTTAACAGAGGGATAGAATTAAATTAACATGAAATGTTAGTACCCCTTTATCATGATTTGGTAAGGCCACACTTGGAATATTGCATCCAGTTTTGGTCACCAGAATATAAAAAAGATGTTGAGACTCTAGAAAGACTGCAGAGAAGAGCAACAAAGATGATTAGGGGACTGGAGGCTAAGATGGGACTAGGGGTGGCATGATAGCAGTGTTCCCAATATCTCAGGGGCTGCCACAGAAGGGGGGGGGGTGTCAACTTATTCTCCAAAGCAGGAAAGAAGCAATGGATGGAAACTAATCAAGGAAAGAACCAATCTAGAACTAAGGAGAAATTTCCTGAGAATTAGGACAAATAATCAGTGGAACAAGTTGCCTCCAGAAGTTGTAGGTTCTTCAACATTGGAGGTTTTTAAGAAGAGATTGGACAACTATTTGTTTGAAATGGAATAGGGTTTCCTGCCTAAACAGGGGGTTGGACTAGAAGACCTCCAAGGTCCCTTCCAACTCTTATTCTGTTATTCCTAAACATCAACTTAAGTTTATTATCAAAAATCAGGATTTAACTTCCCCACTCTACTGAGTACATGCTGAGTATAGTTGGGAAGAAATGCTTCCAGCACTTCACCTGTTGGGGATCAAAAGAACTTTAAAATATCTCCCCCTCCCCCATAGCAAAAAGCTCACATCAACAGTAATTCTTCAGCCTTGCATCAATCAGAGGACAAAACTGGCTTCTTTCTCATGTCGTCCCCATTGGGCAAAACAGAAAGATGAAAGGAGGCCATTTTGATACAGCATGTCAGTGGGTACCTTCAGGAGTGTGGACTTTAACTTCCAGAATTGTCAGAAATGGCAATGCAAACTAGATAGGACTTTTAAGACTTTGGGGATGCTGTAAAAAGCCATAGTGTGATATGACAGCCAATATTAGTTTTATACATCCAAGTGCTTTTTAAATAAACAAGTAAATAAACAAATGAAGCTGTATGCAGGTCCCAGCTGAGAATTGGGGAAGGTACTACCAGATGAATGCAATTATACTTTGCATTATACCTTGTAGGAGAAATATATTACACTCTTCCTGACCAACTACGGTACCAAATATTTTTAAGGTAAAATGGAAAATTCCAACAAAGAAATATTCTAAAGATGGAATTATACTTTTATGGTTGCTGGGAATCACAGTCTAGCAGGCCCGAAGGGCTATAAAATGTTCTGGCCTGTTTAATGTAATAGTTGTAGTTCAAGCCAACAGTTTCTATGCTCAACATTACTACATGTATTGAAACACCATATACTATATTTTCCCATAGCAACTTTGCTCCTGACTAAGAAAGGTCACCTATCAGAGCTGTTGAAACCCTCCTCCATGCTGGTGTTTTTGAACCTTGCTTTAGCTGCCTACTAAGCTTTTTTTTTTTTACTTTACTACATTTCTGTAGTTTAAGTATTCTACCAAATATTGGCTCTGTTACTTTGTATCCTGTACAGGTCCTAGAGGTTCGAGGTTCAAGGTTAATCTCCTTGCCATTTTGTATATATTTGCGAAGGGAAATTGGGGGAGCAGCATTGTTAATGAGTCTGTGTCCTCTTCAAAGTAGGATAGGAAAACATACTTTTAAATTTCAGTGAGAACATTTATTAAAGTCCACTTGGTGTAATACTAATGCCAAGTAAGGCCTCTAAGAGGGAGAACAGAAGTACAATAAATGCTTCCTACAACAATCAGCTATACTTCTAGGGTACTCCTCGTGTTACCAGGACAGACCACAACAGGACAGCTTCGAGTTTTCTCTTTATCTGTGATGCCCTTCCAACATTTTTTTAGCCATGTGAAAGTCACTTAGACTTTTCCATGCTGCTGATAGCTACATTTGAAAACGAAGTCTTAAAACATGATGACATAAAATAAGACTGATTCAATAAATGGGACTCATTTTCAAGATGAATGTGTGACTGTCATGTACTTTATATGTGTATCTGATTTTCACAAAATAGAAAAGGTCCATATACTGCTAAGCTTGTAAGCCGCCCTGAGTCTTCGGAGAAGGGCGGGATATAAATGGAATTAAAATAAAAAAATAAAATAAATAAATATACCATGAGACACCAACCTAACTGAAACGTAACTTCCACTATTTGAGATCCATTCGTGGAAAAACGGCACAGCTAAGAGAATGTTTTAAAAATCTGTTAGAAACTTCTTTGTAGGCTGACAATATTAGAACAGTTTTCTCTTTTTCAGAGTAAACAGCTGAAAAGAAATATCTTGTTCATCATACAGCTGGAAAAAGGGAAAATATTGTTGCTTTTTTAGAGCACTTAGCTGGTACAAACAGAGGAGGAACTACCCTCACTATTTTTATTTCTACGTAATATTTTGGTGTAGGACAATACATTTCTGTTAAGTAAACCATTTTTGCACCAAAGAATTGAAGCCTTTGAACTATGGTGCTGGAGACGACTCCTGCGAGTCCCTTGGACTGCAAGGCGCTCAAACCGGTCAGTCCTAGAGGAGATCAACCCTGACTGCTCTTTAGAAGGCCAGATCCTGAAGCTAAAACTCAAATACTTTGGCCACCTAATGAGAAGGAAGGACTCACTGGAGAAGAGCCTAATGCTGGGAAAGATTGAGGACAATAGAAGAAGGGGACGACAGAGAATGAGGTGGCTGGATGAGGTGGCTGGATGGAGTCACGGAAGCAGTAGGTGTGAGCTTAAATGGACTCCAGAAGATGGTAGAGGACAGGAAGGCCTGGAGGAACATTGTCCATAGGGTCGCGATGGGTCGGACATGACTTCACAACTAACAACAATAACAAAACCATTTTTATTTGCATTTTACAGTCAGAGTTATTAGAATGAAAGAATATCTATGCAGTGCAGAGATAATGCTCATGCCTTAAATATGGTCTTATACATACATTATTTGTAAAAAAAAATATAGAGTATTAAGGTTAAGTAAACTTCCAGTTTCACAATGTAAATATGGATGCAACAGGGTATCAGCTCAGCTCTAAATTCTAAATTTTATGCCAATTTTAGATTTTTTCCCCCTTTCTTTACTCATACATAGCTAAATTTCCTTAACGTTTTTGGCAGCTTAAAATTTATTTTGTTAAGATGACATACCCCACAGTGTCCCTATACATTTGTTAGATACCTACTGTAACTGATTACTGAAATTCTATTGTCTATCTTACCTAGAAATGAGGATCAATAAAGTTTGTGAGAACTTTAGAATTATTTAGAATTATTCAGAATTCAGAATTATTGCATGACAACGCTTCATAGAAATGACTTCAAAGCATATTTTGCAAAGAAACAGAAACATACACTACTGTATAATTCCTAGTAACTTCCTAAAGACTGCTAATGGCACAAAATAAGAATCTTATTTTCTCTTTAACCATGCATGATGCAAAATTTAAGTCAATGAAAAAGTTCTATACAGCAGTGAGTGAAGTCCTGCAATGTTTGAGATTCAAGTAAACATTTGAAAAAGTTATAGTAGGTGAAGGAACCAATGTTATTGCAATCAATTCTGCAAGTTGAGATTTCCTCTTACCTCTACTCTCACCTCTATGTTAAAGTTCACTATGAGGGTCGTAGATCGGAAAGGGTCAAATGTCCTGATTTTTTTTCTGCTTTCAACCTTATAGATTGCACTGTTCCAATCAGCTACATAACTTACACATCTTAATCAAGATCTTGTATTGCTTGGTGGTACTGCAGTGGAAACCCGAGTTACCTCGTATTATGGTATTTCATGTGCTTCCCTAAAAGATAATTGCACAGTGTGACTTTGTGGCAGTTTTAAAAGTACGTAAACACTGTACAGTGATAAGAAAGGATTAGGTGACAAACAACATGAAATATAGAGAAAAGTGCAGGATACATGAAAATAAAATTAAAGAATGTGTTTCATTGTTGTAGATTGACAGTTAGTGGAAATTAAAAATTCCTGGTCTTAAACACACAAGAAAAGTACAGATGCGGGGGGGGGGGGGGAGAATTTAAATGAAGGCAATGGTTCTGGGAATCATATTCAAGAGAGAGGTTGACAAGCTTAGAAAGGGGTCAGAATAGAGGTGGCAAAATGGCTGATTTCAGCAGCACATTTTTTTATTTCTTAAAAAGATGTTGGGAACAAAAAGCTACTACTAGGAGGCAACCTGTTTCAATTTCCACTCATGCATCCCCCCAAAGAGTCCAAAATAGAATTGCAAAAATCTAGCAGTGTAGTTGGACCATACCTAACATCCAAGGAAGTTTTTTTTTAATGCAGAAGTGGAAACAATTTGTCTCTTAAGGGATCCCTGTCTCTATTCCTACCCTTAATTCCCCCAAGGCTAAAAATGGGGCACTGTGCTTACCAGTGACATCAACTTTGACCTTCATGCTGATTGGAGACCCAAATTGCAGCCTCCAATCTGGGGAAAAGCTGCCCACTTAGCTTAATTGTATGGCTTAATTGTATGTTAACCAACTGTTGTATCACAAATAAAAAAATAATAAAAAGCAGCTTGTAGTGTAGTGCAATGTGAACAATGCTTTGTTCTCTTGTAGTTGTAAGGTCTTCTTATTCTATCTAGTGTTGTGCCAGATTTTAAAACCCAAAATAGATTTAAAGGTAAAGGTTCCCCCGCACATGCGTGCTAGTCGTTTCCGACTCTAGGGGCCGGTGCTCATCTCCGTTTCAAAGCCGAAGAGCCAGCGCTTGTCCGAGGACGTCTCCGTGGTCATGTGGCCGGCATGACTACACGCCAAAGGCGCACAGAACGCTGTTACCTTCCCACCATAGTGGTCCCTATTTTTCTACTTGCATTTTTTACGTGCTTTCGAACTGCTAGGTTGGCAGAAGCTGGGACGAGTAACAGGCGCTCACTCTGTTACGCAGCACTCGGGATTCGACCCGCCAAACTGCCGACCTTCTGATCGACAAGCTCAGCGTCCTAACCCACTGAGCCACCGCGTCCCTTAAAATAGATTTAGCTTCCCATTATTGCTTGCATGTCTTCCTCAGCCCTCCAACCTCCACCGAGAAATAAACTTAAATCCTGGGCTAGCAGAGCTCCTTTGGAGGGTAAGAAATTGAGAGTAGTGAGAAAGGAAAGGTTGCTAGTCTCTTTCATCTCTTGCCATTTTCCTACTACAATTGCCTCTTCCAGCTGCTCCAGCATAGGTTTTCAGAGGTCAGTTTATCTTTGCAGATATGACTCTTGAGGGGAGGCCAGCTTAGGAAAGTTCTTCTCAAACACGAAAGACAGATGGTTAGGTCAAGAAGGGACCTGAGAGTTTGTTTAGAATCAGCTTCTTTCAGCAGAAAACAATCTGAGTGATTGCAAAAGAGCTAGCTGGATGGTAAAGGGGAATTCCAGTTTGCTGCAGCTTTAGCCTATCCCAGTAGGAAGCACTTCCTGCCTCCTGCAGTTCCCCCCTCCCCCAGCCTTACCCATCCCCTCTCTATTCCCAAGACTAGTGCATGCCCAGGCGGTGCCGAGTGAGCCCCAGGCTGGCAGCAAGGAGGCTCTTTTGTATTTCTCTTGGAGGTGATTGGCTGGTGAATCCCCTAGGCAGCCAAGCGGCAGAGTAGAGCGCAGAGTAGAGCGAGTTGCTGCAGTCTGGCTGGCAGGGTCTCACATGCACCCAGCATGTGACAGTTCCCAATTAACTCCTGCTCCAGTTCTGAACATACGCAGGAAAAGCCACACATGTGGCCAATATAGCTCTCTCATCTCCCACTAACCGTCACTGGTGGATATTTATTGCTCCTGCCTCCATTTACCACCTACTGTCTCCATCTTCATTCTACTGCTTTTCTAATCTGGCCATCGCAAGCAGCAAAGTCCTATCTCCAGTTCCCTTTTCCTGGGAAACAATTCCTATCAGCATCTGAGAGCTAGTTTGGTCTAGCGGTTAAGGCACCAGGCTGGAAAGCAGGAAACTGAGAGTTCTAGTACTGCCTTAGGTATGCAAGTTGTTGGCTGGGTGACTTTGGGCTAGTCACTCTTAGCCTGGATATCAGACTCAGGCAAGAAGCTGATCAGTCAATTCCTGTCGCAATCAATGGATCAACATTCAGTTGCCAGACCCTGCACTTGCAGAGGGGGGAGGGAGACAGTGGGAAGGGGGGAAAAAACCCAATTCCTATCAGCAACTACTGCCATCCTGTGGCTTGGATAATAAGAAAACTCCTTCCTTTTGGTTTGCCAAGCACTCCCTTCAAATTTCCACTGCTAGGAAAAATTGGACGACATCAGCATTTGCTTAAATTTGTCTCAGTATTATTTGTCTATCTTCATGAAATTACAGCAGAGTATTTAAAGCCCAACACTGCTCAGCCAGTATTTCATTTATATGTTGCAGTTTTTCAGATACCTCTTTCCCATATTCTCTGGATTCTTTCAAACCCATAATGCAGATTTCCCCAGTTTCTAGCTGCATTTTCCAAAGTCCGGATTTAATTCATGTGCTTCTCTCACAAATCATATAAATACACTGATCAGGTTTATGCAACATAGTAAGCTGAAACATGACTGGCTAATTATGCTTCAGAATGCTATGTAAATTAAGCCAATACAATTAGTTTATTATTCAATGTAGATATATAAACTATGCAACTTGAAGAGTTATTAGAATTAGTGGACAATTTTAGCTGCATAACATGAAAAATTAGCCAAATAATGACTGCAAACATGCTACTGAAGTAGATGGATCACTTCATTGGGAAATACATATTGTCTCATCCTTTTTTGTCAAACCACATAAGTGAAGTTTATGTTTCTACATATATCCATTGAACAACATCAATGTAGTTAAGGTACACTCTTCATATTTTGTTTTAAATTTTATTGTTGTCATTTGCAAGTCACCATCAAGGATCTGCCTGTGTGCTTCCCTCATTTCTACTTGGCATTCCTGTAACACTGGTTAGTAGGTCCAAATGGAGAAGTGGTTTCCTAATCCATTTATTGCAATAATGGAGTTTTGTTAAATTGCACAATATCATTTACTTGCTAGAATGCCTGCCAAAGTCAAAAGCAGGTTAACAATGGCCTAGTTCTTATTTTGAACATGCCTAGTGATACCAGCAGAAATTATCTTTATATAATTTATAATAGTTTCAAGTAGCACTTCTTGGGACATAGACATAGATGTATGTAGATCACTTGGGTATTTCTACCCTTAAATAGCTTAATAAACAAAGCTAGTATTTCTTTTTAGGATTGGTTTCTGATTCAAAAGGAAATAAAGTCAATTACATCTCAGTCTGTTCCTTACTGGAGGAGAAAATTATTCTTATTCATCATGCATTGTATTCAGATTGGGAATCTCATTTTCTTTTAAAACAAACTTTAGCTTCTGGTCCTTACAAAAAGGGAAAGAATTTGTTGAAAACGTGGTGGACCCCAAGTATTCTGGACTTAAGCTATAGCTTCTCTAGTTAGCATGAATGATGGTAGACAATTCTAAGCACTCAATTGTAGTCCCCCAAAGCTAGAGAGCTCCTATTTGCCTATCGCTGCTCTAGAAGTAATAATAGAATTTCTAAGCTCTTACACAGAAACTTACTCAAGCTCCTATTGTGCTGAATCAAATACTTATATGGACAATTTCTCTCTCACTTGCTCAAATGTATTTTTTTTAAAAAACTATGAGGATGGATCACTTTTATTTCCTCTATCTCTCTCCTAATCCATCTTGACAACTCAGAGATAACATTTACAATAATTTAGAATTGGTATTTCCTTCACAGAATACAGTACAACCACTGGATCAGATAGCTTAAGATACTTGGTCCTTATTTTCTGCTGTGATGTGTCACCTAAAGTTGAGTGATAGAGTATTTGGCAGAAGTAACCCTGGTTTATGAAAGTGGTGGGACTTGAAAGAGAAGAATTTGAGCTATAATTTCCAATATGACAACTGGCAATTCAGTTTTAAAATGTTATGCCTCCTAGTCATATTTTCTGAGATAATAAAGTCAGGATAAAGGACTAAAATAATCTAGAATGACTCCATATTGGGACACAATAGTGCAATGCAGGCACTATTTCTTTGTAATTCGAAAATGTATTTATCATTGTGATTTCACACTGAACTTAACATTGAGTTACTAATTCTGCAATCTTGCAACCTGTATCAGGTGAACAGTGGAAATGAGAGATACACGACAGGTAAGCAGCTTCATCTAGCTAGGCAAATATGAGTTTTTAAATATATTTTAAATGTATTATTAATAGCAAATTTAAATAAATGCATGAAGAGAAATAAAAATATGACGAGTATACAACAACAAAGTTAATAGTAATGTACAAGTAACAGATAAGAAGGAATGGTTTCCTAATACCATAAAGGGGTTTTTTTTGTATAGTGTGAAATAAGGTAATATGGTATTTCTTTGCCATTCCACCCTTTAAAGACTTTTATTTTCAAACGTATTATAATCCACCCACCCCACTTCATAGAGGGCTGTGTTAATTCGTAAAAATGTAGAGGAATGTGAAAAGGGAGGTAGGAGGAAGGTTATCTGAATTCTCAGAAATATATGACACTTTTACATCAAGAGAGGAAAGCTCTTGTAACCCAGTCCTAACCTGGAAATCCTCAGCAGCACTCTAACAAAAAGTTGGAGTTAGTTTTACCTCAAGGTAAAAAAAAAAGGCATCCTGTCAGATAATGGCCAGAGTTACAAGATCTGACCAACCCAAAGTCTTTACTTAATTATGCCTAAGAGGGAAATTTTGAGGAAGAAATTCAAAGACACTTTGTAAAACATGCATATCAAGATCTTTACAAATGTATAGATTTACCGAGTTGGAAAGATTCTCTTTATGCCTTTACATCAAGGTAGACTTTCCTGTATTTTACTATTCCCAGAAGACAAGCTTACATCTTGTAGATTAATGTTTAGAGAAGCAGATAATCAAGCCACCAATATTATAGTAGATACCTGTAGATCAATGAATGCATTTAGAAAATAGATTCATCGCATAACCATGTGATATACAATGAACTCAAAATTGTCAATCAATTTTTTATATTAGAAACATGAAAACAGAAAGCATTCACCAATCTAAAAATTTTGATTATTTTCCAAACAGGCTTTTTATTTTATTTTTGCCTGACTCACTGCAATCCATTAAAATGGCTTTTACAGGATACTATCCATGGCAAATCCCCTTGTACTGAATTACTTGTGCTCAATTGTAGAAATTCTTACAGTCTCCTGACTGCGTGAAAATCATCACCATGCACTCTACAGAGCAGTTTCATTGACTGAACAGTGACAAAGGGATAGCATGTCCAGCACCAGCTTCAATCAGTTATACCCTCCTTCTCCATCATGCACTTTTGCCATTCTTTTTCCTTTAAAAATGGAAAACATTTTTTAAAAAAATAAATAAATCTGAATTTGGGAAACTGAAGAACTATAAAGCAAAAGACAAATGAATAGATCAAATATTGGGATAAGACATTTTTCTTCACTCTAAAAGAATGACGATGAGGAACTCGCTTTGCCTTCTTATCCTTTGGAGAATAGAAGAAATACAGAGCTACACCATATGAAGAAATGGCCAATGGAGGCAGCTCTTTTGTTATAACTTACAAATGCCACTGCTTCCTCTTTAAAGACAGACACCCACAGCTGGAAACTCCTCCAAGTAAATGCACCCCCCCCCTCCAGAAGAGCAGCCACATGAGAGGTTCATTAAATGTTTCTAGTTGGCAGAAAGCCAGAACCAGAGCTTGCTTGTTCTTCATTCCAATAAACAAGTCTGTCATGAGCAAAATCACAAGGAAATCTTCAATTTTGAGAAGAAAAATAATACATACACAAAAATATAAACCCAGCAGTTTATTTCTTATCCACATTTTTTTTTTGAAAAAGGCCACATTCAACTGGCAGGTTGATTTGATTGTCCAAGGAGGCCCTCTGAATCCCAGGTCAATTGTAATACCTTATCTATAAACATGATTACATCATAACTTGGGACATGGCACAGTAACGACACAGCATTTGTTTCTACTGCCATGTTGTAGGAAGGTGAGATTTAATAAAATCCTTGCTGCACCACAGCCCTTCCACCCTCCCCAAGGCTCAGCTAGAAAGGAAAATGGCAATAACGGCATTATCCTGTACAGACATTTGTGAGCATTTTGCTCCAGATGTAGCAAGAATTAACCTCAAGCCGGCAGAGCAAGTATGAATGTGAAATTCCCTCCCGTGTGTCCAAAGCTGCAGCCTGGGAGCAGGATGCTGTTTCCATATCCTGCCAGCCTCCATTTCAGTCAATGGGCAAAGGGGGAGGGAGAAAGAGAGAGGTGAAATCCTGGAAAAGTGTGAAAGGAAGTTGGATGGGGGAAGGGGGAGAAGCCCATGCTGTGCCTGGTGCTTTAAATGTTTGGCCTGGCTTTGGAGGGAGAACACGTGACTTTCTGCTTGAGGAAGCAGCAGCCGCTCTGGCAGCTTCCAGTGGGAGATGGAGGAGGAGGAGGAGGAGGTAGTAGTGGCAGTGGTGGTGGGGGAAGGGAAACAGGAAAGGAAAGGACTAGTTTAAAGAAGGGATTGCTGCAAGCTAAGGAAATAGCTTCAGCCAGACAACAGGTAGGGGGCAATGGCGGAATCAGAGAGGTGGGCCACTCAAATATCCAGCATCAGAGCAGGCATGCGGTTGTTGCTTTCTGGGAGGAGGAGGAAAGGTTGTGCTAATCTATAAGTATTGAAGGAATTTACCTATATCTGGACCAAGGAATACGATGCACTGAGACAGACAACTCGGGAAGCAGCACCTGGATATTCCACAGCATGCAGAATCTCAGCATGGAGTTGAATGCTTTGGAAGAACTGCAGCAATTCTCAGACAGAAACCATACCCCTGTCAAACTAACAGTGGAGGAGTTTCACCCCTCTACCTGGAGTGAAAAGGTATCCAAATATGTCAGACCTGACTGCTGAAAATAGCCTAACCTATCCCTGTACTCTGCACAGTTCATTTATTTCAAGCAGAGAAACTGAAATAATCCTGTTTCGAAGGAAAACTAATTCCTGAATTGCATTTCCCAATTTTGGAACATATCTCATCCTAAAATCAAGCTTCTCTACATTTATATGCTCTCTAGGAAACACAAGTAGGATGGTTTTACATTTTACAGCTAACGTCATTCGAAGACTAGTATTTTTATTAATTTATTTGCCACCTTTCTCACTGTGGGTGGCTTAAAATACTCTAGGTGGCTTAAAATAACCCAAAAGCTCCACAGCAAAGTTGTGGGGCAGTGTAAGAAACACATAATGTCAGTATCTCATAATGTCTTGGATGATCTTGGGAAGCTAAGCAATGCTAGCCTCGGTTGACACTTGGATGGGAAATGACCATGAAATCGCGAAAGCAACAGAATGCTTCCACACTGTTGCCAAGCAAACAAGACATATCCATAAAGTCACCAAGATCAAGCTTGATTCAAGATAAATGCTGACTTTTTTTTACCTAACAGTGTAGCATTTCCTTCCGTTATAAGTTTCATGTGAAAGAGGTGAGTACACTATAATCTATTCAGCAGTGATGAGTCTGTATCTATGCCAACCACTCCTGTTTAAAAGCTGTGCAGGTTTCAGTTTCTTAAAGGTGGAAGATGCCTCCCCATCCTCCACATAAACAGACTTTATCATCATCTTCCTCCAGGCCACAAAGGCCAACTTATCCTTTGTGCAAAGAGCTGTCCCTTCACAGAGCCCCTCCTCCATGAAGGAGTGAAGATTTGCACTGGCACAAGAAGAGCAAACCCAAAACCACATCCTTGAGAACTGGCAGGCCTTCAATAACGGGCATTCATGATCCTGAACTGAAGAGATGTTTCAGAATTCAATTTCCACCTTGAAGGAGATGCCAGATCACAAAAAACCAACTCAGCACAGCTGCATCCTTCTGGTACGGAACACAAACACTTCTGGCCAATGCTCTGCCCATGCAGGGACGCCCTAGGGAATAGGATTTACAGAGGAAAGTCCCGCTGCTCTTAACTGTTTTTGTAACATGGATATAGCTGCTCATAGCCCAGCACCTCTTCAGATTACCTGCAGCATAGTTCTCGTACCCCAGGCTCTCTTTCCTACTCCTGGAAATGGCTCTCCACCAAAATAGTAACTTCAACGGACATTCCCCTCCCCGCCAGGAATCCCAGACTTCTTTCCCAACTGATACCGACAGTTAACTGCAAGCAAAACGATCAAGAGCGTATGCGACGGGCGCCCCAGCCCCAAATCGATACCAGGTTGCCCCCCTGCTGCCAGAAAGCCGAATTCCCGCGCCCCGGGCTTGTTGGGGAAACCTAAATTCCCAAATGCCATTTTCTGTCTCCCTTGTCGTTTCCTGGAAGGAGGAAGATTGCTACGAGGCTGTTTTCCGATGGACTGTTCCCAACTGCAGAGGGGCCCGGGCAGGGGCAGGAGGAGGAAGGAGAATCCCTGGACTCGCAAAAAAAAAGGATGGACGCCCCAACCCTCCCTTCTCTTTCTCCGCGCGCCTAGACTCACCTGGGCATGCACAGCCTACTGACATCTTCACATGCCCGGCCTGGCGCAGCAAAGGTGCGACGTGCCCGCTCGGCGGGTCCTGGCATCCGCCGCCTTGAGAGAGACCCCAATCGCTGGGCAAGGCCGCCCCCGATTGCGGGGCCTCCCCGCCGGGGAAACACAGCAATCGCAGCAAGTGGGGCAGCCCCGATGCCTCTCTCCCTACGCTCGTCGGCCAGTCCAGGGCCGGGCTGGGCTGGGCTGCGTTGGCCTGGCTGTGCGCAAGACGACCCTGCGCTCCGACCGACTCGGAATCCGATCGCCGGGCTGATTAATATGGCAATGGAGCGGCGAAGGAGGAGGAAGAGGAGAGCGCGAGCTTGTCAAAGTGACCCGAGCTGAGTGGCGAACCGCGATAGGGAAGGGAAGGGAAGGGCGAGGAGAGAGGGGGAGGGGCAGCCATGTGACGCAGATGGAGAAAAACACACCAATCTCTGCCACAGTAGCCACCCTAGGCGGGCTCGCGCGAGGAGAGGAAAGGGGAGGGAACGGAAGGGAAGGGAGGGAGGGAAGGCAAGGCCAGGCTAAGGCGCGCGCTTCCATATGTGTGTGCGTGCGTGCTCAGAAAAAGACATGTGCTGACACGTTTGCAGGCGTGCAGGCATGTTTGCAGGCAGAGGCACGGTCTAAGCTTTACTTGTGCGCAGGTTGTTGTTGTTGTTTTTAGGCGCGAATTGTGATTTAGATTAACCCGCGTAAGTAAAAAGGGAGCCCCCCCCAAAAAAAAATCCTCTCACTTCCTTTTCACCGAGACAGTAATTTTTCTTTTTAAAAAAAAAAAAAATCCGAATCTCTGCTTTAATCAGAACAGTCGTTCTCCTTTTCCGACGAGTTCAGACTCTCCCATTCCACTGGGCTTCATGGGCTACATCGGAATATTTCACAGTCTGGAAAGGACGAAGTGAAGATTCTTCCAGATTCCCTGTAAACCCCCCCTTTCCAAGGATGAGCAGACTGGGTTAGTAGGCTCTGCTTTGTTATGAACTAGAATCCTGAGATTTACTAGGTGAAGCCAAGTGCAAAAAAAGAAGCCATACGCAGGTAAACGAACAGGCACTCCAGAACTGATTAAGGCTCACGGTGCTGTTCCACAAAAAAAATCCGATTCCTCACCAACAGTACACTGAGGATGGGGTGGAGAAGGTTATTGATTTGTAGGTAAGACGTGCAGTGATTAGGAATTATACAATCTACTGCAATTGATTCAGAGATCTGAAAATCCAAATGTCCCTTAAATTTATCTCTCAATCGACATTTTTTTTCAGGAAAAGGCTGTAGCCTTGTACTTCTCAATGCAATTAACTGTAAGTAGATCTCAGATCCAGGTTAGATAATTTGCAACAAATGGAAAAATATATTTCAAAATAATTGTCCCTGCAGTTTAACATTCAACCTAAATAGCTTTTCCCTCAATTTCTCGTGAGTGGGGTCTTGTCATTAAAAGTCATATACACTTATGGAAGCGTTGGCACGCTCCATTTTTTCGCCTATATTGGAATAACTATAGTTCCCAACAACATTAATCACCAATTGCTTTGATTGTGACTATGAGTGTTGTAAGACACAGTCCTTAAATCTGTGCTCTATAGCAGAGCCCCCCAACCTTTTGGGCACCAGGGACCGGTTCTTTGGAGAAAGATTTTTCTGCAGGCCAGAGGGGGCATGGTTTCGTGTTCTGCCTGCATCCAGTGAATGGGGCTTCACTTGTTTGGGCGGGCTCGTTTGCTGCTGACTTCCCACACTGGTATGCCATGGCCTGGTGCCGGTCAACAGACCGGAGTTTGGGGACCCCTGCTCTATAGCATAATTGTATGCTACTCCTTCACATTTTCTCCATCTTACTTTTTGGGTTCTGATTCACATGTCCTGTCTGCTTCTTATCTGTTCAGTTTTTTGCATTCAGAATTCAGCACATATTCCAGATTTCCCTTTGCTGAGATTCAGTCTTTCCTAAAAGTAAGAGAATATCTGGGGTAATTACTACTCCATTAAAGAAGTATAGATCATTTTTTCATTTTTCTAATGACAATATCAAAATAATGATTCCTAACGTGTAGTTTGATTTCTTATGTATACAGGGAAAACTTCTTTTATGTACAATGTAAGTATGTACATATATGATAATTAACAAGTGTGTATATATTTGATAATTAACAAGTGTTCATTTAATTTTGCCACTTCTAATACTACACACTCTCTCTCTATATATGAAGGGACGCAGTGGCTCAGTGGGTTAGGACGCTGAGCTTGTCGATCAGAAGGTTGGCAGTTTGGCGGGTTGAATCCTGAGTGCCACGTAACAGAGTGAGCGCCTGTTACTCTTCCCAGCTTCTGCCAACCTAGCAGTTCGAAAGCACGTAAAAATGCAAGTAGAAAAATAGGGACCACTACGGTGGGAAGGTAACAGCGTTCCGTGCGCTTTTGGCATCTAGTCATGCCAGCCACATGACCACAGAGACGTCCTCGGACAAGCGCTGGCTCTTCAGCTTTGAAACAGAGATGCGCACCGGCCCCTAGAGTTGGAAACGACTAGCATGCATGCGCAGGGGAACCTTTATCTCATATATATATATATATATATATATATATATATATATATATATATATATATATATATGGATCCTTGGTTTTTCGGGTTTTTCCCCGCGTAGAACTAGAGGTGTAGGCGCAACGTTTCGACGGAATCCCATCCGTCATCATCAGGCTTTAGCTTCCTTCTTCTGGGAGAAGCATGTGGCTGTTTGTTCCTCTTTTTTAAACTGCCAGAGGGGGTGTGTTCTGTGGAGGTGTGCTCTGATTGGGTAGGGGACCAAGTGTGTTCTGATTGGGTGGGAGTGTGTTTTGAATGGTGGGTGTGTTCTGATTGGGTGGGGGGGTGTTCTGAGTGGATGGGCTGGTCTCAGCTGCCAGCTCCAGAACTGAGCTGGTGAGTTGTGCTGCTTTTGTTCGGCTTCGTGTTTGTGGTGGTGCCATGTTTTTATAGTGGGTGTCAGTTTGCTTATTGTGTGGTTTGGAGGGGTTTAAAGTGGCTGATGTTGCAGCTGTAGTTAGGTTTCTGTTTTGTGGTTGTGTGTCTTTATCGTTGTGGGTTCGGATTTGCTTTTTGAATGGTTGTGTGGTGGTGATGTCATGAGATGTTATCATGAGTTTGGGTCTGGTATCATTCTTGGTGGTTGGGCCTCGTCTGTCAATCAAGGCGGGTTTCCAAATGGCTGGTAGACGAGAGGTATCATCTCGTTTATTCATGCTGTGGGGGCGTTTTTCTATCTCAATGGCTTCTCTGATTATTCTGTTGTTAAAATGTTCAATTTTGGCGATAGTTTTGGTTTTTTTAAAATCAATTTCATGTCCCGTGGCTTCAAAGTGTTGGACCAGGGATGAAGTTTGTTCTCCCTTTCTGAGTGAGTTTTTGTGCTCTTCAATGCGTGCACTTATTCTTCTGTTGGTCTGTCCGATGTATGTGGTGGGGCAGGTGGTGCATGGGATTTCGTATACTCCTTGGTTTTCTAACCCAATTATGTCCTTGGGGTTTCTTAGGATGGTGGATATTTTTCTGTCTGTGTAGAATGCTGTTTTGATGTTGTGTTTTTGGAGGACCTTGCTGATTCTGTCTGTGGTCCCTTTTAAGTATGGGAGGAGGGCTTTGCCATTTTCTTGTTCTCTGTCTTGGGTTTTTGTGGGTGTCTCTCTTCGGATTAAGTTGATAATCGTGTTTCTTTGGAATCCATTGGCTGTTAGTACATTAGTGAGAGTGTGTAGTTCGGTTTTTAGGTGTTGTTCGTCAGCTAGGTGTTTTGTTCTGGAGATGAGTGTCTTGGCTACGGAGTTGATCTGTGCTGGGTGGTGGTGTGAGAGTGCGTTCAGATAGCGGTTTGTGTGTGTTTTTTTATGGTAGATAGTGTGTCCTAGGGAGCCGTTGGATTTCTTGTAGACTAAGACATCAAGGAAGGGAAGTTGATTGTTAGCTTCTGTTTCCATGGTTAATCCCCACATCCTTCCAATTGAAATTCCACTCCAACTCTGCAGCCATCAAACGCATCCTGATAAGAACAGAACTGGCCCTAATCAGAAACGAACTCCACACAAAAAGATTCCTCTTGGACCGAATCAACAGAGACCTCCTCACACTTCACCTCAAACTCAGCAACAAGATCCACCCCACACTTTGGGACAAATTCAAACAAATCGCCGTCTGGAGAGCTGAAACAGAGACTGCCTACAAAACAGACACACACACCAATAAACTCCGAAGACTAAAGGAACGCCAGAAACAAACCCCTCCTCTCCCACAGCAACACATGAAACAAACTGTGCACAACATCTCAGATAGGATTCTCACCAAAGCCGAAACCAACGTCCTGTCTAAAGGATTTAATTTTGCAGTCGCTCCCAAACACATTCCCACGGAAACCATTATATGCGGAGTCGAATCCAGCCTGACCAGAATTAACCCTGATGATGCCAACAAAATCAGACTCGAAGTTACCAACATCCTCTGCACCAGCAAACCACCCAAAAGCAACTTACCTAAAGAGGAACAGACAGCACTACTTAACCTAAAAAATGACACCAGCATAATCATTCTGCCAGCAGACAAAGGCAACGCCACAGTGGTAATGAACTCATCTGACTACCATACCAAATTATCCAACCTACTCCGAGACTCCACATACAAACTCCTCAAGACAGATCCCACCACCTACCTGGAAAAAACCACAAAATCAAAAATAAAAGCCACCCCCATCAGTGAAGAGATCCAGAAAACAATCATTCCCAGAGAAAAATCATCCAGATGTCCCAAGCTCTATGGTCTGCCCAAGATACACAAAGAAGGAACTCCACTCAGACCCATAGTCAGCTCCATAGGCTCACCTCTACAAAATCTAGCCAAATTTCTTGCCAAACAACTACAGCCTTATGCAAATTCCATCACCTCACACGTACAAAACTCATTCCAATTCATAGAGATCATAAGTAAACTAAACTTACAGCCCTGTGACCTACTTGTGAGCTTCGATGTTGTATCCCTCTTCACACAAGTGCCAATCAAAGAAGCCTTGACAGCTATCCAAAATAAATACAACCCCCCAAAACACATCCTAGATCTGACCAACCACTGCCTATCTAACACATACTTCATCTACAATGGACAAAGATACAAACAAATGGAAGGAGCACCCATGGGATCACCCCTCTCACCTGTCATCGCAAACCTCTACATGGAACACTTTGAAACCCTCGCTCTAGAAAAATCCAACCACAAACCCAAACTCTGGCTCAGATACGTAGATGACACCTTCGTAATCTAGCCACACGGCAAAGAAAAACTGGATGACTTCCTCATACACCTCAATAGCCTACACCCCAAAATACAATTCACCATGGAAACAGAAGCTAACAATCAACTTCCCTTCCTTGATGTCTTAGTCTACAAGAAATCCAACGGCTCCCTAGGACACACTATCTACCATAAAAAAACACACACAAACCGCTATCTGAACGCACTCTCACACCACCACCCAGCACAGATCAACTCCGTAGCCAAGACACTCATCTCCAGAACAAAACACCTAGCTGACGAACAACACCTAAAAACCGAACTACACACTCTCACTAATGTACTAACAGCCAATGGATTCCAAAGAAACACGATTATCAACTTAATCCGAAGAGAGACACCCACAAAAACCCAAGACAGAGAACAAGAAAATGGCAAAGCCCTCCTCCCATACTTAAAAGGGACCACAGACAGAATCAGCAAGGTCCTCCAAAAACACAACATCAAAACAGCATTCTACACAGACAGAAAAATATCCACCATCCTAAGAAACCCCAAGGACATAATTGGGTTAGAAAACCAAGGAGTATACGAAATCCCATGCACCACCTGCCCCACCACATACATCGGACAGACCAACAGAAGAATAAGTGCACGCATTGAAGAGCACAAAAACTCACTCAGAAAGGGAGAACAAACTTCATCCCTGGTCCAACACTTTGAAGCCACGGGACATGAAATTGATTTTAAAAAAACCAAAACTATCGCCAAAATTGAACATTTTAACAACAGAATAATCAGAGAAGCCATTGAGATAGAAAAACGCCCCCACAGCATGAATAAACGAGATGATACCTCTCGTCTACCAGCCATTTGGAAACCCGCCTTGATTGACAGACGAGGCCCAACCACCAAGAATGATACCAGACCCAAACTCATGATAACATCACATGACATCACCACCACACAACCATTCAAAAAGCAAATCCGAACCCACAACGATAAAGACACACAACCACAAAACAGAAACCTAACTACAGCTGCAACATCAGCCACTTTAAACCCCTCCAAACCACACAATAAGCAAACTGACACCCACTATAAAAACATGGCACCACCACAAACACGAAGCCGAACAAAAGCAGCACAACTCACCAGCTCAGTTCTGGAGCTGGCAGCTGAGACCAGCCCATCCACTCAGAACACCCCCCCACCCAATCAGAACACACCCACCATTCAAAACACACTCCCACCCAATCAGAACACACTTGGTCCCCTACCCAATCAGAGCACACCTCCACAGAACACACCCCCTCTGGCAGTTTAAAAAAGAGGAACAAACAGCCACATGCTTCTCCCAGAAGAAGGAAGCTAAAGCCTGATGATGACGGATGGGATTCCGTCGAAACGTTGCGCCTACACCTCTAGTTCTACGCGGGGAAAAACCCGAAAAACCAAGGATCCACATACAGGCACCCGCGAAAACCTCAGAAAACACATGTTTTCTGAGGTTTTCGCGGGTGCCTGTATGTGGATCCTTGGTTTTTCGGGTTTTTCCCTGCGTAGAACTAAAGGTGTAGGCGCAACGTTTTGACGGAATCCCATCCGTCATCATCAGGCTGGTGGCTTTAGCTTCCTTCTTCTGGGAGAAGCATGTGGCTGTTTGTTCCTCTTTTTTAAACTGCCAGAGGGGGTGTGTTCTGTGGAGGTGTGCTCTGATTGGGTGGGGGACCAAGTGTGTTCTGATTGGGTGGGAGTGTGTTTTGAATGGTGGGTGTGTTCTGATTGGGTGGGGGGGGTGTTCTGGGTGGATGGGCTGGTCTCAGCTGCCAGCTCCAGACCTGAGCTGGTGAGTTGTGCTGCTTTTGTTCGGTTTCGTGTTTGTGGTGGTGCCACATATACACATATATATACACATATATATACTATATATATATATACTGTATATATATACTGTATATATATCAGAGTTTAAATCTTTTAAATAGGTTTCTGAGATATGAATATATTCGGTTATTTGTGAGTTTCTACTTTCTATTTATCTAATGACTAATTGCAGAGTGTTTTTCTTCATAACATCAGTAGAGGCCTTGTAGAAAGCCTCTTTATAGATATTCTGGTTCATATTTTCAACTTTACATAAAAATGAATAGATAGGCTTTGATTAGTTATTTAGTCCAATTGAGGGTAAACCACTGTGTGATGGTAGATTCCTTCAGGGCACATTTCTTACTTAGCAGCATGTCTCGCAGCCAATGTAAAAGTTGTTGAACCAAAGGAGTTGCATATTAATGGGTTTCATTCAGGTTCCTGAAACAAATAATGAAGGAGAGACAAACATTTTATACTGTTATTAAAGAGGAGAGTAATGTTTTATATTATCATTATTCAATTTTGCCAATACATCTCTTTTCAAGTTAATAACTCCCTGGATTATGGAAATCATGAGAAGGAATATATATTGTATTTTGAGAAATGCATTGGTCAATATAAAAATTTCATTTGTTTTAAAAAAATATACCCAACTCTTTAGGCTTTTCTATAAGAGAAAAAAAGTGAGTGCTTTGATATAATATGCCGATTTAACCCATCTTTTACCTTTTTTAAAAAAAAATCCTGAGACTTGATAAACTAGAGTGAAGGTTAGAATTACACAATTATTTTAAGAATTAGGCTGCAGCATAGGATATTTTTTTTCTTTCTTTTAGAGTATTTTGTCAGTTGTATGCCTCTTTTCCCTTGGATTTGCTGTTTGTTAGTACTGTATTTTTAAATGGCTGACCAGTACAGATTCTTACACAGATACAGTAATTTCAGAGTAGCCAAACATTCCATTTTCTTAAGAATGAACAACATAATAGGCTAATATATTGTGGGAATAATGGATAAACACAAGTAGAACATACTTAGGATAACCTGGACATTTTTTCATAGTGTTACAGCTTATCTGGTACCCTACAAGCTGTCTTCCACATCTCAGTAGAAAAACCATTCTACATGACACACAGTTCCAAATGGTTATAACCCTATAGAAAATGCACAGAGGCAAAGATGATGTCATTAGCTAAGGTCTCATAGTGCCTATGTCTGGTGAAGAAACCAGTTGGGAATTTTCCAGCAGTTTTAGCAAAGGACAAAGAAATCACAGAGGAGATGTCATGGGAGGAGTTGCTGTAATAAAAACATAAAAAGGAGGCCCTATAGGGAGCACAAGGTTCCTGCTGACTGGAGTCAGATCCTTCAGCAGGAATTGGTGATATGAAAGAGATTTCCAAACATGAGCTCATTTTGGCAAACCAGATAGAAAATATTGCTTTACTGTTAAAATCCTAGTTTTACGTTAACAGAATGGGAAAGGGAGCACTAGAAATACTTTTCTCAGAAAAAGAAATTCCAAATAACTTTGTTCAAAATCTTCTTAGTAGTAAACATTGAAACCAGTCTCCTTTGCAAAATAGAATGCTATTTATATTCATTATATGCATTAATAGTGCAAAAATTACCCTCATATATGGAGCGCTTCTATAATGAATTTACCAGCAGGAAGTACTTAGAGAATATGTAAGTTGAATTGGAAATACAAGAAAAAATGCTATCTCAAGGACACTTTAAGATATATATTCCTTGTTATAAGGGGGGTGCTGCTGAGATATAAAAGGGGAGGAAAAATAGGAAAACAGTGGAAATTAATTATCTTTCATATACACAGTTCCCAATGAAATAAATAATGTCCAAATTATCTACTTGCGTTGACTCCTATTTCAAAATATACACAATACTTATAAAGATGAAGAATGACACTTGCTTTTTGATTAGATATTAAGAATCCTCACACTGAGCAAAGCCACATACGGTATTTTATAGAAATTCATTAGTAAAAACAATTTTTAGCAGAATTGTCAACATAGCCAAAAAGAAAAATGATAAAAGATAAAATAGTTTACAAAAGACACACTGGAGTAGGTAAAACTGTTTCCAAAGATACAACTTATTTAAGGTATGGGAAAAGAAACTACCCTTAAATGAGCTACATCTCACTGGCTAATCTAATCCAATTGATTAACTGATTATGTGCCATCAAGTTGTGGTCAACTCTGATTGACTACATATTCTCCCGGACAATCTGTCCATAATTTGGGGAGTGCAAACAGCATGGCTGGCACAATAGGAAAAATGTGGTTATCATCAAGCTGCTTGCATGTAGTCATCCCAATAGAAAACAAAATTTTTAAAGCCCATGGGATTCTTGCCTATTTTGGGATGGCAGAAGATCTTCAAGAATAGGATAATTAAAATGGAAGTTCATATGATGAAACTCATCATTTGGTTCCAGGGGGAGAGGATTGAATAGAAAACATTTGTTTTAGCTCCATTCTGAATTCAAGTCACAGAGCAAACTATACTGTGTGGAATTTTTGAACATGGATTTTCTTGTGAAAATGTAATGATTTAGATTTTTCTTTAAAGCCTAAACAGAACATTTTCTATTGAAGAACTATTTTGATGAATTTGCTGTGTCTCTAGCTCTTAGATGATACTATAGCAAGGGATAGAATAACACTTGTCTTTGTTCTCTTTGCATTCCTACAAGAAGGAATAAGTAGAAAGCAATGTTGCTGATCTACATAAAAAAGGTCTGGATGTGTCATAGATCTTCTTGGCAGCCTTGATTAGATCTGAAGAAATCAAGAGGTCAGCACAAGTCTATCAACATACACTCATAGTTTTAGGCTCTGATGCATTGCACGACACACACTTGTTTAGCTCTTGAAAGAGCTTTCTGCTAATTCCATTTTTCAGACAAATTTTTCAAAGCCTTCTTTAAACCAGGCAGAAACAGCTTGAGAAACTGGCATCTGGGAAGAAAGCATAGGAGAAATCTGCAGGTGCCAAGTTCTCAATTCTAATATACTTTAAAAAACAATTCATATCTGAAATATTGTGCTAGTTTCAGCCTTTCTAAAGTGGTGCTTTGTTCAGTATTGATGGCTGTAAAGAGCCATACATTTAGGTTTGAAGATTGGGTATATTAGCAGTCAACTTAGAATTTCATCTAGAAACATTTCTTCATTTCCCTTATTTTTATTTACTATTAAATGTATATTTCACCTTTCTGTTGTATAAACACTTAACAGCTTAGAACAATTTAAAAATGTATAATATAAAACATAACTGTAAAACAGTACATACAGTTAAAATCATTTGGTTAAAATAACTTGGATCAGTATCTGGGCTTATCCTCCTATTTCAGCAGAGGGATCTATGAATGCTTCTTATGTTTTATGGGAGCACTGTTATACTGGAGTTTGCATTGACTTCTTCCAATATATTTCTCATGTAGAGGATTTATTTATCCAAAGACAGGTGCTTTATTCATCCAGAGATTACAGGGATTTCTGTTCCTTTTGAAAGCTTGTCAGTTTTTTTTACAGATGTTTCAAAAAGCTGCTATCATTTAGTTAAGCATGCTGAAATTCAGTTGCTTGCCCAGTTTTGGAAGGTGTAGGCTTCAGTCTGGACTGAAGAAATCCGGATAACCATTAGAAAGCAGCAAAAAAGACAGAGAACTCTAATTTGCAACTCTCCCCAGACTGACCACATTTTTGGAACTCAGATCTGACTGTTTTTACAGGGAGTTTCTGCAGATGCTGAGATAAGCAGCTAACCCTTCTGTGTTGAGAGCTGTCTGGACTTTTGACTTCGGTGGCATGGAATTCCACAGGAGTTCTGATAACAGTTGTAATATCAAGAGGAAGGGAGCTAAGCATTAAAATGTTTGCAGACATCCCATTTAATGCATGCCATCTGACTTTGAAGAAAATAATTTAAAATAAATTAATAAATAGAAAATGATGTACCCACATAAACATTAGTTGGTTTGGTCTTTCTGCTACCTAGACAACAGGTTTGGGTAATGCGGATGCTTGTCTATACCTCATACAGATTCAGAAAGCAAAATAAAAGGAATTGTTTGAACTCTGAGAGTTGTAGTTTCATGCTTTGGAGGGATGTTAGAAATGTAAGATTGGGGAAGATGATATTAAAGACCCCACTGAGTGGACCATAAACCGGTTTCAGTTTTGTAATCATCCAGATCAGGGGTCCCCAACCCCCAGTCTGTGGATCGGTACCAGGCCCCAGCATGTCAGCAGCCAGGTCGCACAAACAAGCAACGACCCCATCCGTGGGATGCAGGCACCACACAAAATTATGCACTCTCCAACCTGTCCCTGGTGCCCAAAAGGTTGGGGATCTACGATCCAGATGAATGGATGATTCCAATAAAAGAATAAAAGAAATTGATGTATCCCAAAGAGAGACAACAATGATTTTCTCTTGTAAACATATTCTTTATTTTTCAGGTTGGTTAATAACCTAGAGAAGACATAACAGCCATGTTTCTCTATAAAATAATACTCTTTTATTTTTCATGTACAGTAATAGAGTAGTAATTTACTCACAAAGATGATCACTGTAACTCTCCTTCAATTATTTTGATTAAGGTTAAGTTATGCTGTCTTCTTTTTCCACACAATAATGTATAATTTTAAATTACATGGAGAAGAGTAGGTAATGGAAACAAGAATTGTGACTGATTCCTCACTTCTGAAGCTATCGTCAGGCTTCTCTCATCAGGCTAACCTGGAACCAATTAAATGGTGGACAAGAATCCAGAAAATTCCAATAACGGGTTTTATGGTAGAAAAGTTGTCAGGCCCCAAACCAAGAATAACACAGACTGATTCTTCCAAGCTGTGTTCTTTATTGTTTCATACCTGTAACAAAATCTTTCCAGACTGAGTACTCCATTAACTGTACCTAAAATATACTGCGAACTATTAGTCCTCAACCTACAACCATAATTGAGCCCAAAATTTCTGTTGCTAAGTTAGATTTTTATTAAATAAATTTTGCCCCATTTTACCACCTTTCTTGCCACAGTTGTTAAATTAATTGCTGCAGTTGTTAAATTAGTAACACTTGTTAAGTGAATTTGGCTTCCCCGTTGCTTGTCAGAAGGTTGAAAAAGGTTACCACATGACCCTAGGACACTGCAACTGTCATAAATATGAGTCAGTTGTCAAGAGTCTGAAATTTGATCATGTCACCATGGGGATGCTATAACGGTTGTGTGAAAACTGGTCATAAGTCACTTTTTTCAGTGTCGTTGTAAGTTGAAGACTACTTCTATTAGGGAAGAGCAGACTTTACCCTCTTTCTTTCACACATAGTATTTGGACTGAGTTGCCTCTTCTGTGGAATGCACCCTGTCCCTCCTGGGAATTCGCCTTCTGACTACATTCCATCACATCTGCCAATATAAAATGTTTCAGTAACATTTTTTTTACTCACAACTTTTATTGTTTTATCAATGTATAAAATACAAAGAAAAATAAATATAGGAATTTAAGGAAAGGAAAAAGAGAGGGGGGAAAGAAAATATGAGGTGCAAGAGAAGAAAGAAAAAAAGCATTGACTTCCCACTCTTTAGCACAGTACAACATAACATTACAGCCTCAACTTTTTACTTCTACACATTAATATATAACTAGCCATTTCTATAACAACAATTCTATCTAATCGGCAAAACCAAAATCAAAGTTTCATTTTTTTTTCATCACAAGCACTAAATCCAGAAGTGATATCCAAATAAAAAGCATAATTAAATATATTCTCCTCTTTGAATAAAACAATCAATTTAACCATTTCTGCTTTATCTTTCTTGCTGTGGAAATAGTACGGTATGTATTTCTATTTGCACTTAATATTTATAAACTATCATCATTTAAATTAACAAAATTCACTGTATTCTTTCAGATTTTTTTAATCTTAAAGGGAAAAATACTTTTTCTCATCCATTTTAAAATACTAAACTTTTCTTTAAAAATGTCTAAAATCAAAACATTGTAATACATCTTTTTTTAACTTCCTCTTAACATACATAAAGTTCACTTTCAGGCAAATACAATTCCAACTAACTCCAATTATTAACTCAATGGTTTGGTGAGCAAAAATCTATGACTGTTGATTACAAATTGAGGTTAAATGTGCTATTCCCTAACCACAATATAACCCCTTGTTCTGCTTTCAGAAATTATAGCCTAACTACAAAGCAAATGAGCAGGTTTTGCAGACCAATCTTGATGTTTAATAACATGCTTTCATTAATGATTCGGATGCCTAGATTAATTTTTATTAATGACTCAGGTAGAAGAAAATTTAGATGGGTTTTAGAGTTCCTTTGCCACCTGACCCCCATATATGTACACATTACTTCCCTATGGATAACGTAATTATTCTAGGTGAATTCCCAGTACAGGTAGTCCTCAATTTGCAACCATTTGTTTAGTGACTTTTCAAAGTTACAATAGCACTGAAAAAGTGACTTATGACAATTTTTCATACTTATGTACAACTGTTGCAGTAGCTCCATGGCCATGTGGTCAAATTTGCATTAATTTTTGTAGTAAAACATCTTTAAACAGGAAAAATGTATGTTGTTAAATAATCCACATCATGTGTTCCAGAATGAATTCCTAAACTTGTCAAAAGTCCACAAAAGCTTTGGATGTTTCATCAACAATACAAATTAATCAGGGAATAGACCACCAAACACTACTGGACTACTCTAGTGAGGTTTTCATTTCTGGTTCACTTTGGAATTGACTTTTCTTAATATTTCATTCATATCTTTTTGCTGCAGGGTACTCCACTCCTTTGGCATATTCAAAATGTCCCTGCTATAGTCAGCAGCTCTCTATAAACACGACAGAAAGCCCCAATGTGCCATCTAGAGACCGAATCAGGAAAATATGCACGGCATGATGATGCTTCACCTAAACCAGGGGTCGGCAACCTGAAACAGTAAAAGAGCCACTCAAAACCGGTTCCCTCACAAAAGGAAAAACTGTGAGCCGCAAAAAATGGATGCACATGCGCAAAACAAGAGGCTTGACAGAACAGTGGATCCTAAGGTGAGACATGCAGCTGCCCTGCCACCTCTGCTCTCATTCACTCGCCTTTGCTTGGAAAAGCTTCTCTCTCGCTCTCATTCACTCATGTTTTGTTTGCAAAAGCTTCTCTCTTGCTCTCTCATTTCCGCACATTTTGCTCTAAAAAGCCTCTTTCACACTCTCATTCACTCACACTTTGCTCGAAAATGCTTCTCTCTCGCTCTCATTCACTCACCAACTCGAAAGGCCAGCCGTGGCGCCTCCATTGACTTCCATGGGGACGCTTGGCAAGTAAAACCGCTCCTGCTAGCGCTGCTACTGCTAACTTTTTCACTTGCTGCTTCGTTCCGATTTAACCTGAGAATCCCCAGATGCCACTGCTGGGGATGGAGGAGGCTGCCCAGTTTCGCCGTAGCGGAAGCCAACGACAGTAGTGGTGGAGGTGGTGCAAGAGAGACACTGGAGGTCTGCCGCATCTCCATCAGCCTCCGCCTCCCCCGCAGAAACAAATCCCCGTGCTGGCCCACATGGTAGCAGCGAGCCCCATGGCTTTCCTCCCAAGGAGCAAGCGTCTCTTAATTTCTTGGCTACAGTTCCCATCTGCAGTTGTCTTGGAGCCCAGGAAAATAAAATCTGTCACTACCTCCATTTCTTCCCCATCTATTTGCCAGGAATTGAGAGGGCCGGATGCCATGATCTTGGTTTTCTTAATGTTTAGTTTCAACCCAAGTTTTGCACTCTCCTTCATATCTAAGCTGCCTCAAAAGCAGCTGCCGCTGCCGCCAACCTTTGTTTTTTCAGCCCGGCAGGCAGGTGTTGCTATTCTTGCCACCAAAGATGCTCCAGCGTCTCGGCGAGTGCACTAGGCCGCCCCAACAGCAGCTGCCACCGGCGGAGCAATTGCTTGCTCCTTGGGGCTCACTACTGCCATGGGGGCTGGCATGAGGATTTGTTTCTGCGGGGTAGGTGGGGGCTGTCAGAGATGTGGCAGACCTCCATTGTCTCTCTTGCCACCGCTGCCGCCTCCACCGCTACTGTCGTTGGCTTCTGCTATAGCCGAACCCGGGCAGCCTCCTCCACCCCCAGCAGTGGCATCTGGGGATTCTCCGGTTTCATTGGAACCAAGCAGCAAGTGAAAAAGTCAGCAGTAGCAGCACTAGTGGGAGCGGTTTTAATTGCCAAGTGTCCCCATGTAAGTCAATGGAGGCGCCGCAGCTGGCCTTTCAAGTTGGTGAGTGAATGAGAGCGAGAGAGAAGCATTTTCGAGCAAAGTGTGAGTGAATGAGAGTGTGAAAGAGGCTTTTTGGAGCAAAGTGTGAGAAAATGAGAGCAAAAGAAGCTTTTGCGAGGAACGTGTGAGTGAATGAGAGAGCGAGATAAAAGCTTTCCTTCTATCCCTTTCTTCCGACACCACCTTCCCCCCCCCCCGGCCGTTTCTCCCGAGTCACCAACCTTCACAGCTCCCTGCCACTAGTAAGAACCATCTTTTTGAGTTTTTTACTCTTCTTTTTCCAGGCTAAGGGAGTGCCAGCCCTGCTGATGTAGGAAAAGGGAAGCCGGGGCCCTGCTGGCTCTCCAGAATAGAGGGGCCGTTTCCTAATAAATGCAGCTTCCTAATAAATGCAGGAGTCTTAGTTTCTTCTGCAAGGAATGGTTGGGGGAGGGGTGTGTTTGCTTCACACTTTCCTCCCCGAAAAGGTTCCCTCCTTGGAAGGAGGAACTTGAAAGGGGTGGCTTTTGGTTTCTTTCCTTTTAATGGACAGAGTGGTGCCCAATGGGTATTAGGGAGGGTACAGATTGGGAAAGGGGATTGCGTCTTTCCTCATCCAGCAAAACTGGTGAGAAAGCTTGTGGGCTGACCAACTAAGCTGCTAAATCCCCTCTTTCTAGCAGACCCTCCTCACTGGGAAGAAACCTTGGCAATGAATGGATTTGGAGGTGTACACACACACACACACACACAGAGAGAGAGAGAGAGAGAGAGAGAGAGAGAGAGAGAGAGAGAGAGAGAGAGAGAGAGAAAACTCCCCCTCCCCGACACGCACCATCTGACCGACCCCCTCACTTTTCCAGCAGTCCTCCTGTCTCTTCCTCCGCTGCCGCCATGTGCAGTCCAAGGAAGAAAAAAGGTTTGTGGGCAGTCCCACAAACAGCTTGTGGGAAGTCCCATAAACCAAAGAACTTCAACCAATCAATTCAAGCTTCGCAAGTTTTTTTTCCCATGAGAAGTTTGAATTGATTGGTTGAACTTTTTTAGTCCCACTTTTTTTTTGGACTGCACAAGACAGAGGAATGGGAGCCGCAGGAGATGGCTGAAAGAGCCACATGCGGCTCTGGAGCCACGGGTTGCCGACCCGTGACCTAAACATCAGCTAACTGAGCACATGACATATAAAGATTCATAATTGCTTAATAAATGTGAGAGAAAATTTATTTTATCAATAAAAATACATTTTGGTCAATTTTAGGAAATGTTTGTGCCTATGTATACACACATACACACACACACACACACACACACACACACACACACACACACCACCTGGCTTCCAAGATAACAAATTCAATTACATGCAACATAGTACTATAGTACAATCATGATAAACTTTCTATATTCACTATCGTTTCTCCAGAAATAACCATGACAAAGATATGATCAATCCTTTAACTCCAAAATTCCTAATTTGGGATTCTGTGCAAGAAATTTTGATGGTGACACAGAATCAGAGTTTCTCACTTTCTTAAGTCTCCTGTTATGGGGATGATGTGATCTAATGAAAGGTCATTTATTTAATTATTTTTATTTATTTATTTATAATCTTATTTTGATTAATAACTCAAGGTGGCTAACATACCTAATGCTTCTTTCTCCTCCTATTTTCTATTTTCCCCATGTTGGGCTGAGAGTGTAACTGGTCCCAAATTACCTAACTGGCTTTCAGATGGGACTAAAGCTCACAGTCTTCTGATCTCTAGTATGGTGCCTTAACCACTACACCAAACTGGCTCTTTGCTGGACCTGCATTTCTTTCTGGAAGTCCCCATTTTCCTTATCCTAACAATGGCAAATGGCTATGGGTGTATCAGACCTGTATACCGTACTATAATTGACTCGTTTTGATCAATGTATTATATCATACATTGGCAATATATTTATTAGAAATAAGACAGATTCAAAATGAGAGTAAACAAATTTGTGAATGATAAAAGTATCAAGGGCTATATATTATCTTCACTATCACGAGCAATATATATTAGTGTCTATTGTATTTGAGTAGGAAGGTGTTACAATAATCATGTCTTAATAGATTTTCCATTGGTCTCTGACTGGCTATTGTGGAAACAGAGTATTGGATTAAACAGGTCTTCAGATTGATCCAGCATGCACTTTTTTTGAACCTGGCAAAAGTAGATGACAAACTATACCCTACACATAGATTATCCATTACAGCAGAAATAAAAAGACAGAATCTGTAAAAAGCTACACTCATTTCTGCCATCAAAAGGACATTATTCTTACTATAACTTCATTTCACTCAAGAGGGCCATGGAATACAAAGATTTCAAAAGAATCAGATATTAGGCATATAAATATTGGTAAAAATAATAAAAGATACAAAGAATCAAAGGCATAAAAATAATAAAAACACTAATCATAAATCTATTGAACTACAGAAAACAGTATTTAGAAATATATTTAAACATTTATTTATCTACATATATCTTAGGAAAATTCTCACGAGATACATATGAAACCATGTTAGTTTGTTTGCTTATTTGTTATCCTGCTATAATCTTGTGACCTTGATGCTTAGAATGTCACAATAAAAATAACAGAATTAAAACAGAAAGAAAAGTTGACCAGACTTTCCCAAGGAAAAAAAGGCATATATTGGTGACCGAAAGGCTTACTAAAATAATGAAGCCCACAAATTATCATCCCTTTTTCCTCTTTCATGTGTGGATAAATGATAAAGGGCCTGAAAACAGTATTAAGAAACTATAAACAGCTAGGCATGAAAGTCAAAGTGTTAGGAACAGAAGTGGTGTTTTCATCTGTACTTCCCACAGAAGGTCAATATCCAACGAGAGAACATATTTTAGAAGTAAACCACTGGCTTAAAGGATGGTACGATCAAGAGAGCTTAGGATCCCTTAAACCACAGTCTCTGTTACCTACACGAAAGGCACCTTTCTGAGGGAGATGTGTGGTTCAGAAATATGGAGAGAGAGAGAGAAAGAGAGGGAGAGAGAAGAAGAGACACAGGCTCAGAATGAACTAAGATTTCAACAAATGCCAAAAATAATTTTTAGAAAATTTCTTTCAGCATGTGAAAGGAAACTATTGGTCCACTAATAGGAAAAGACGGCAAGGAGGTGACAGGTAGCATGGATAAAATGGAACTGCTTAATTTATTCTTTGCACCTGTTTTTATGCAAAAGGGAAAAAAACCAGTCCAACCTATGAAAAGCAGTACTTTAAAGAATAGAATAGGAATACAAGTCGAAACAGGCAAGAAATTGGTAATACAATACCTATCTATTTTAAATGGTTCAAATTCTGAAGAAGCTGTCAGACATGATCTTGGAACCACTGAACAAAATCTTTCAATGCTCCTGGAGCACCAGGGAAATAGCAGAGGATTGGAAAAGAACTGATATTGTTCCAATCTTCAAAAAGGGAAAAATGGATCCAGGAAACTACAGACCAATCAGTCTGACATCAATACCTGGAAAAATCCTGGAAAAGATTATCAAGTAAATTATTTGTGAGCACCTAGGAATGAGCAAAACTATTACTAGAAATCATGCAAATGAAGCTCTAGAATTGATTTTCATTTGATAATACAAACTCAGGCTAAGGTTTTAGGTCTTACTGAATATTTGTAATTCTTTACAACATAGAATAACAGGGTTGGAAGGGACCTTGAATGCCTTCTAGTCAAGCCCCTTGCTAGAGCAGGAGATTGTATATTATTCTGGACAAACAATTTTCCAGTATCTTCTTGAAAACCCCCAGTGATGGAGCATCCAAAGTTCTTGAGGCAAGCGAGAATTGTTCTGTCAGGAAATTTCTCCTTAATTTTAGGTTGGATCTCTGTTTGATAATCTTCCACCCACTACCTCTTGTCCTGCCCTCAGGTGCTTTGTAGAATAGGATGACCCTCTCTTCTTTGTGACAGCCCCTCAAGTATTGGAAGTATTGGAAGACTGCTGTTATGTCATTCCTAGTTCTTCTCTTCACTAGGCTAGACATGCATAATTCCATTAACTGTTCATCATAGTTTACTCCCCAAACACTTTATTATCTTCGTTCTTTTCTGCACCCTTTCTAGTCTCAGCCTTTTTTGTATCATGGTGATCAGAACTGGATGCAGTACTCCAAGTGTGTTCTTACTGTGCTGCCACCACATGGCTGTTTTGGGAGAAATTACAATGTGGGCATTCAGACCCTCCTACCCTATGATGTATTTCCTCTTCCCTCCCCTTTCTGGGATGGACTTCCTCCTCCTTTGTCCCTGGAGAATCTCCTCCTCCATTAACCACCAAATATGTGACAACAGCAGACATGTGCAGACGCTGGGAGTATTACCATTTTCTGACTATTCTGGATCCAAGCCATTGTACTGTAATTAATCTCTTGTTAAGACTTCTATGGTCTATATAAGCAGATGTCATTAACGTTAACAGCTCTCTCCAGATAGTTGAACTCGTGGAAAACACCTTTTATCATATAGAAATACCTTTATTGCATGTAGAATCGAATACAGTAGGTGGGGTGCATTAAGATGATGTTTGTACAGCATTTCCAAGATATTTCCAAGGTATCTCCAAGGTCAGAAAATGGTAATACTCCCAGCGTTTGCACGTCTGCTGTTGTCACACGTTTGCTGGTTAATGGAGGAGATTCTCTAGGGACAAAGGAGGAGGAAGTCCATCCCAGAAAGGGGAGGGAAGAGGAAATACATCATAGGGTAGGAGGGTCTGACTGCCCACATTGTAATTTCTCCCAAAACAGCCTCAAGTGCACAGAATGTGGTAGCGACAAACACGATACAGCTATGCATCCTGCTCCACTTCTAGGCAATCCACAGCAACCACCCGTATCCAACCCTGCTTCAAATTATGGTGGGTAGCAGCATGGCGGGGAGCATCAAAGTCACGGTCCAGTCACAAAGGTCTCATCTTAACTCATATCTCCAAGTTAGAGACCTTGTTTTGTTTAAGGACCAACGAGCTCAAGAATCGAAGGGCACCAAAAACTTTCATCAGACCATCGCAGAACTTGTCCTGCTTTTGTCCCTTGAAGACTGAACTCATTGCCTTTCATGGTTGGATCCTGACTCCAAGAAGAAAAGTTATTTGAACTTTAATCTACACTATTTTAAGCCTGTAATGACAGTTTTTATTATTGTAATATGTATGTATGTTATTTCTTATCTCTCTCAGGGTTTATGTCTTATATATCTCTTGTTTATTTTTATATCTCTCAGGTTTTATGTCTTATATGTATGCACATTTATTTCTTATATCTCTCAGGTTTATGTCTATATTTCTCAGGTGTTTTATGACAACAAGCAAACCACAAACTTGTATTTGCATTGTATAACTACTGTTATATGATTTTATATGGTGGTATTATATAATACCAGACGGGGAGTGTGCTGCCACCACATGGCTGTTTTGGGAGAAATTACAATTACAAATTACAAAGACCCTCCTACCCTATGATGTATTTCCTCTTCCCTCCCCTTTCTGGGATGGACTTCCTCCTCCTTTGTCCCTAGAGAATCCCCTCCTCCATTAACCAGCAAACATGTGACAACAGCAGACATGTGCAGACGCTGGGAGTATTACCATTTTCATACCTTGGAAATATCTTGGAAATGCTGTACAAACATCATCTTAATGCACCCCACCTACTGTATTCGACTCTACATGCAATAAAGGTATTTCTATATGATAAAAGGTGTTTTCCATGAGTTCAACTATCTGGAGAGAGCTGTTAACGTTAATGACATCTGCTTATATAGACCATAGAAGTCTTAACAAGAGATTAATTACAGTACAATGGCTTGGATCCAGAATACTGTACTTACTAATGCAGTATAAGGCAATACTATTATTTTACATGATTGTAATATGTAATGCAGCCTAGGCCTAGGGCTGCATTGGCTTTTTTGGCAGCTGCTGGCTCATACTTCAGTAGTTGTTCACTAGAACACTTAAATCCTTCTCACAATCACTACTGTTGAACCAGGTACCACCTATTTTATACCTGTGCATTTGGTTCTTCTTGCCTAAGTGCAAGGCCTTGCTTTTCTCAGTAAGGGATTACACTGGATAGGACCCAGTATTCAAATCTATCAAGATTCTTCTGTATCTTGAGTCTATCTTCTAAAATCATGGCTATTCTCTCCCAAGCTTGGTGTAGCCTGCAGATGTTCTATCCCCTCATCGATATCATGAATATGTTGAAGAGTACTGGACCTAAGACAGAACCTTGAAATCCCTCACTGCATGATTCCCTCCATTTATATGTAATTCCACTGAGCATTACACAGTGTGTAAGCTGGTCATCCAGCTGTGAATCCATCTGATGATGATGCTGTCTTTCCCACATTTTTCTATCTTATTAAGATGTCAGAGACAGAATCAAAGCCTTGCAACATTTTACACTACTGTATTTCTCCTTCTCTGCTTTTCAAGAAGAGGCTTATTTTTCAAGGACATTTGCAAAATCTTTTTACTGTCAATAACTTGAAAATGACCTTGTCGAGGGCCTGGACTGTCTTTGCTCCACTCCTCCCAAGTCTCCTCTTACCCTCTTATCACAACTCACTCTGGTAACATTCCCAGTTACCAAGCCTCTCTTAATTTATCCACCTGCAGTGTTTTCTAGGACATACAAAATTAGAAACTGTGGAAATCAGTTCTGGAGGGAGGGAGTCTTCTTGCTGAGGGCCAAGAGCAGGTTGCCTGTGCTCACCCTGGGAAGTGCTGCTAATCTGCTATTACAAAAGTTTCAGAGATAGCATTCACACAACATGGTAAACCCAATTATAGTTTGTCTGCACAGGGATCGCAAATACTTCTGAATCACTGGGAAAAAGTTAAATTTTGAGAACACTCTGTAGTTATTCATAGTTGCTACAAAGACCTTTTTGCTGTTCTTGTCGTTCAATTGTATCCAATTTTTGGAGTCTGGACAAGTTCCTTCACCTTTCTTGGCAAGATTTCAGAAATGGCTTGCCATTGCCTCCTTTCTAGGCCTGAGAGTGAATGGCTCAAGGCCACCCAACTACCTTAGCTTTGTACCTAAAGCAGGATTAGAATTCCCAGTCTCCAGGTTTGTAGCCTGATGCCTTAACCCTCTACACTGAACTGGCTCTCCACCACAAAAAACGTAGGCTGTTACAAAAGTTTCATTACCAGAGGGCAAACTTTGGAAGTTTATCCGTAGTCCTCCCTTTGGCCACTGCAGTTCTACCATCTGAGCTTATCATGGTCTTTGGGTATGGAAGCAAAGTATTTGCAATATGACTCCCAAGTATATTTTCTCAGCATTGTTAATGTTTAGAAGATGTCTCTACTATCTATGTGGGATTTTTGGAAATAAGAGACTTCACTTATAATTGCACTCTTTGCCTTGCAGCATGCTTACTTTATTTTTATTATTAAAAGAAACAAAAATATATAACAGGGACAGAAATTGATAAAAGCCAGTGGAGAAACTGAAAAACCTATTGGTACTCCTTGTCATCATGATAGGAGACAAGTGATTTAGTATGTTGTGTAAATGACCTTCAGTATAGTTTTCTCAGCAAACTGTGATTAAGTAGAACACGACTTATCATGGATCTTGCAGCACTTGAACTAAAATAAGATAGCACGACTTGTTGCTGTTTGAAATCCGAGGCATAACAAACTAGAATAGCACAAACTGGTGCCGGGTGTAATCCTGGCATTGAAACAAGCAAGCGGTTGCTGACAGGGTGAACTCAAAAGTGCGCAATGCTAAACAAAGCCCCTTGATGTCTGGTGTTCCTCCGACCTAACGCCACATCCTTCCTGGCAAAGCTACAACCAAGCTGCAATCACCACCACGCTGTCGTCGCAGAAGCTGTCCTCATGGAAGCGCCCACGATACGAAGCGGGAGGGTGTTAACTTCCGGCTGCTAACCGCGGGAAAATCAGGCTACAAAGAGGTGGAGATGATGTTGTCAGCTACTCTTTGAATGGGATGGTGGGATGTCCACGACTGAGACGAAGCTGAAACATCAGACTGTGCAAAATGGCTTCCGTCTTAAGCAGAGCTGAACCACAATCGCTTTGCTGCCTCCTGCAGCGTTTTGAACAAAAGGCGAGAAGATTTTAAAGTACAGTAGATACGTTACAGAATGTAGCTAGGAACCTATTAACAGCTACATCTATGTCAAAATCAGGAACACCAATTAGTTGTGCCCCATCAAATTTAAATGAACAAGTGGATAATTTAACGTGTTAAGTAACATGCTACGCACGTAACTCAGTGCAAGCTTACTTGGAAAAGTCTCTTATAGGATCGCTGTTGAATCTCGCAAAGGAATTGCATCCTTTATTCTTAAATTTGTACCCATTACTGGTAACGTGGGTGAAGAGAATTTCAGAAAAATGTGTTTCCGTTGTGCTGGCATTCAACGATCCTCATCTCTCCTAACCAAACGGTAATTTTAATTTAGTAAATTGAGTATATTTAGTAAATTATAGCCCGCAATTATTTCCCGAAGAAATCGTTGTTTGAACCAGAGGAATAAATATCAAATCTAAATTATAACGTACCATTTACCTTTCTCCTTTTTCTTTTCGTGCATCACTATACCAAACAAGTAAAACTTTTTAACTGCCTGTTACTGTAAACTTGAAATGAATTTACCGTTCAGTACAATTTAAAACAAAAAAAATGCCAACGACACTTAGGAGGATATTTCCCAGCATACTTCGCTTCACAAAACTCTCCTGCTCTGCTTTCAGTTGCGTTGTTTCCTGGGAAATATAGTTCTACAGTGCCGGCCGGGCTTCTGAAGCTGTTTGTGAGGAGGTGCCAAGATGGCGGCCCTGTGGGGCGGCGGTGCGGGACATGCTGGGGCTGGGGGAACCCTCCCCATGCGAGGTGCCTCGGAGCCTTTGGTGGGCAATAGCTTTTCTTCTACGCAGGTACCGGCAGGTCTGGTTCTTCGGAACTGAACTTGAGAGTTTCATTTAGCCGGGTCGGGTAACGCTAGATGGACACGTGGAAGCCGTGTGTCTAGCATAGGGAGGTGGCGCTGGCAGCAGCAGCAGCGGCGGGAACGCGGGCTGAGGGCGCTTTGGAATGGAGGCACTTGGAAGAACGTGCGGTAGAAAACTGCTCAGGGAGAGGAGCTTTGGGAAGCTCAAAGCGATGCTTTGGCTGCTCTATCCTAGTTGGTGGCCATTTTGCTTGAGCTTCGATACAGTTGGTAATGGTGGACTGGCGGGCTGGAATGGGCGGACGATGTGCGGCAAAATTAGCGTAGTGGAGCAGATGGCCAGGATGAACTAGCTGCAGTTCAGGAATTTGGGGCTTTCTGAAGACCATCTCCCTCGTGATGGAGGAACAATAAAAGTCGAGAGCTTTAGGCAAATGCAATCCTGGAATCGCTAGGTGTGGCAAGGCGTGGAGTCACGCTTTATTTGAGTTGTGGAGCATTTCGGTCTTGGTTGGGGTCCTTGAGAAAATGCGCAAAAAAGGAAAACTGTAAGATTAGAGTGCTCTTAATCGAGTCGTAGATTTCAGTTATTGTTTTGAATTGCTTATCAAAAGGGTACTCTTTGTGGCTTTAATTTTTCCATCGACTTTTAAAACTTTAGTTTGGTTTGTCCCCTTCCCCCAACGTGCTAAAAAAAACCTTAAAAGAATTTAACGAAGTGGGAGACCAGGGTATATCTAATAGGCTGATGGAGGAGCACCAACTGGAAAGTATTCTCTTATGTAAAAATAAATTCCAGTGCTTTTGCATGCTTAACTACTCCCTCTTCGTTCCTGGGTGTGTTCATATCCTCCCACTTGCTGATCTTGTTCAGCCCCATTTGATGATGCTCTCTCTCAGCAATTATTTAATTCTTTTATGTAAAAATCATTTTGTGTGCATAATCCTGAATGCCTTGTCCCCTTTTAAAAAAAAATTTAAAAAGTAATTTGCAGCAAATCATTTCACTTTAGAAAGCACTTTTAAGAGAAGCCATTTAGGGAAACTTACTATGCTATTGTACTAGAATGACAAATAGAACTAATGAGCTTGCTGTCTAGCAGTCTGTTCAACTTGAAGTCTGCTGAAACTCCTGCTCTTCCATGCTTTTTCCTGCTACACATTATCTTCCACTGAGTATGATTGGAGATTGTGCCATAGCCATGAGAAAAAAAGAAAACATTTTGTGTTGCTGTGCTAAATAATAGTTAAATTTAAATGCTAAGTTACCAGTCTTTTGTAATTAAATTAAGATGTAACTCATGCCCTCAGAATACAAAATACTGAGGCTGTTTGATTCACATTCTTAAATAAGTTGGAGCAATAATTCAGTTTTGCCTTGAATTAACTACCTTTTTTGCTGCTCAATACTTTATCTTTGGAAGTTTAATATGTTTTGCACAATGCTAAGGTTTTTTTTTAATTCTACCCAAACATAGTCATCTGTTTTCTGCCTGACATCTTCCCAATTCTGTAGGTAGGGTCTGATCAGAAGACAAGAGAAAGTGGAAAGGAGGGCAGAGAATTAATGTCAATAAAAAGACTTCGAAGTGGTAAAAGAAACCCAGAAAAAAGTGGGGTTTAAAACAAAGCATAGGTATTGTGTTGTGCAGCATGAAAATGGGTGATTTAAAGCTTTAAGCAAACTCATCAGGAGTTTTGTTTGAACAATGTTTAAACTGTATTTCCCCTCGACACACAATTTAAACATAATGTTCTTAAACATATTGCAAACCATATTATCACTATATAAATGTGTTTAATAAATACATTTAGTAATATGTAATATATAGTGTCATATTGAAACTTGGCTCAAAGTTTGGCTCTTTGGAACATTTTGGGCTTGTTAATTGTGGTATGATGAATAACATAGTGAAGTGCCACCAAGTTTATAAAACTAAAGTGTTGCTTCTCCCATTTGTTTGCTTGGGGCAGCCTTCCCCTAGCATAGTGCCTTTCTTTCTCTGTTGGGTCACAGACTAATAATTAAGTAAGCATGAGCTTTGGAAGTTAGAGAACTGGAAACTGGGTACACCCATAAATCTGGGTGCCAAAGATGTGAAATGATAACCCTTTAAATTTTGTGTCTTAAGATTACATTGGTAATCAGCTGTGAAAGCGAACCAAATGATGGACTTGAGTCTTGTGGTAGTTTATAATTTCTGAAGTTTCAATCATTAGAGAGTGCTTTAATTAATCTCATTAGTTTGTAGCAAAGAATCTGAAGCCTCCCCTTGTAAGATTTGAAAGAAATTCTTTTGAGTAATTTCACATTCAGTTGACAAAATTAAAAGGAATATTACATTTTTGTACTAGAAAGTATTTTCAAAGAAAGAAATGTAGAGAGCATCTTAATTCCAACTTTAGGTAAATTCATTGATAAACAGTATAAAGGCTTCTTTAGTTTTCCTGTTTTCTACACTGCATTATTTTTATGCCAGAAGTGTAATTATGGTACTTTTTATTTCACAACACAATAGTGATGGTCAGATAGTATTCTTATTCTAGAGATGTTCACTTTCTTTGAGAGATGAAGGAATAGTGGGGAAACTCTTTTAGTTCTATCAGCATGGATATTCAATATGCAGCTCCAATAAAGGAGAATATTTGTAGCTCAGGTTGAAATGGGATGTTCTTGGTGCTCTTTGAGCTTGGTTATTTTCTTGCAGATGTTTCATTAGGTAAACTAGGAAACATCAGTGTAATAGCAGTGCAATAGCATTGATGATGTCACCTAGTTTGGGTAATGAAATATCTGCAGGGAAACAAGCTCAGAGAGCACCAAGGACTCCTCCAAGTGCAGCTCTACAAATGTGGCTGAGCATACTCAGTAATAAGAGACACTGGGGGATGTACGGTGATGTTTAAAAGTTTGTGAATCCTTTTCAATTTTCAGTATTACTGCATAAAGACTTGGCTATTTGAACTTGCCGGCCTGGACTGAGGGACTGGGATTTTAAATTTTAGATTTTAAATTTTAGAACCTGTTTTATTGTTTAGGGCTACTTGGTTTAATTTATTTTAATTTTTGTATATTATGTGTTGTATATAGTGTTTTAATTGCCCTGTACACCGCCCCGAGTCCTTCGGGAGAGGGGCGGTATATAAATAATAATAATAATAATAATAATAATAATAATAATAATAATAATAATAATAATAATAATAATAATATAAACCAAAACAAGTCCTAAATCTAGATAAAGGGAACCCAATTAAACTAATGGCCAAAGTATTTATTCATTTATGGAAAAGAATGATCTAAGGCCACATATGTGTTTGTGGCAAATATGTGAACCTTTGCTTTCAGTAACTAGTATCCTCCCCCTCCCCCCATGTTTCTTCTCACAATTTAGCCCTCTGAAGCCAGTTAAAGCTCAATATGCTATAGGTAAAAAGTCTGATGACAATGTGAACAAGTTTTCTCAGCTGTGGTAAAAAATGGTTTATATTTGCCTTTTCCTCCTGTCCCTGGCTTCCTAGTGTCAGCATGCCAGTATTTAACTGTAAATTCATCTTCAGAATTACAGGAGTAGATGTTAATAACTTCATTAAAATGGATGCTGTTTAAACATTTGTATGTGTATTTTTAAAAGCTTGGTTCTTGTTTGTAAACCTTCATGTTAATTGGGATAACTGGGAGCTGTTCTATCTCATCTACAATGCAACAGGATGAGAGAGACTATTACAGGTTAATCAGCAAAAGAATATGGGAAGAGACGCGCAATCATGTCTTGGTCCTCCCAACTTTCTGCAATTAAAGCATCCTGCTTATCTGATTAAAAACTTCAGTGAGCTTCTTCAGTGAGTAATTTGTTTTGCATTGTGCTTGATTACATAGGTGCAGGATTGTAGATAGTCTTGGTTGAAAAAGTTTGCATAAATTGCACATATGTGTCTGATAAACTAGGAGACTTTTTGCAGAATAGTAGATTTGAGTCTCAGAAATAGAATGTTTTATTTTAAAAGTCCAGCCTCTAAGTCTAAGCTTTTCGGCAGCTTGGAAACAAAACATAACACTCCAAAATATCAGGTATTTTGATAACAATGAAAATCAAAATATTGGTTAAGAAAACATGGCAGCTAATGATGGGTGAAAATTGTAAAGTTCCCAAATTCTAGAAACTGAGACATGACAAGAACACATCTGGCAGTTGCAAGAACTTGTTTGCCTCTCTCTATTGCTGTTATTCTGTGCCCTAGAAGATAATGCTTAATCCACGTTTAGCTATTTTCATTCTTCTCATCTGATTTATTTTTACTGTCGCTCCCTTCTCCTGTATCTTCTCCCTCCAGTGTTTACTGGCAGAGGATTTGCACTCGGCATCTTTGGAAGCAGAAACCATCCTTGAAGCTGGGGAATTCCTGGAAACAATGCAGGACTACTTAGACTCTTCTGTCATTTCCATCATTGAAGATTTCAGCAGTTTGACTGAGGTGCGGTATATTATGTGTGCTTAGAGATGACTTGCTTCTGAATTGCTTTTTGCATGGTAATATAAACCAGGATGGACTACTGCAAAGCCCTAAAAGAAAGCAAACGTAGCTTAAGTGGGAGGGGGAGTTCTGTGACACACAGCAATGTTTGGTCTATAGAAGATCTACAGTACTTCAGCCTAATAAGTGGTTTTATCTTGAACAGATAACAGTTATATATTGAATTGCTCATATTCACCTGTGTAGTTTTCTCAGCACAATATGAGAGGACATGGTCTTAAAAATGAAAGAAGCTCAGAAGTTGGACTTTTTGACACTTCTTGTGCCAGAGCTGAAACTGAGATGCTGACTATTTAGACTTCAGCTTGTATTTTCCTGGAATGAAAGTCGGAGTTTCTATTTTTCTGATGCTCTCAATTTGCCATTGGTAAATTATTAGTATAAAATTGGGGCCCCAGAGAAGCAGAATAATAGTTTTTAAAGTGTTAGTTCTTGATATCACGCTTCAATTTCTGTATTTGTGGAACAAGTTAGGGTAGATGTAAGTACTAAAGATTTTTATATATTTCAGGCTTTTATGTTCCAGTTATTGATTGTTTGATGTAAAAAAAGTCTTGGATTTTGACTTCAGAGTCCATGTATCTCATTTCTTTACTATGTAAGTTTAAAAAAGCCCTACCTTTCAGATGTGATGGACAGCCAGGATGATCAGTCTTCCACTCTCATGGTTCAATCAGATGGGTACAGTCAACACATATGAAGATGTCTAGGTTGGAGCAGGGTGATTTATTGGAAGCAATAGTGTTATTGGATAATATTTCTACTGTGGCTTGTTCTTCTAATAACAGGTAAAAAGCAACATGGAAGCAGAGAATGAACTTTCCCTGTTGACGGCAATAACAGATATTCTTGATAGCACGGATGATGAGACTCTGTCTCCCTTTGATCCTATTCCTGAATCTGAATTGCTAACATCACCCAGAGAGATTGAGAATTCTTCGGTATGATGATATTCAATTGAATGTTAAGTCATCCTAATAGTTATTGTATTTCATCTCTGGAAGGCTAATTAAAAATAGTTATTTATATTTCTTAATATGTCCCATAGTTCTTCAATTAGATTGTATAAGCCTATAATATTTAAAACAACAATTCAAAACAACTAAAACCAATCAAAAACAAGTTTGATCTAATCTAATACAGCATTAACTTTGCCCTTGTAAATATTTGGAATTACTCAGTGGTGGGATTCAAATATGTGAACGACCGGTTCTCTGTGTGGATGCCACTTCCGGAATTCCATTCTGGGCCTGGCCAACAAAAATTAGCTACCAGTTCTGCCAAAGTGATGTGAACTGGCTGAATCCCACCACTGGAATTACTGCTTTATCTACTCTACCCAACTCTTGCTATAAGCTGCTGAGAGTCTCCTTGAACTACAAGATGGGCAGCAAATAAACTTTAATGTCTGATTCATATCAAATTAACTTGAATGTTTTCTCTGAGTGGGATATATTTATTTTATTTTATTTTATTTTATTTTAATTCCATTTATATCCCGCCCTTCTCCGAAGACTCAGGGCGGCTTACAAGCTTAGCAGTAGCCTTCATTCTATGTATATGCCTGCTTATTAGGGCTTTCATACACCCCCCCAAGCGGCATTATTACAAAGTCAGCTTAAATGATCCTCATATGTTCTTTCTTTGGCCTGAAATATTTCCTGCAGCATTTTTATTTGTTTGGATAGTTTACTAACTCAGTGCTTTCATCCAGTTAGTAATGTGTGAGGAATTGCTGTCTACTCTCAGCAGCTTTTGGTTTTCATAGGCAAAATCTCAACTGCAGGGTAATATTTATCACCATTGTTGAAAATTATAGAGGCTTCTCCACTTCTCAGAGGTCTTTGCAGTTTACTTTTCTCTTTAAATTGCATCCAGATTCATCAAATCTAACATACTGTATTGAGAACTCTGCAGAGTTAGACTGCCCTCTATTGCTCAAATGTACCTATTTAATATTGTTATGGTGTTTGCAAGGTACATAAGAGATGTTAAAGGACTACCTTGCATCTGATTAAAAATAAGGAAAGATGTGTAATGTGCCTTTGAGTTATTATTTTTGATGTTTCCCAGTCTCAGTATCTCAAACAAGCATGACGCTTCTTGTATTTTGATGTAATGAAAATGAATCATTACTGTAATCATTACATTATTTCCAAACTATTTTTCCCATCAGTTTCAGAGATTTCTTAGTTTTTCTCTGACACCCAATGAACAAGATTTACACAATATTGAGGATTTCCAGGAGCCTGGACTGTGCACCATTATGTCAAAGAAGGTGATATATTTTGTGAAAACTAAGTCTAATTGATTCTGCTGCCTTTAATTTCTGCTCAGAAAAAGAACCTTGATCAAGATTTGTTGTATGCTCTCTTTTGCATGTAACCTGCTGGGTTAAAAGCTACACTAATAATTCCAGTACAGTAGAAAAGGGTTGCCCAAATGTAATCTTTATGCTACATATCCCCATATTTGAGGATTTAGCAGGCATACAAGCTAGTAGAATGAAAGGAGTGGGTATATTCTCTGTTTCAGTCTTTGCGGGCTATGTTTCATAGATATAGTTTAAGCACCCTTTAGTAAAATTGCGGGGTTGTCAGAAATACCTTCTTCCCAACAGTATTTTGGTTACTTTCAGTTGTTTTTACTTTGTTGCATAATCTCTTATTTGATTCGTATTTCCCTAGGTTGAAGCCAGTACTACCGGCATTCCCTTCTCATTATCTTCAAGTTGTCCCAAACTTTCAGTTTTTTCAAACAGTGTGAGTAACAAAGCATTCTGGGAGGAACAGAAGCTCTTCAACAATAGAGGACAAGAGTCACCTGTGCTACAGAGCAGTGATGGAGAGGAAGAGGGAGAAGAGGTCACACAAGGATGCAGGGAAAGTTTTATGGCAGTTGTGAAGGAGATGGAACCTGAGAGAGACCTTGATGAATGTGATGATCCCTATATCATTGCTGCAGAAAATATTTCCCTTGATGAATTAGTGAGATCAGTGCACTCTTACTGCCAGCCCACCCTCACTTTAAGCCTGAATTCTGATAATAAGTCCCTTGCTGAGAAGAATCTCACAGGCCCACTTGTCTTAGAAATAATGCCTGATGGTGGAGAGATCATGATGACAAAGCTCTCAACTACAATGGATAGCAATTGCACAACTGGCCTTACAAATACTGAAGCAGAACTTTTGTCCCCTACCCTGGGAAAAGAATTGCCTGAGCTTGACTCATACAAACAAGATGGGAAGGTAGTTAATGCTACCCTTCCAAACATAAAAGACGGTCATCTACAGATAGAGGACACTCAGAGATCAACAGATCCTCAAAACAATACATCTGTGCCTGCATCAGTGGCTCCAAAAAATGCCCCAAAGAAAGGTCAGGTATCTACAAATATTAAAAAGAAGAAGAGAAAGAAATCCAGAGAGGAAACGAAGTATCACAAGACCATAAACTGCCAACAAGTGTCTGCCTGTCCTCAAAGGCAGACCACGATTGATGCAAAGAAATCTACGACCGACTCTAGTTTTCAAAAAAAAGAACTAGAGAAAACTGGAAGGAAAAAAATGCTCCTAAATCAAGTATCTCAGACAAAGGAAATGCTTGAAACTCAAGTAGAACAGTCAAAATGCGTGAGAAAGGAAGGATCCAAAAATGTGCCATATGCAGAGGAGCCCACACAAAATCTAGGGAATGCAGACCTTGTGCCTATAGCCCAGAGGGATGTCCCAGGAGAACCCCATGAAAAAAGCCAGTTCCTCCTACCAGTGATTGAAATGTCTAGCTCAGAAACTTCCCAAATGCTCCCTGGTTGCGCTAGGAATGTTACAGGACAGCTGACCAAGGATACACCTTACTTTGAAAATAAGGAACTCGCCTGCCCTCCAAGGGAAACTAAACCTCGACCTCTCAGCTTGAGTGAGTACAGGCAGCGCCGGCAGCAGCGCCAGTCTAATAATGACAGTATCCAGAATACCAGAGAGAACCAGAGTGCCAGCAAGTGGCCCAGTGTTCCCAATTTCCCTACAGAGTTGGCTGACCTTCCTTGCCTGAGAGCTCTGCCATCCACCAAAGCTGCAGCACCTAAACTTGCAAAGGAACCTGAAAAACCTACCGCCTCTCCCACTACTCTTGCCCCTGATGACAAAGCAAGTGCCATGACCCTTTCCATGCTCTGTCCCGCTACAACTCTGAAACAAAGAGATTCTCCATCTTCACAGAATGTCTGTGGAGGTTCTCAGTCTCCATCTTCGCAGCTTCCTTCACCTACACCTATTGCTGTAGTGCCTGCTAGTAAAGTATGTGCTTTTTCTCACATCGGGCCACAAGTGCCTCCGACATTGTCCATACCTCGTGTGCCACCAGCCCAAGATACTTTCCTACCAGCTCCTCCTAATCACTACAATTTGGGCTCATCCCAACCAACAGGATCTTCATGGTCTCACTTTGCTCTTCTACCAGCTAATTACCAAAGTTTGCCACCTCCACCACCTGTTACTGAAGCTTGTTCTCCTGTCTTCCATACAGTCCCCCCCTTACTCCCTCCAACATGGCCTCCCCCACCTGTTCCTTTGCCTTTTGTTCCAGCCCTGCCTTATGGCTCTGTTGAGTGGGCTCCACTGCCACAGTCTTCCTACTGGTCTGGAATACCAGTGCCACCTCCAGTGTTGCCTATCCCATATGGAGATCAAGGAAGCCTGAGGCAAAGTCCTCAGGTTGGCACTTTACCTGCTCCATCTCTTTCTGATGGATTTCCTGGCCAGCAAAGTACAGCTTTAGCACCAGAGTCCTCCTGTATTGGATTTAAAAACATGGTCAGTGAAAGTCAAAGCCTGCCTGTCCAGATATGCCAAATAGAAGCTCCTTCAGCAATTCGGGCAGCTCCCAGAAAAATACCTGATCCAAGGAGACAAACACAGCTCTCTTCGGTTCAGTCCCAAACTGAAGTAACTTCAAGCAGTTTTCAGTCATTGGAGAAACTGCCTGTGTCGCCATCAGTTGATAAGCCTTCAAAAGAAACGGCATCGACTCAGCATGGGAGCAAAAGCTCTGCCCTGCAGTCCTTAGGGGTGCCACTTCCTGTGCCTCCTTGTCATCAAATACTGGAAGAATCTGCTGGTAAACTGAAGTTCTCAAAAGAAGACTTTCAGCTTACAGAGAAGAACCCTGAACACTCTGACTTTGTAGAAACTACTACTGTTACTGTGGCTCAGAACAACAAGAAGCCACCAGCAGAGGAACATTCTTCCCTTTCAGTTTCCTTGGCACCTGGAAAACAAAAGGAGCCAGCTGAAATTCAATCAGATGTCACAGAACATGCCCTTGTTGCTCCCAATCCCTCAACATCATCAGGGACCCAGAAAGTACAGAAAAATGGCCAACTTTCCAAGAAAACGTCATCATCCATGTGGAAAAACCAGCCTTTTATCAGCTCTGCACAGCATAAGCATGATAAAGATCTTGTTCACTCATTTATCAATGAGATTGGTGAGTGTTTGTATTATTGAAGGTGACTTTACTGAACATGGCTAAGGAATGTTGGCAGTAATATATGGGGTTAAAGCTTAAGAGACAAATAATTCCATTTGAAGATGCTCTGGGGCAAGCCCTGATGGGTTATGCTTTCTGTGAAAGCAATATTCTTCTATTCTCTGTCGAGGAATTGCTAATATATATTTTTTTAAACTGACTTCTATAAGGTTCAGTATTTTGTGTTTCGATACCCGTGCACATATACTCTAACATACTCAGTCAAAAAAGGTGATTATTTCCCCCAGCCCATCACAGTTGCTGACATGGTTGGGAAAAGAGGGACAGTGAGCAGAATCTGTGTACAACTTGAGCCAATGAAACTTGTTCTGTGAAGTTACAGAGCACCGACCAGTGTGTGTAAAATTAATATCTCTTTTCCTCCCTTAGGAATTGAGGCTTCTGACCTATCTAGCCTGCTAGAGCAATTTGAAAAGATTGAAGGTGAGAATTAAACAGGGCAAGTAAACCAAGATGTTGACTTTATGTTTGGTGCCATTAAAATATTTAACTTTTTTGCCGAAAAGTATCCAAAAGATCAAGGAATATCTTCCAGCTTCAAAAGATTTTTCATTAATTTGTGGCTGAGTTTCAGACTAGTACTGAGGTCTGATTTGTTTAACCCTAGATTATTAAGTGAGAGTTGCTTAGGTTTGTACCACATGCGAAGCCATAAACTTATTTACAAATCACAATGTGTTTACACATTGTTCAGGATGCAGAATTATACTTCTTTCTCCTTCCCTCGTCAGATACCTCCCTGGTTTTCTTGTTCTAGCAGTATTTTTGTTTTAACTTTTCAAAGTGCTTTGTGCTCATGATGAATTTGAAGCATTTTTATAATAATTAAATCTTAGATGTTTAATAGATCTGTTCCTACTTTATTAGAGTAGCATCAACTTGATTAAGCACCGTGTTTTAGAATCAGATCTTGCCTTAGGGCTACTGCTGTAATATATTTGACTTTTGTTGTTGTCACTGTTTTTCAGCCCAAGCAGAAGCATCTGCTGTATTAAAGAAAAATAAGTCTACAGGGAATAATGGGTAAGCATAGGCCTGATGCCCAGCCTTTATCCTGTTTCTGTTTGACAACTTAGTACAGGTAGTCCTCAACTTAAAACCACAATTGGGATCAGAATTCTGTTATTAAGCAAGGTTGTTGTTAAATGAGTCATTGCAAGTATTAACAATATTTTTGCCACAGTTGAAATTAGAGTTTTCATTATGTCTTCTGATGTTTTGAAGGGCTTTAGATGGCTTGTGCCAATGAAAGCCCTTCAGAATATCCTAAGTAAACCAAAAGACCCAGCAGCCCCACAAGAAAACATGAATCATCTACATTACAACATACGGTGTAATGACTGCAACAGCCACTATGTAGGACAAACAAGCAGAAGACTGGCAAAATGCATCCATGAACACCAATTATTCAGAAGACATGATGAAACGTTTTTAATTTCACAACATATGAACAGACCTAACCATAGTTTCAACTGGGAAACTGACCATCCTAGTCCAAGCTAGGTCCAAAAACGCAAGGGAATTTCTAGGAAGCCTGGCACTGACAAATTAGCCATCAATAGACACACAAACAACATCTACATATTATGCAAAAGCAATTATCAAGCCAAACGGACAAAAAAACCAAAATACCTCCCACTAGCAATCAGCATCCAAATGAGCCTAGATTAGATTAACATCAGACCAACAATCAAACAAACAAGCTGACAGGAAATAGCCCAATCAAAAAACCTCTAAGACCACCCCCACCAACATTGACAGGGCAAGCCATTAGAATATAAACTTAGAGCAAACCCCACTCCTTAACTAGCACTGATGTTACCTAGTTTGGGTGATGAAATGTCTGTAAGAAAAAAACCAAGGTCACAGAGTGCCAAGGACCCCTTAATTCACTCCTGAACTATTCTCCTTTATTGATTGTCAATATACGCTGCTTGCCAAGCACCCAAATTTAGATCATATGACAATGGCAGTGCAATGATGGTTGTAAGTGCAAGGACCTGTTGTAAGTCACTTTTTAGGGCCATTGTAACTTCAAATAGTCACTAAATAAATGGTTGTAAGTCAAGGACCACCTGTAATACTATGTTAGGAAACAGGCAAAATAGGTTAGTCAAAGCAAGGGCATCTTGAGTTAAATTTCCTCTTATGCCAATAAGAAGCTCTAGTACCCTTTGTTTTAGTGCTTTGTATGCTAGGTAGGGAACTGTGGAGAATATGGTAGAAATTTATTTCCTCTTTCAGGTCTGAGTTACAATGGGAAAAGAAAATGGTGGACCGGCTTCATGCACCAGAGCTCATCAATGTTGCAGGTAAAATTCCTTCGTGGAATTCTGAAATGGAAAAACCAACAAATCTCTTTCCTAGGAGTCTTTGTCACTGAGAGGATGATAAAGGATTTGTGATGTTTGATACTTTCTTTGGCATAACAAACTTCCTTAAGCACCTTTGTATGTTTTTAAGATATCCCATTGAACAATTGCTGAAGTACATGGAGGGACTTACTTTGAAGAGTTTATCTAAAGCAGGGGTCCCCAACCCCTGGTCCGCGGACTGGCACTGGGCTGCAGCATGCCAACAACCGGTCCGCACAAACAAGCAGAGCCCCATCTCTGGGATGCAGGCAGCACATAAAACCACACCCTCTCCGGTCCGTGGAAAAACCTTTCTCCATGGAACCGGTCTCTGATCTAAAGAAAGCCTGTTCTATTATGGCTGTGGAGGGAGATAAGATGAAGATATAAAAAGTGGGTATTCATACGGGTTTTGAGAATACTATACAGGTATAGAAAATAGTTTAAATACTTTTATACTGCTTTCCATAGTAGAGGAGGGTGGTTTGCTGGGGATGGCATGAGTCTTTACTAAGCAGTTCTAGTGGAAATAATCAATCTGCCCAGCTCATGGTTTTGTGTTTTAATTGATGCTCTATTTCCTTCTTTCCATTTTTATGCAGGTTTGACTCCTCCAGCCACTCCACCCCATCATCTGTGGAAACCTTTGGTACCTGTCTCCTTACCGGGACAGGATGGGTCCCAAAAAGATACCAGGCTTTTGAAATCCCTAAACAAATTCCACTGGAAAGATGTAACCCCTGTCCATGTAGGCTCTGGTGAGCATGACTATTGTCAACTAACCGTTGCTCAGCCAAAGGGAGGTGCCAGATGGAATGTTAAACAGAATTTGGATATCACTATAAAACCTATTAAGACGCTAACAAGACAAGTGCTAGATCAGACCTCTGCTGATATAAAAAGGCCCCCTGCTACTGTTAGACTGAATCCTCTAGTTCCTACTTGTCAGAATCCTAGAGAATTTGCCAACCATGTTAATTCCAACAAGGGCCAGACCAAAGATTCCAGGACTGTTATGGCTGACTCAAAACCTACTACCCCAAGTTCAATATTGTTGGAGACCAGTCTTATACATCCATGCAAAGAGGCATTGGACCATCGGACTACTATTCCAAGGTCCATGACTAGGAGCAGTGATGATCCATGCTCTGTACTGCTGTCACCGGCTGCATCCCCTTGCCGAGATTCAGGAGAATCAACATTACAGCAACTTCAGGAGATACAGGAGAAACCTCTCGCTTCGAAAAGCTCCTTAAGATGCTACCGGAGCAGACAGAGATCAGCTAGTCCAAAAAGCCACAGGGGCAGAAGCCGACGAAACCATGCTAGCCGGTCCTTCAGTTCAAGCTCTGATGGTGACAGTGATACTTCATCGTCATCGTCATCCTCTTCTTCTTCACAATCACGTTCTCGATCTCCACCATCCAAACACTGGCGAAGGTGAGTAATATTTTCCCCTTACATAGATTCAGTATTTCAAGAATTAGGTGTAATTTTTGCTGAAATAAGGGACACGGTGGCTCAGTGGGTTAGGACGCTGAGTTGTCGATCAGATGGTTGGCAGTTTGGCAGGTCGAATCCCGAGTGCCGCGTAACAGAGTGAGCGCCTGTTACTTGTCCCAGCTTCTGCCAACCTAGCAGTTTGAAAGCATGTAAAAATGCAAGTAGAAAAATAGGGACCACTACGGTGGGAAGGTAACAGCGTTCCGTGCACCTTTGGCGTCTAGTCATCCCGGCCACGTGACCACAGAGACGTCCTTGGACAAGCGCTGGCTCTTCGGCTTTGAAATGGAGATGAGCACCGGCCCCTAGAATTGGAAACGACTAGCACGCATGTGCAGGGGAACCTTTACCTTTTTAACTTTTTGTTGAAATAATAGCTTTATATCATGGGGTCCCATGCTCAAGAAGAGATGCTAATTGAACAAAATTAATGTTAAAAATTATTGGTTGTGAATGGTTGACACAAATATGATCTCTGATAGATGTCTATGAAGATTCTCAATCATCTAGGTCAGGGGTAGGCAACCTCGGCTCTTTTATGACTCATGGACTTCAACTCCCAGAATTCCTGAGCCAGCCAAGCTGGCTCAGGAATTCTGGGAGTTGAAGTCCATGAGTCATAAAAGAGCCGAGGTTGCCTACCCCTGATCTAGGTCATAGTTGTCCCAAAGATGCTTTTCAAAAGTCTATTTGCCTTTTGAAAAGCACCATTGGGAGGATCTCTGATAGCAATACCAATAGCACTTAGACTTATATAGTGCTTCACAGTGCTTTGCAGCCCTCTCTAACGGGTTTCCAGAGTCAGCCTATTGCCCCTAACAATCTGGCTCCTCTTTTTACCAACCTCAGAAGGATTGAAAGGCTGAGTCAACCTTCAGCCGGTGAGACTCCAACTGCCAAACTGCTAGCAGCTGGGAGTCGGCAGAAGTTGCCTGCAGTACTACTCATATGATAGACTCCACATTTAAAGAATGTCATAAATTCTTTACAGCTTTTGTTAACTGGTTGGTGTTTTAGGAATGGCTATATGTTTTAAGAAGGACTTGGCTGTATGTATGTATATGTTCTATTGAATAAGTATGCTCATGCTGACTTTCTCTCAGAGGAATTTAACTTAATTTCTCCTTCTAGAGATAATGCGTAAACTGTTCAATTTGTCTCTAGCTTTCTTTTGTCCTTATTTTAATTGTCTAAATTTTGTTTTCTCTTGAAAAACACAATTTAGGTTTGATATTGTCTTTTGTTGGCTCAATTTGTTTCTTTGTTTCTTTATTTATTGTTTATTATTATTCTGAAGGTTTTCTTTAATTTAGTAAATAATATGCTGAACTATTTTACTGTTACTTGCAACATTAGCAACTGGCTCAATGCAATATATTAAGTTAGAAACTAAATGAATCACATTATGAGTTAGTATGTGATCTCCCTATTATAGCATGGGAAAATAGTGGGAAACTGTTCCAGAATTGGCAGCTTGTAAATCAATCTTATCAGACTTGCTCATTCTTCTGAATTATCACTTTTTTCTATAAGTGGAATATAAATAAATGCAAAAGTTTTGACTTACCCAATATATATCAAGCAAATAAATTTATCATATGCGGCACTTAACAGCATTTCATCTACTTAAGAATAAAATAGCTTAAAACTGGTGCACATATGTTTGAAGTGCTGTTAGCAATGTGTTTATTTCTTGCAACGTAATCTGTTTTTGTACTGGGTCACACTATTTGTTCATTTAGCTCTGTAGTATTTAAACTAATTAGAGACTGAGGTCCTTTGTATCACCTACTACTAATCTTTTTATCTGGAGATACTTGGAATGGAACTCGGTCTCTTCTAAGTACAAACCATAGGCTTCTCATAGGTGAACATGTTTGGGTTTCCTCCTCCTAGATGTCGTTCACGGAATTCCAGCTCTTCTTCCACTAAATGGAGCCATTCAAGGGGCAGGTCCCGCTCTCCCTCCAATTCCTCTTACAGATCACGATCATCCTCCCGATCCCTTTCTCCGCACAGAAGGAATAGCTACAGGAAAAGGTGAGAAAATGGCATTGTTCCTTCTCTTCTTGATTCCTACCTTGTTGAGGCATTGAAATGTGTTAGCAAAGTTTCTGGTTTTGGAACATCCTTGTTATTTATAGCTCTTTACCTCGAAATCCAAACCCAAATTATTATTTGGGGATGAGATGATATACAGTGAGTCAAACAGATTGGTCTAGAATCTACAGTACATTATAATCAAACTATCTTAGAAACTGAAGTATTGTATAAGAAATAAAATCAAATTACACACAATTTAGATTTTCTTCTCTTTTGTGACTTTCAGGGGGTATTTTCCCCATTGGTTTATAAAGTTTCAAGCATGCCTGGAGAAAATTTGGCTTTTTATATGATGTTGAACTAGAATTGTTAGCATTTGTAAGCATTTGCCATGCTGACTAAAGCTGGAAGTCCAGCAATGTCTGGAAACATAAATTTCTCAATTCTGCTTGAAATATTTGGCAAGATATAACGTCATAAACATTATATAAAAATTCTACTTAATGCAAAGTAATAAGTTGTTTTTAAGCACTGAGGTTTTTTGTGATGATATTTCTTCCCGTAAGTACTTTTTTCATACTAAATTGTTTTTTCCTCAAATAACCCAGAAAAATGCATGCAATAGGAAAATCTGTCATTTCTTTTCTCTATGAGCAATTCTTGTACTATCATTTTTTTCACCTAGATACCTAGAATCATTGCTTAGACTTTTTCTTGCAAGTCACCTGGGGCCTGTGTTTGTCTTTATTTTTCTTCAAAAATCAAATGGGCCCATGATTGCATTTCCTAAGCAAAGAATCAAGACATTCTTTTCTGTTTACTGCCATTTTATTTTTCCATAGGATAGGAAATGTTATTAATGAATCTGAATAAAACTGTAATTTTGTCTTTCTGTTTTGTTTTTTTAAAGCTACAATTCCAGCAGTTCCTATGAACGTTACCAAAGGCAGAAAAAAAGAAAGAAAGAATGTGCAATCGTAAGTATGTGTATTGTACAATAATATTGTGGGAAGAATACAACCTCCATATAAGGCTGTTTTTATTAGAGTTACTTTTTTTAAAAAAAATCTGTTTTATGTAGAATTTTTTTCCATAGAAAAGAATTGCAGGATAGCAAGCCATATAGAAACATTTCTGTATATCAGACATGGATTGAGCAGAATTCATATTGTTTGCTAAATCCAGTAGTATTATCCAACTACAATTTACTTTTAATAATTCAGATTCATTCATAACTTCTGTTCCATTGTGATCCACACCCTAGAAAGGGATTAGTTGAGATTACTGTTTACTAAGAATGTGGGTTGGATTGGCTGGCAAGAGAAAAGAGTCCAAATAATGGAACTGTGACTGAATACTGGCCCTGAACTGTGTGCATAGGAGGAACGCCGCGTTGTCTTCATTGGTAAGATCCACAACAGGATGACACGATCAGAGTTGCGACATCGTTTCTCTGTTTTTGGGGACATTGAAGACTGCACGCTGCACTTCCGGGAGCATGGGTAAGGGGTAGATCTGACTTTCCTTTGGGCAAGTGCCAACCTATTGGATAATATTAAGCTAACGGTAAAAGGGAGAGAAAGAAATGTGATTTTCAGAAAAAGTAGCCATTCTTCTCTTTCTTCCCTGCTTATGCTGCATTATGTATATCGTGACGGTTATGACTTTTAATACATAACTATCCTACTTGATAGGGATAACTTTGGCTTTGTGACTTATCGATACGCTGAAGATGCCTTTGCTGCTATAGAAGGTGGACAAGCACTGCTTCGTCCTGATGAACAGCCCTTTGAGCTGGGTTTTGGAGGACGTCGACAGTTCTGTAAAAGAAGCTATGCTGACTTAGGTGAGTCCATGGTTGGAGACTGAAGAGTTGAAATGTTGGGCATCCAGTTGATACATTCTTGTGCAGAAGATTTGAACAAAAATCTGAGACACACCTGGAAAGTGCTCCCAATTGAAAACACAGAAAGTTTGGCTCAAAGTACTGTTTGGTTTGCATTGTATTTTGTCTTGTAAAACCTATCTGTGCACTGGTTTAGATATTGGGTAAGTCACATTGCATTGATCCATAAATAATGAGTTACAAATAACATTTTTTATGGCCTCATGTAGCTCATTAACTAAAAACCAAACCACAAAATGACTTAACATGATGTGCAAACCCAATTACAACGAACTAAAGTCTGTGTGGAGTAAGGAACTAACATTTCTAATGTGCATATCTGGTTGTTAATTCTGATGTATTATTGTTCTTGTGGTTTCAGATTCCTGCCAAGATGACTTTCAACCTGCCTTTCTGAAAAATAAATATGATGCTCTTGACTTTGACACCTTATTGAAGCAGGCTCAGCGAAGTCTGCGGAGGTAGTGCTAGTTCTCCCGGGCTCAGTTGCCCAGTAGGCATCTGTCTACACCAGCCTTACCTCAGATTGGTTGCAGGGGCAAACAGCCCCCCTCCGGCCCAGCTCCGTATCCAGCATGATTTTTTAATGAAATACAAACATAAAAAAAAATATTCTGGGTTTTTCCTAAAAGCTATTTAAGGGAAGTACCTTTGTTTAACAAGTGGGATAGAAATGGAAATACATTGACAATTTCTAGTCCACTTAATTGCTATGCAGACAATAAAATTCCAACTACAGACTATGGCTGTTTTTCATTCTATCACTACGATGAATTTTAATAATTGTTTCTGAGTTTATAGACCAAAAAAAAAAAGACAGCAGACAGTAGGTGCCAATGGCCAGTATTCAAGAGGGAGATGGCAGCAATAGAGCAATTACAAGCTGCATTCATTATTTAAAGGATCGTAAGCTTTACATGGTTGTGAATGAAACATGCAGAGAATATTTTGAGTTTCTTGAACAGCTTAGCTGCTTCTCTTACTAAGAATCCCTGCTTATTCTTACCTTTCAGTTTATTCTGTCTTTCATCTTTATGAATCTCTATAGCAAACTATGAAAATTCTCCTTTTATCTTGATTAACAAATTCTACAAAAAGGTTATGGTTAAAGAGGTGGCTAAAGATGTGTACTAAACGTTATTACCATTTTATGCAAACATACCGGTAATTACATATTCTGGTTTTCCTAGTGATTTGCAAAAACAAGGAATTATTCATGCCACTGAGCCCTTATCCTGAGCATCTTACTCTGGTTGACTGTGCTGTCAGAAATCTCATTTGATTTTGCTGGCTGAAAGTCCAAATGAAACTAAAATGATCTGCAAAACAGATTTGAAAATGTTAAAGAATATGTGTTGTTTGCTAGAAGTAAATAGTACAATATGAGGATTTGAGGGGGGAGGGAGATAGCAGCAAAGGACAGAACAGCAACTCACAACTTGATAATTTTGCTCATAACCTATTTTGCCTTAGCTGTTTGCAAAAGCTCAGGCAAAGTGATGACTGTTTTACTTGGATACTTACAGTAGGTTTTCAGAGATGCTGTTTCTATGGGAGATATTCTACCTTGATGCATGTGAGCAAATAGGGTTGCCTTTTGCCACTTGATGGTATTAGACATAAATCAAAACACTGACGCCAGGAAAAAAAGATTTACTATTTACTACTACTACTACTACTACTACCACTACCACTACTACCACCACCACCATGGAAGGACAATATTCTCAACTAATGAATGTCTACCTACCTCTTTTTTGGTGTGTATATGGAATTGCCCACCACTTTGTTTTGAAGTGACTGTTTACAAGGCTTAGAAAGTGGATTTTATAGTATGAATAGAGTCTGGTTTCATATTACAAGATTTATGCCACAGTATTTTATTATTGCATTTTTCCAGTAAGAAATACAGAATTGAAGCATGTTATTCTTCGTGTAATTTCAGGATTATAGTAGGGGCTAAAACTCAGTCCACCTATCCCAGACATAAACATAAAGCTATGCAACTACACCTCTAATGACTCCAACAAAAGATGTTTATAGGAGTACTGTTTAATTGATTGAAACAGATGATAAGCCAAAAATTCAATCATGGTATGTCAGTTCAGAGCAATTGGGATCCTGGATTGCTTCAAGAAAGTTCCTTGTGATAATCATTCAGAAAATATATAAATGCTTAGAACAGGGGTCTTCAAACTTGGCCCCATGTGGACTATTAACTCTCAGCATGCCTGGCTGAGGAATTCTGGGAGTTGAAGTCCACAAGTCACAAAAGGGCCAAGTTTGAAGACCCTGAAAGTCATGGTGCCATCTAGTGCTTGAATGCAGAAATTAAAAATCCTCAGTCTTCAGCAAATGCATTCCTGTTCGGTACATCCACTCCCAAGTTAGTCCATTTCATTATTCTTAACATAAGTTTTCTATGTTCTCATTCTTTTGACCAAGTGCCAGGGTTTGGGGGCCTATAAGTCTACTCTGCCAGGATGCTTCCTCTCCCCTCCACCCTTTGCCAAGTTTTTCGTGTCTCCCAGTGGCACTTGTCAGCCTGCTGTGAGCATCAATGTGTGGCTGCTGCTTGTTTTTACTACATTTTACTGTGCTTTGAGAATGTGGCTCACTGCATGTGTGGGTTAATGCTACAGGATTTCACTGTGATGCATGCCATATAACTAAATTATATTTAATAGCAGAAACAGTAAATACCAAATGCATGAATAGTAGAAAAGAATTGGACACGTTAATGTATGTGAAGCAGTGATTTTAGCTAGTTCCATAAATGAAATAAACAGCTAATGAAGCTCTTAGCATAATCCATCTCCTTCAGTTGCTGGATAACTGGAACTTTTGTACTAGATTTTAATGTGTTATTGCTGTGACCCAGACATGAACATGCTTGGGATATACGAACAAAGGAAATAAATAGGAACGTGATTGTATTTTGTACAATCATATATATATATATATATATATATATATATATATATATATATATATATATATATATATATATATATATATATATATATATATATATATATATATGAACAAAGGTGGGTGGAGACCTTGGGAGAAAAGAGGTTTACATATTTTAAAATTTTTAATTTGGACTGAATCTTTTAATTAGTGTGGTTCTATTCACAGAATGAAATGAAATAGATATGTGAATGGAATTCAAATCCATATCAATCTTTGAGTTTTGTTTCACTTTCTTGATGTGCAGCCATAACAATCCTAAAAAAATAAGGCTGTATTAAGGGCTTAGAGTTTCTGTAATCTTCCTCAATAGTCACTCTAACCCAGACATGTCAAACTCGCAACGTCACGTGACATCGCACGGCGTATCGGAACTTTTTCCCTTTGCCGGCAATGGGATGGGTGCGGTTTCACCGTGACACTCTGGCCCGTGGGCCGGCAGTTTGACACCCCTGCTCTAACCCATATGAGTTTTGTTTTCTGTTATCTACTTATATATTTGTCACAGCAAACTGTCTGTACAGAACAGGGGTCTTCAAACTGGGCTCTTTTATGACTTGTGGACTTCAACTCCCAGAATTCCTCAGCCAGGCATGCTGGCTGAGGAATTCTGGGAGTTAAAGTCCACAAGTCATAAAAGGGCCCAGTTTGAAGACCCCTGGTGAAGAAGGTGCAGATAGCCGAGAAATAGTATTTCCTGTTTGAAAATTAAAAACAAACTCAAAAATTCTTGGATATCAATTGTGGCATTTTGACAAAGAGATTATAATTGCTAATGAATTAATGACAACTTTTGTTCTCTTTTCAAGATAATAGTTGTGCTTCTTTTCAGGATAGTAGTTGGTGTGAACTTTGTCACTTCCAAAGGTCCAAGGAGTTGCTTAAAAATTCTAGTATGTATGAGGGGAGTGACAAACGGCAGTTAATGAATAATATTGCCATGGGTGGAAAGGTTCAAATAGACTTGTATAGGACTTCCAAGTGGAGATAGAAAACAATGTTGAAGTTTATACTTTATTAGTCCAAAGCTATAGCCGTAGCCTTACTTATAGACAGACATGAATAGAATCAAGTGGTACTTGAAAGATTTGGAACACTTGACTTGTCAATATTTTTGCATAAATATAACTTAAAACAATTGTTTTCCACATAACTTCATAAAATTAGATATGAGTAAAAATGTTATACTTGTTTATTTAGGGAAAAGATCCAAATAGTATTTCTGGTCTACATTTCCTGTGTATACAGACTTCTTAAGAGTCAAGTTATTTTCTGTTCCCTCCCCCCCCCCTTTCAATGTTGAAGTAACATGAACTGCTAGGTTCAGTTCTTCACTGCCAAAAGGTTATACTTTGGGATGGATCGTTTGAGTAACAAAACTTCAGTTACTTTTCTGTAAGTGTTGAAGTATATGGTGGAGGTTTTAATTTGAAATCAGTAAAGGTGTCACGACGTCCTCTGCCAGGAAACAAAAGCACTTCCAAAGGAACGGGCAACAAGGTTTATTCTTTCTCCAAAACAAACTGCGGTAAAGTCAGCGTTGAGGCTCCTAGCCTCACCGCTCTTTTAACATGTTACCACACCCTAACCCCACCCCTTCAAAGCAAACCGGCATCCGCCCGCCTCCCCATAAAAACCCCACCCATCACCGTGCATAGCCACCACCCACCGTGTGCGCTGCTGCAGCCTGTCAAGCCCCCTTCCAGGTAAGTCTTGTCCTTCCGCTCCCTCGCGAGCCCCATGCTGTGCTGGCGTTGCGGTCGTTAAGCCCCCCCCATGTCCAGTAACAGAGCGTGGCAAAACGGGCACAGTCGCACCCCCCTCCACAGTAAGCTGGGGCGTGTCCAACTGCTCGCTGGGTGCAGCCTGTTGCCGCCCGGGCGCCATCCGCAGTCCAGGGTCCGGCTGCCGCAGTCCAGGGTCCGGCGCCGGGCCGGTGGGCGCTTGGCGTCGTCCCCGGTGACAAGGTGAACGCGCGCCCGCTGACCGTCCGGGGCTGGGCGCGCTAAACAGCTGTGCGCCGGGCAGCTGCTCGGCGGAATCGCGGCAGCGCGCTTCGCGTAGCCCGGACGAAGCCACGCCCTCCAGGTAAGCGTCCGAGGTCCGGGAAAGGTGCCGCCTGGGCGCGCCGGTCAGCTGGGGACCGGCCAGCTGTTCGGCGGAGCTGCGGCGGCTCGATGTGGAGGAGGATGGAGCCACGCGGTCCAGGAGAGGAGGGGGGTGCCGCTCGGGCGCGCCGATCAGCTGGGGACCGGACAGCTGCTCGGCGCGGCTGCGGCTGCGGCGGCACAGCCAGTGTTGAGGCCCGAGCGGACGGGAGGCCGGCGGGGCTCGACAGTCGGCTCCCCCTACCATCTGTCCTCCTGCAAAAGAAGAGCGACAAGATAGACCCCCACGTATACAAGCCGCTGCGTCCCCGGTGCTACCCCCCGGTTTGGAGGGATGTGTGCGGTGAAACGCCGTGACCAAACGTTCTGCTTGAACATCCCCTTTGCTTACCCATGACGCCTCGGCCAAGGGATACCCTTTCCACATTACGAGATACTGTACCTGGCCCCTCCGTACCCGGGAATCTAAAATTGCCTGTATTTCATACTGATCCCCGTGCACAGGCCCCGGAGCGTTCTCACCCGCCTTTTCTGTTGTTCCCCTAGCGGGCTTTAGTAGGCTGCTATGGAAGACAGGGTGGATTTTCCCTAGGAACTGTGGCAACCGTAAACGGACGGTCACGGGGTTGATCACTTGAATCACTTGGAAAGGGCCAAGGAACTTGGGGCCTAGCTTCTTGCTTGGTACCCGTAAGCGCAGATATTTGGTTGACAGATACACCCACTCCCCGACCTTGGGGGTGGCGAAGGGCTCCCTTTTCCTGTCTGCCTGCTCCTTCACCCGTGCCTGCGCTTTCACCATCGCCTCCCTAGCGGTTTTCCAGGCGGCCCCCATGTGGTGCATCCATTCCTCAAGCCCGGTGAGTGTCGCCGATCCCTGTCCATACTCCGGAACAGGGACAAAATCATACCCCGCCACCACTCGGTATGGTGTCAAACCCGTGCTGCTATGCACGGCGTTATTGTGGGCGACTTCCGCGAACACCAGGAGGTCTGCCCAGTCTGTTTGCTGAAACGACACATAACTCCTGAGTAACCTTTCCACCGTGGCGTTGGCCCTTTCAGCGGCCCCGTTAGTGCTTGGGTGGTAACCGGAGCTGAGGCCCTGGGTAGAGCCGATGTGTCGTAGAAACTCTCGCCAGAACTGTGCTGTAAACTGGACCCCGCGGTCCGAAATAATCCGTCGGGGAACCCCGTGCAGCCGATAGATGTGAGTCATGAACAGTCGTGCCAACCGTTTGGCGGACGGCAACCCCTTGCAGGGAACGAAGTGCGCCTGTCTGGAAAATAGGTCGATGACCGTCCAGATTACTGAATACCCTCTGCTGTCCGGCAGCCCGACAATGAAGTCCATGGCGATGTCTTGCCATGGTCGTACGGGGTCTGAAACCGTCTGTAGCAAACCCAATGGCTTCCCGACGCGGGGTTTTGCTGTGGCGCATACGTGGCATCCCCGAACGTGGTGTTCCACGTCCGCCTTCATGCATGGCCACCAGAATTGACGGCGTGCTAAGTGTAACGTTTTCAGGAAGCCGAAGTGACCGGCCTGCCTGGCGTCGTGACAACGGCGCAAAATGGCGGGGCGTAGTGCCTGAGGCACATACAGCTTATCCCCGTGCCAGGCCAAGCCGTCACGCATAGTCAGAAGTCCAGGATGCTCCTTCAGCCAGGCGTCTGTAGCTAAGGCCTCGTCCATGGCACGGGACAAATCGTCCCCCACGCTGCAAACTGCCTGGGACACGCTCGGGGATGCACTGGGCGGAATGAGTTCTTGTATAACCGCTTCTCGTTTGGTGTCGTATTGCGGCAGCCGTGAGAGTGCGTCAGCAAGGAAGTTCCGCCCCCCCGGTACGTACTTCAGGACGAAATTAAAGCGCCGGAAAAAGAGAGCCCATCTGACGTGCTTGGGCGCCAGTTTCCTCGAGGACTGCAGAACCTCCAGGTTCTTGTGGTCTGTCCAGACCTCGAAGGGATGGACAGCCCCCTCCAGAAGGTGTCGCCACGTCTCCAAGGCCGCGCGCACAGCGAACGCCTCCTTCTCCCAGATCGCCCATGAACGTTCCGCCGATGACAGTTTTTTGGAAGAATAGGCACAGGGTTGCAACACGCCCTTCGTGTTCCGTTGCAACAGCACAGCCCCTACCGCGACATCGCTGGCGTCAACTTGGACCACATACGGACGGTCGGGATCAGGATGTACCAACACCGGCTCCTTCGCAAACAGGGCCTTCAATGTCTCGAACGCCCGTTGACACGTGGTGGTCCATGCCAGCTTCAACCCTGGACGTGGTTTCACCCCGGAGTCCCGCGTCCGCAACAGGTCCGTCAGCGGCAGGGCTGTTGCTGCAAAACCTGGAATAAACTGGCGGTAAAAGTTCGCGAACCCCAGGAAACTCTGAAGCTGTCGCCGCGTCCGCGGCGCCTGCCATTGCAGGACGGCTTCCACCTTGCGAGGGTCCATTTCTATGCCGCTCGCCGACACGCGGTACCCCAGATAATCCAGCCTCGTCTTGTGGAACTCGCACTTGGAGAGCTTCACATAGAGGCGGGCAGCCAGCAGCTTTCGAAGCACCTGGCGCACGAGGGCAACGTGCTCCTCCATAGTCTTAGTGTATATCAGAATGTCATCCAGGTACACTAACACCCCGCGGTACAGGTGCTTGTGAAGCACCTGGTTTATCATCTGCATAAAAACGGCTGGGGCCCCCTGGAGTCCGAACGGCATGACACGGAACTGGAAACTGCCCAGCGGACAGTTAAACGCCGTTTTCCACTCATCCCCAGCTTTGATCCGCACCCGGTAATACGCCTCCCGTAGGTCTAGCTTCGTGAAGATGCGTCCCGTCGACAGGTGTGCCAGAAGATCTTTCATGAGTGGCAGCGGATACAGATGTTCAACGCAGACCGCGTTGACGCCTCGGAAGTCGACACACAAGCGAAGCGTGCCATCCTTCTTCTCCCGAAACAGTATTGGCGCTGCTATCTTGGATCGGGCAGGTTGGATAAACCCCCTCGCGAGGTTTTTGTCGACGTAACGACGTAGCTCTTGCATCTCGCGAGGCGTTAGCGCGTACATGCGCGGTTTCGGCAGTTTTACGCCCGGCTCCAGCTCGATAGCACAATCCGTCGTTCGGTGGGGAGGCAGAGCGTCGCACTCTTTCTCGTCGAAAACCTCTGCTAGGTCGGTGTACACCTGTGGGAAGCAGGCTTCCGCCACCCCCTCTGCCCCTTGGACCCGCTCACCACCAGGCCGCTCTGCAGGGCCCACATATGCGTGTGGTGGTGGTTGTGGCCCTGTCCCCAACCGCAAGTGCCGGCAACCCTCCCCCCACCAGATTGTGGGACCCCACTTGTCGAGCCATGTCAGTCCCAGAATCACTGTCTCCGTCATTGATGGTACGACAAGGAAGCGCAAAGTCTCCCAGTGGGTCCCCATCTCTAATCGAATAGGGCCCGTCACCCGAGTGACTGGAGCCCCCCCAAAAGGGATCCGTCCACTTGCTGGAAACGAAGAGGAGTTGGCAGGCGGCGTACCTCCAATCCCAGCCGAGCAACCACCACTTGGCTGATAAGGCACCGGGTGCTGCCTGTGTCGATCAGTGCTGGGCAAGCCTCCCTACGTCCCGTACGCGGGTTGATGAGTACGACCGGTACTGTGAAGGGCACCACTGGGTCACTCACCATAGGGTCCTCCTCCTCCTCCAGGCTCTCGTAGGGCTCTGGGTCGATGGCCTCGGGTGGTTCTGTGCCGATTGCTGCTGTGGTCATCAGGGATGCCAGCTGGTGAGCTGCTCTTGATCGCTCCAGCGACTTCCGTGCGGTAGGGCCTTTTCCGGTGGGAGTTGCTGCGGCGGCACGAGGTGCCGGCAGGGGGCAAGCGGCCACTCGGTGCCCCGGCTGATCGCACCGGAAACACCTTATAGCCGGTCTTGGAGGCGGCACAGGTGGGCTTGCCGTTGGGGCCACGGCCTTTCGGCCCTCCTCCTTCGGCCTTTCGGGGGTCCTACGGGTCCCGACCACCCCCTCCGCCTTACCCCTGCATTCGCGCAGCCGGACGTCCAGTTCCACGGTGACCCGGTACCACTCCAGCAGTCGCTCGGGCACTCCACGCACCACGCACGCCCTCCGCAGCGCGCCGTCCAGCCCCGACTGGAAGTGGTGAACCAGCAAGCGTTCCGGCCAAGAGCGGAGCTTACGAGCCACCCGGCGGAACTCAGCAACATACTCCGCTGCGGGCCTGCCTTGTTGTCGCAGCCCCACCACCTCCGCCTCGGCTCTGTGGGTACGGGCCACATCCTCGAACTGCGTCCGCAGTGACTCCAGGAACAACCCGACGTCAGCAAGCTCCCGGGCATGCTCGCCGTACAGGTCAGCCGCCCATGCCGCGGCCTCTCCCTGCAGGCTTGCTGTGATGGCCACCACCATGGCCCATTGGGAGGTATAGGCTGCACCGTACTGGTCCAGGTGGTGGATGGTGTGGCTTAGGAACATGGCAAGCCGGTCAGGATGGCCGTCGTACGTAACCGGCAGTGGTGGAGGGCCCCAGAACACTCCCGGGCCCCAGGGGTCCCCCTGGGCCCTGGGCCCCCTTGTACCTGGCGCTTGGTGCCGCCCGCTCCATGGCCGGGCGGAAGCCCCGGCCGTTGTTGCCCACCTGGTGGCCTCTGCCCGGTCTGACACCCCGGGGCGTTGTCGTTCGGCCTGAACAGCTCCCACCTCCGTCAGCCGTGATGGCGGGGCCCGAAACCTTGGGCCTGCCAGGCGGAAACTGGGCTGGCCCGCCTGGCCGGGTGTCAGCCTCTGTAGTGACCAGCGCCGCGACTCCTGAGCCGGTCCCGCAGGTGACCAAGGTGCAGTGTCTTGATAGCCAAACTCCCCAAAACGGTCCCGCAACACGTCCATCGTGTAGGCCCCTGGGGCCGTAGAGTAGCTCCACTCCTCGCCTTCCTCCTCCGTCAGCCGCCGTTCCCTCCAAGCCGGCACACCAGCCCGTGGACGGCCCTCACCACGGTCTTGGTCCCAACGCTCCAAGGGAGGGCTTTGCCACCCTCCCCCGCTTTGAGCCAGAGACCCTACCTCCCAGCTGTCACCAGCTTCAGCCGAGGCTATAACCCCCTTGGTCTTCGGCCGCACTGCTGGCCCCTCTGGCTCGCCAGGATCAGGGGGAGTTGCATCCGCAGCCCCAACAGCCCCTTCCTCCTCGGCTGCCAGATCAAGCCCCGATGGATCCTCTGCCATGCCCAAAGCGTGAGTAACAGCAGTAGGTATCCTAGAATAACGCTGACTTACTGTCCCGACGTCCTCTGCCAGGAAACAAAAGCACTTCCAAAGGAACGGGCAACAAGGTTTATTCTTTCTCCAAAACAAACTGCGGTAAAGTCAGCGTTGAGGCTCCTAGCCTCACCGCTCTTTTAACATGTTACCACACCCTAACCCCACCCCTTCAAAGCAAACCGGCATCCGCCCGCCTCCCCATAAAAACCCCACCCATCACCGTGCATAGCCACCACCCACCGTGTGCGCTGCTGCAGCCTGTCAAGCCCCCTTCCAGGTAAGTCTTGTCCTTCCGCTCCCTCGCGAGCCCCATGCTGTGCTGGCGTTGCGGTCGTTAAGCCCCCCCCATGTCCAGTAACAGAGCGTGGCAAAACGGGCACAGTCGCACCCCCCTCCACAGTAAGCTGGGGCGTGTCCAACTGCTCGCTGGGTGCAGCCTGTTGCCGCCCGGGCGCCATCCGCAGTCCAGGGTCCGGCTGCCGCAGTCCAGGGTCCGGCGCCGGGCCGGTGGGCGCTTGGCGTCGTCCCCGGTGACAAGGTGAACGCGCGCCCGCTGACCGTCCGGGGCTGGGCGCGCTAAACAGCTGTGCGCCGGGCAGCTGCTCGGCGGAATCGCGGCAGCGCGCTTCGCGTAGCCCGGACGAAGCCACGCCCTCCAGGTAAGCGTCCGAGGTCCGGGAAAGGTGCCGCCTGGGCGCGCCGGTCAGCTGGGGACCGGCCAGCTGTTCGGCGGAGCTGCGGCGGCTCGATGTGGAGGAGGATGGAGCCACGCGGTCCAGGAGAGGAGGGGGGTGCCGCTCGGGCGCGCCGATCAGCTGGGGACCGGACAGCTGCTCGGCGCGGCTGCGGCTGCGGCGGCACAGCCAGTGTTGAGGCCCGAGCGGACGGGAGGCCGGCGGGGCTCGACAAAAGGTATATTGTAAGGGATTATCATACTAGCATGCAGGTATCTAAAACATCTTCATTCAAAGATGAAGATACAGTAGACTCGGAGAGGGGCAGTATATAAATCCAAATAAATAAATAAACTAGAATAATCTGATTTGAAATTTTAGTTTTTTCATGAGATGGGAAATCATTAGATGCAAATGCTGACCTGTTTGGGCTAGTAGTTACATTTGAATGCTACTATAAAATGGCTGGTTTGGGAATATGCTTTGTCACAAGATAAGTACTATGAAAGACAATTGAAACTACGACAGATCACTTCATGTTCTAGAAGACATTCTAAATAGGTGTAAGTGATGTCTAGTCATCTCTATAACATGGCACAATTCAGACCCATAGTTTGTTGTTGTTAGCTGCGAAGTCGTGTCCGACCCATCGCGACCCTATGGACAACGTTCCTCCTGGCCTTCCTGCCCTCTACCATCTTCTGGAGTCCATTTAAGCTCATGCTTACTGCTTCAGTCACTCCATCCAGCCACCTCATTCTCTGTCGTCCCGTTCTATTGCCCTCAATCTTTCCCAGCATTAGGCTCTTCTCCAGTGACCCCTTCTCATTAGGTGGCCAAAGTATTTGAGTTTTAGCTTCAGGATCTGGCCTTCTAAAGAGCAGTCAGGGTTGATCTCTAGGACTGACCGGTTTGATCGCCTTGTAGTCCAAGGGACTCGCAGGAGTCTTCTCCAGCACCAGAGTTCAAAGGCCTCAATTCTTTGGCGCTCAGCCTTTTTTATGGTCCAGCTTTCACTGCCATACATTGCAACTGGGAAGACCATAGCCTTGACTATATGCACTTTTGTTGACAGGGTGATGTCTCTGCTTTTTAGTGTGCTGTCTAGATTTGCCATGGTTTTCCTCCCCAGGAGCAAGCGTCTTAATTTCTTGGCTACAGTCCCCATCTGCAGTGATCTTGGAGCCCAGGAAAATAAAATCTGTCACTACCTCCATTTCTTCCCCATCTATTTGCCAGGAATTGAGAGGGCCGGATGCCATGATCTTGGTTTTCTTAATGTTAAGTTTCAACCCAGGTTTTGCACTCCTTCACCCGCAACAAGAGGCTCTTTAGTTCTTCTTCACTTTCTGCCATTAGAGTGGTATCATCTGTATATCTTAGGTTGTTGATGTTTCTTCCGGCAATCTTAATTCCAACTTTTGATTCATCTAGCCCTGCCTTTCTCATGATGTGCTCTGCATATAAGTTAAATAGGCAGGGCGACAGTATACAGCCTTGCCGGACTCCTTGCCCAATTTTGAACCAATCTGGTTCCGTGTCCAGTTCTCACTGTTGCTTCTTGGCCCACATATAGGTTTCTCAACAAAACAAATAAGATGGTCTGGTACGCCCATCTCTTTAAGAACTTGCCACAGTTTATTATGATCCACACAATCAAAGGCTTTGGCATAGTCAATGAAGCAGAAGTAGATTTTTTTTGGAACTCTCTAGCTTTCTCCATGATCCAGCATAGGTTGGCAGTTTGATCTCTAGTTCCTCTGCCTCTTCGAAATCCTGCCTGTACTTCTGGTAGTTCTCGATCCACATACTGCTGGAGTCTAGCTTGTAGGATTTTTTTTTAAAATTCCATTTACATCCCGCCCTTCTCCGAAGACTCATGGCGGCTTACAAGCTTAGCAGTAGCCTTCATTCTATGTATATGCCTGCTTATTAGGGCTTTCACACACACCCCAGCGGCATTATTACAAAGTCAACTTATTGCCCCCAACAATCTGGGTCCTCATTTACCTACCTCAGAAGGATGGAAGGCTGAGTCAACCTTGAGCCTGGTGGGATGCGAACCTGCACTAATTGCAGGCAGCTGGTGTTACTTAAGGAGGCATTAGCCCACTGCTCCACCAAGGCTCTTTAAGCATAACTTTACTAGCATAAGAAATGAGTGCAATGGTGCAATAGTTTGAACATTCTTTGACACTGCCTTTCTTTGGAATTGGAATGTAAACTGACCTTTTCCAATCCTGTGGCCACTGTTGAGTTTTCCAAATTTGCTGGCAAATTGAGTGTAGCACTTTTACTGCATCGTCTTTTAAGATTTTGAATAGCTCAGCTGGAATACTGTCACGTCCACTAGCTTTGTTGTTGCTCAGCTTTTCTAAGGCCCACTTCACTTCACATTCTAGGATGTCTGGCTCGAGGTCAGTGATCACCTCATTGTGATTATCAGGGACATTAAGCTCATTCTCGTATAGTTCTTCTGTGTAATTTTGCTATCTCTTTTTAATCTCTTCTTCCTCTGTAGGTCCCTGCCATTTTGGTCCTTTATCATGCCCATTTTTGCATTAAACATTCCCTTCATCTCTCCAATTTTCTTGAAAAGATCTCTGGTCCTCCCTATTCTATTGTTTTCTTTGCACTGTTCATTTAAGAAGGCATTCTTATCTCTTCTAGCTATTCTCTGGAATTCTGCATTCAATTGGGCGTATCTTTTTCTCCCTTGCCTTTCACTTCCCTCCTTTCCTCAGCTATTTGCAAAGCTTCCTCAGACAGCCATTTTGCTTTCTTGCATTTCTTTTTCTTTGGGATGGTTTTGGTTGCTACCTGTTGTACAATGTTACGAATCTCTGTCCATAGTTCTTCAGGCAATCTGTCTATCAGATCTAATTCCTTAACTCTATTTGTCACCTCTACCGTATATTCAATAGGGATATGATTTAATTCATACCTGAGTGTCCTAGTGCTTTTCCCTACTTTCTTCAGTTCAAGCCTAAACTTTGCAACTGCTAGGTTGGCAGAAGCTAATAACAGGCGCTCACTGTTACACGGCACTCGGGATTCAACCCGCCAAACTGCCAACCTTCTGATCGACAGGCTCAGCGTCCTAACCCACTGAGCCACCGCATCCCTTTGGTAGAAGAATGCTGCAGTTTATTGAAAAGGAGAGCCAGACAGAAAGATGGCTCTGGAAGAAAAGAGAGAGCACATGTAGTAGGGAGTGGGTTTTATATCCTCTTGGGCTTTTGTTTGGAGTTGTTTCCTGTTCCTGTTTGAGGCTTTGTATTTTCTGTGTCATGTACTTTGACCTGAGTCTATTATGTCCTGTCCTAGAGTTTGGGTGGGGTATGTAGATTTTAGGTGTCTTTGTCTTCCTAAACTTCTAGCTGGAGGGATCCAGCCTTCCTGAATGGAGATATCTGCATTTCTAGAGAGCTGGTTTCTGCTTCGGGGAGGGAGACTTTTGCCCTTTTAATATTTCCTTCTCTGGGGGGGGGGCTGACTTCCCAGAAACGCTTGGTAACTGGTTCATATTTATGATGGTTGCAGAGTCCTGGGGTCACATGTTCACCTTTGTGAGCTGACAAAGTCAATCGGGAAGCCAGATTCACTTAACAACCGTGTTACTAACTTAACACATGCAGTGATTCACTTAACAACTGTGGCAGGAAAGGTCATAAAACGGCAAAAATCACAACAAATTTCTCACTAAGCAACATAAATTTGGGGTTGTGGTCATAAGTCGGGGATTACCTGTAGCTTGTTCTTAGTTTTGATGCTCGTAGGAATGATTTGATTTCTAATTGAACTATAAAAAAGAAACTGGGAATTAATTTGTCTATTATTCAGCCCATTCATATTTCATGAGAATTCCTCTTTCATTACATCTGTTTCTGACTACTTCAATGAAGTTCATAATGAATACCAAAGAGAAAATTGAAGGAGGCATACATCAAATGAAAACTTTGAAAGAAACTCTCCAGTTTTTCTGCTATATTTCTAAAGATAATACCTGAGTTCTTCATGGTCTTTGTACTTATATAGATTATGCACCAGTCAGAGTTCTGCTCAAAATGTAGTGTTTTTAGCCAAAGTTCCCTAATGTGCAGTACCATGTTCCTCACCCAATCATAAACAAATTTTTGTAAACTCATGAATAAAACTAATGATTTCACTCAACTTATGATGAAGCAAGTGATACATTAGAAAATTCCCTTCTCACCCTTATGGGTGGTCTGTGTCTTCCTCAGTATCGGGTCTTCTATCAGACTTTGCACAAGGACACCAACATGTTTTATTTTTAGGCTGAGCAAAGGATAAATATTTATATCTTAGCTGGAAACTTTCTTTTCAGAAATAAATGTATATATGAAATGCCTGAATCATAAGACTTGGTGGCTCACGAGACAAAGAAATACAATAAAAACTAAATACAAAACAGCTATGTTAAGCTAGTGATTAAGGCACCAGGCTATGAATTCTAGTCCCATTTTAGATATGAAAGTTAGCTGGGTGACTGGACCAGTCATTCTCCCTTAGCCCAACTCGCCTCACAGGATTGTCATGGGAAAACCAGGAGAAGGAAAGAGCATTAGTATCTTTGCTGCTTTCAGTTATTTATACAAATAAAAATGGGAAAAATCTTTAGAAATAATAAAGAACTTAGAAATAAGGCAAATAAAGCCCAGCACAATATATGGTGAGCCCTGGCAACCTTCTGGAAACAGTGTATAGTCTCTCAACTTTTTCTGAAAAACAGACAAGTTGGGGACAAATGAACCTCCAACAGGAGGTCCTTCCAGAGGATAGGCCCATTGCCAAAAAAAAAAAAGTTCCCCTGGAATTGGGGGACAATTCCAGCAGGATCAAAAATTGTCAGGCCAATTCTAATGGGAGACGTGGGAAACCAGGTGCTAAGCCATAAAGGATTTTATAGTTTAAGACCAGCTTTTAAAATTGCACTCAGGAGTTAATAGGCAGCCATTGCACAGCTAGAGAACAGGTATAATAAGTGCCCAATAGTCCATACCGACGATACCACTGTGTTGTGCACCAACTAAAGCTTCCTGGTGGTCTTTAAAGGCAGCCTCATATAGCGAGTTGCAGTAATCTAACTGGTTACAGATAAGGGCATGATGTAGTCAGGTCCTCTTGTCCCATAATACATCTGTGAAGATTTATTGAAGCTTATACAGAAATTGTTGCATCACACTACATTATGCATAGAATTATGCAATGACATGAGACCGTCTCTTTTCATGATACCGTGTCAAACATGAGACAAAGTATTAATTGTGCTGAAAGTATATGGCAGAAGACGTTACTCATCACAGTTTGTTCCTTCATATAGGTGGGTGAAATAATACATCTGTTGTCTTTGGCCATGGTAAAATTAGCAGTCTATAAATGTTCAATGTGACAGAGGAGTGTAGATTGCCTAGAAAATAAATGATAAGAAATGAACTAAAGCAACATTTGTTAATGATTATTGTTGTTTACCAGTGAAAAAGTGAATAAACCCTCGCCTAATGTAACCTCCAGTAAAAGGACATGGGTTTTTTTTAAAAAAAAAACTTCTTTACAAAAGATTTTAGAATATTTCTAGTATTTTCATGGTAATATAGTAACCAAATTTTCTTTTGTTACAGTGAATCCAGGGAGTTTCTTAATAGCTGTGAACCTCCATATTATTTTGAAGGAGTTATCTTTTAGTATCTGGGGCAGAGCACATTTTATGGAGAAAGATGCAGCAGTACATGTAGCTTTGTGTTGGAATGGAGTTGCTGCCTCATTTGTCTTCTGGCAGATCTTTTCCCATTATGTGTAATCATTTTTTTCTTATTTACCCAGTTTTTTAGCATATAAATATTGTACTGTAGGAAGTCAGTCCCCCCACAGAGAATGAAATATTTTGGGGAATATTAAGAGGCAGGATAGAATATTTCCTCTGAAAGAGAAATGGAGAAAAAAATCTTAGGCAGGAACAGCTCCAGTCTCCCTTTCCTCAGACAGAAACCTAAGGAGGCCAACCTTTAGAAATGGAGATTTGGTAATACATTCAGAAAGACTTGCTATTCATAACCAAAATGCCTTCAGTCCCCCCAGCTGATGGGATTAAGAATTTACATTCCCCCCCCCAGCTCCAAGGACAGGGCATGACTTCCAGCCACAATGGGTGTCAGACAACAATAGTTAGAATACTAAAAGGGCACACTCAACCACAGGTCAAAGTATATTTCACAACAGGCATCTCAAACACAAAGCCCCAAAGAAGGTATAAAAACCCGTCAACTCTCCATTTTGTCAGCTGTCCCAGAACTGTATGCTGTTGCTGGTTCCGCTCATCAATAAACAGACCTTTCTTAAGCAGCCTCCATTTTATTCCCAGCTTGGAACTGGACCTGATTTTTCTTCCAACAGTACTATTGCGGAAACAATGTACATTTCCAATTGTTTCTCATTCAAAATGCCATGTAATATGCCAGTTCAGCTACTGCTAAGCTTGTAAGCCGCCCTGAGTCTTCGGAGAAGGGCGGGATATAAATGGAATTAAAATAAGTTAATAAAATAAATATCGCAGTGCATGTAATATGTCAATTAGGGGAAGAACAGATTTTGGGATACCATACAAAAATATAGAAGTTGTGGAATATTCAAAACGTGATTTCTTCAACGTAGTTTTTTTGAAAAAACATTCATAATATGCATGTATCAGGTTTAAATGTAGAACAACTAGGTTCAGGAAGTCGTTCTATAATATTCTTAAAACTGATGCTTTGCATTTTTAACATTTTGTGGGAAGAAATGTGAAGAAATGAAAGACAATGTTGTAGAGCCTCATGAAATTGTACCAAGGATACCTAAGGATGATTGCATGGAGTTTTAATATTTTTAAGAAATAAAGTTTTATTAGAAATTAAGTTTTGTTATTTAAAAGATTGAAAAAGAATGCCTCTTATTTTCATGTCAAATTTAACTCTTTTTCTCTTGCAGTATAACTTTATCTTTGTTTACTTGGAATGACTTCCGCGTCAAATGGCCTGCAGGCTAGTTGGAAAGTCGCATTGGTGTAGACCAGGGGTAGGCAACCTCGGCTCTTTTATGACTCACGGACTTCAACTCCCAGAATTCCTGAGTCAGCATAGCTGACTCAGGAATTCTGGGAGTTGAAGTCCGTGAGTCATAAAAGAGCCGAGGTTGCCTACCCCTGGTGTAGACTTTATATCCATTTATCGAAACAAGTTCGCTCCTAGTTTACGCTGTCCTACTAGCGCTCTGAGCCCGACCGGAACGCATGGAGGGCTGAACTAAACGGACCTCCCAAGCGCGGAGGTCTTTGTGGGGCGGGGGGGGGGGGGAAAGGGAAGAGACGAGATTCCCCCGCCAATAACCGAAGCTTTTATCCCGCTCCCAGTTACGATTGCCATGTAACCAAAGCCCCACCCACTTTGGTTCGGGCGGTAGCAGTCAAGAGTCCCGCCCCGCCCCCGCGTGGCTCGTGCGCCTTGACGCTGGCGTGACGCAGATGGCAGGCGTGCCGGCGGTGACTTGGGGGGCCCCTCCTTCAGAAGATGGCGAGTCCGTGCGGGCGGCAGAAGTGCTCCATCGAGAGGCGCGGCTTCCGCCACCAGCTCGACTCGTGGCGACACCGGCTGCTGCGCTGTGTGGGTGAGGGACCGAGGGGGGAGGCGAGGAGACCTTCTGGGAGGAGGGGAGCATGACCGCTCTTTGACCCCCCCCCCCCTTTTCCGTCCCTTGCAGCGAAGGGACAGCGCGCCGCACCCTTCCCCCCCCCCACTCGCTCCCACCTGCTCAACTCGCTCGCCGGCTGGCCACGCACGCTCCCGCCCGCGCGGCTCGGTCGCTTCTCGCGCGCGCTCTCTCTACCCCTCCCCCATTTGCGCCTCACGGAGCAACCGCGGCCTAGGCTCCGCCCCGCCCACTCCGGCCTGGTCTCCCGCCCCTTTGGGGGAGAGGAAGAGGGCCCTTTGTTTGGGGGAAGGGGTTAGGCCGGTCTGTATCCGCCGGAACGGGCGAAGGAAGGAAGTATTTAGATTAGTCCTCGCCGCGCGATGCACACCCGTGATGAGAGGCTGAGCGACTTGGTGAAAGTTGCCCTTGGTGGGATGATGGTGGAGTCGAATCGTTCCGGGTGACCACGCCCCTCTCATATTCCCCAGTTTTTAACAAGCGGATCGCCATGGCCACCCTTTTTTTTTTCCCCCCTCACCCCGTTTACTCCTTTTGACAGCCGAATTATATCCGTTCCTAAGCAGTAGCGTTTGCTTAGCATTAGTTTAGGGGCAAACGCTAACTTATTTTGCTGTGGTACGGTCGAAAGATAATGGTGTCCTTTTAACTCATATTCTGAATATCTAAATTAGATTTTGGTCAAAAATAGATCCTGCGGCTTAAGCTACTTTTAAAGGAAATACTGATTTCCAAATGCTTTGAAAGCTGATACTTTTTTTCCTGAAAAGATAGATGTTATTGCAATCGTAATTAGCTGCTAGAGATAAAACAAAGATGAAGGTTGAAGGATGCAGTAATTTAGGAAACAAGGCTTGTTATCTGATTGAATTTCAAAATGTATAAACAATATAGGCGCTTTTCAGTAATTAATAATGTCTCCAATCCTGTACAAGTCTGTTCAGCACTAAGCCAGGCTGAGTTCAGTGAATCTTTTTCCAAGGTAAATTAGTACAGGATTATATCCTAAACATTTTTAAAATTCATGCTGTTTATATTCTCTTGATTTTCTTGAGGAGCAATGTGTTTTTCTTCAGATTATGACAATACTGTACTTTTAGTAACTCAGTACTTGACTTCGGAGTTCTAAGTTTACAATGTAATCTTTTGCATGCTTATTTGGAAGTACACTCATGATTTTAGAGACATTATTGCCAAGTAAGTGTAGTTTAGAATTACAGCATATATTGTTTAACAGAAGTAGTAGAATCTAAGATCCTATTCTTAAATAGCAAAGGAAACATGCTGGAGTATGTTCACTGTGATCGTAAAAATATTTAGTGCTGTTTTACTTTAAAAACCCAAATTTTAGCACAAGCAGAATTCAGCTTAATAATCATGATGTTTATTTTATTTCAGTTGTCATATGCTTATTTATTCTTAATCATGTACTTGAACTTTTTTTTTACAAAATGTTATTTGAATTCAAAATATGGAATAATTGCTTTTTGTTCCCCTAATATATTGCTCAGTAAACTATTTGGTTAATTGTACAAAAAATAGCCCATGGTTTGTGAGAATATATTGTTAGCTGTAAGCATATCTGACTAACGTTATGTAATGAAAGTAACTTAGAGTTAATATTTTTTTAAAGAAATATTTTATGAAAATATTTTAGTGCTGCTTTTTAAAAAAACTTCAAAATGTAATGTATTGAACACATTTTGTTTAAGGAGACTTGTATATAGAGTTTATACAGATTAGTCTCGGTTACTAGGAGATGAATCATTTTGCTGCTTCCTATATCACTTGATGCATGTATTCTCTCATTTAATCTATTTTCACAAATCCTTTAGTGTTCCTCATTGTGATGTTCTCCAGATGTACTAAATCTTCAGCCTGTATTGGCCTTATTTTGTAATCCAGCACATTTGTAGGGCAAATAGTTGGAAAGGTTTCTTGGGTTGAATTGTACTTTCAGTTTTAGATGGCTTGGGGCTGAAATTAATTTTCTGGATGTATTGGTAATGATCTCTTATTCAAGTAGAACTATTAAAGTTAGTTGTAGGCTCAAATGAAGGACAGCTATAAAGCAGTTTGGATAATTTTACCAGTCAATTTCTGAGCAGATGGTAACACCTAGCTGACCTTATTTAGGCTCAGAAGCTGACCATCAGGGATTTCCAGACTGTAGGCTAGACTTGGAAATCAAAACAATTACCCAGAAGGCATTGGCAGCTCCATATTGCTGCCACGAACATTATATGGATGGTATCCACGAAGTCTCCAGAAGCTGAAGTTGACTTGGAGAGTATTTTTTATTTTAGCAACCTAATGTACTCTGGGGGAAAAATATTATCGATGCTAAATGCTTCACTCCTTTTCCTCTTGCCTTCTTTGCAGCCCCAGTTGCCATTTGGGTGTACTTTCCCCCTCTTGTGTAAACAAAAGATATGAAGGAAATGACTAAACTGTGAAGGTTAATCACCTAGTCATCCAGATTATTTTTGGAGGTAAAGTACAAAAACATTTTAGACAGTCCAAAGTATAATTATGTTAGTGATATTTTATCTTGATAGTATTGTACCTAATAGTTTGAACTTCACATTGATCCATTTTATGAGGTGGTGTTTACTTCATGTACCAGCTCTCATAAAATTGCTAGAATATATTAAGATATTTTCTGATCCTTGTTTCACAGAAGTGAAACAATTGTGTATAATTTCATTTTCATTTATGAGAAAGAAAAGCCAGATAGTACAGAATATTATCTGTTTTGCTTGCATAGTTGATCTTAGGTAGCAGAGCCGAAAAAGAAATTTTACTTCAGAGGCTAGGTTCCACATAATTTGTTTACATATTGTACAAGGCAGGTGATCTAGCCTTTTTAAGGTAACAAGTGGGGGAAATGGAAGGAAGATGGAATATTTAAATTAGAGTGATATAAAATCATTAAAATAAGATCACGAATTTTGTGTTCCTAAGCATTTTGAAATGTATAAAGGCATAACTACATAATTTTAAACATTATTTGCATGCTTTGATTTGGGATACAGAAATAGTTTTTAAAATATATTGTTTAGAAATGATTTATTCTATTTTTATCAATATACATTTGGAATAAAAGCTTTTTGTGTTTAGAAACTAGAAATAAGTATTATAATTTCCTTAATATTTGCCTATATGTCAGGACTACTAGAAATGATGATTTGCAAACTAAACAAGTTATTAAAATATGTTGCATACTATCTGACTATCAGATGAAATAAGAACTATTGCAATGGAATAACTCCTAAGATTTTTATTTAATTTTAAAATATGATTTTGTTAGCATGGATATTGTAGGAAAGTATTTAGTTTCAGATAAAATATGCCATTTATACATGTTGGAATGCAGAGAATAAAGTTACATAAACTTTTTCATGAACTTTCATAACTTTTATGGAAAAAAATCCCATTATAGCTAGTGTACTAACTTATAAATAGCTATTCTACCAGGAGGTTTTTAGAATTTATTTGAGATAACTTTCTAGAGTAAAGATTAGAAAATATTTTATCTCAGTCATTTGGCAGTTAGTGGCCATCTCTTTCTGAATCCTTAATAAATATCCATTATTGTATATTTAATACTTACTTTTTTTGATTATCCTGCATGCAGATATTGGAGCTCATCTTTAGGGTTTTTTTTTAATCACTTGCACCTGTACTATACAAACATGTAGTCATTTTGTGTCAAGTGAAGAAAAAAATGGCCTGATATTCTGTATACTTCTTTTTTAATATACATTGCCAGATTTGAGTTTCAGACTTTTTGAAACCACAAAATGAAAATCTATAATTGTGATAATATATCTTGTTATATAGATTAAATTTATAATCTCCTAAACATAACTGCATCTGTAACTGAATATTTTTAGTCTTTTGTTTATAAGTATAATTTTATCATATTTATAGGTAATGTAGCAGAAGTTGAAAGAACTGGCACTATCTGATTTGGAAAAGAATACTGATGAAACAAATCCTGTCTTCAGAGAAAAATATTCAGTTATGCAGGACAGATGAAGTTCAGGAAAGGCCTCTGGCAAAAGAGTGACAATGAGGTTAATGTTAAGCGCCCTATGTTCCTTTGCCCGGCATCTGGTTGTACTGTATTGGTGAACACACAACTAGGAAGGTACATAAAAATGTCAAAGTTATTAATTTGTTGTGCATTGTTTAGCTAGCAGATCTCTGAAAGTCATAAAAATTGAATAATAGGAAACAGTGCACCAAAATCTCAGAAATTTAGCATAAATTTATGTTTGCATCAGACTCCCTCAAGGTTGTATGCATTGACAAAAGTATTTGACAAAAGAGTCTTCTATTACAATTATCCAAGGTTGTATCTCCATGACTATTTATCAGAAGTGAGACATTAGTTCTTAGGTAAATAATTAGATTAGGAAAAATTGTAATTTTTTTCAGAAATTGTTTCAAGCTATGAAATGAAATGAAATCTCATTTCCTCCTTTACGTCTGGTAAGCAATTTTATAAAACTTGTGGTAGAACTGTGTTAAATATTTGATTATGAAAGACTGTTGTGCTGATTTGCTTTGTAATTTTTAAAATTCTATTGCGGTCTATTCTAATGGGAGACATCACTTAGCATCAAAAAAGAAGTCTTTTTCACTGGCAGTAATTTATAGATAAACACTATATGGTGAATCTAATACCTCAAGAGAGATTGCAGAGGGTTGAGTGTGGACTTCAGAAACATTAAATGTATCTTATAACTGAGAAGGGAATGACTTAACTAAAAAAAGCTACATTCTGAAATACTTTAGTAGAGCGATAGCTTACAGGAAGCTAAAAGGAGAAATTGGTATTACTGTTGATGCATAGTTATTAACCAAGAACTCCTCAATATGTAAAATATGTGACAGCTGATAACCTTAAGTGTACATAATTGTTGTCTTCAGTAAAAGTTATTCTCATGAACTCCTATTTTCAGAGTTCCCTTATTTCTTTGCATCAAATTTGCATGCTTTTGTAAAGCAGTGAAAAATGTTAAAGCAAATTAAATTTCATAAAATGCAAAGTTGTATGTTTTAAGCACTCAGGAACTTGTATTCTGTAGTTAAGGAAACACTATATATGTAAAAATACATTGCCATTTCATCAAATGTGAAGTGACCAATGTATTTAAAAGTGTCTGTCTTTAGCAGACACAAAAATGGTAATTGGAAAAAGGGCTGGGTTCCATCTTGAATGTGTTTCAGAGGGAAAAGCTGTAGTGTGTACATGAATGTGCCTTTTATAAGTGACACACACACATTCTGCTAAACATAATAAAGTATCTCATAAAGTTACCCTTAGATTAAAGATGGTTCTGAATAAATAGCTTGCTTGAATATTTTAATGTTGTGCAGATTTTCTATAGATAATGAAAGAAAATCCTGTCTTACAAATCGCTCTACTAAAAATAGACAATATTGCATTTCTTTTTTCCCCCTTTGTATGGTTAGATGTTTCTTTGTTTAAACAAATATTCTGTCAGATGGTATGCAGTAATACAATATCTTTTAAACCTTGAAGATAGCCCGTGTTATATCAAGTAGTTTCTGCATTTGTGCCTATGTAGTCAGTATGAATCAATTCCTTCTTGATAGCATAAAATCAATATGTTGTCAGATCTCAATATTTATATTCTAAAATTTTACTTTGCAGTATACTGTTACCTTACATGGATTTTACCACTTTTCTCTGAGGGTACACACACACACACACACACACACACACACACACACACACACGATCATAACATTCCTCAAATATAATTAAGATAAATCAGAAAAGCCGGGAACACAGATAAGAAATTTTAGTGCTGAAGGTCTGAATTCCAATCCTTTGGAATTGTACGATATAAGGTTACTAGTGAGGGGGAGGGGCCATGTGTGGTATAGTCAAACTGTAAAGATTCCAGAAAAAATTGCAAATTAATAATCCTCAATAGATTATAAATAAAATACCTTTACAAAATGATAGAGAATCAGTTTATCAGAGGTAATTGGTCTGTTGATCAGGGAAACATTTTTTGAGACACAGTACAGTTGTTGAAGCTTGCTATCTGTTGCACATTATTTTCTCAGCTTATTTTTAATAGTGTGCTGAAAACCTTATGAAGATAAGTACATAAAGCCACCTATGCTATAGTGTTGTATTGTCTTTTGTTATGAGATGAACCATATGTGTTAACCAGAATAATATGTAAAACGCTGCCATTGATTCAAACCCATATAATTGCATTGTACTATTTATTTTAAATCAAGGTAGCCAGAGGGTGTTTTATGCCAAAACAGAGGCTAAGGAATTGCTAGGCAATTTTTCATATTTTTTCACTTAGATTCTGATGGAAAAGTGAACCTCCAGTCTTATTTCAGAAGTATTTATTGTTGAACTGTTTCCATTAAAACGATAGTTTATTTTGACAAAAAGAGCTAAAATGTGTTTTTCTTTTGTAAATTTTGGGCCTAATTTTTACACTTGATGGAAATAAAATCAGTGTAGAAAAAATAGTACTATGTAGCTGGAAATTTAGGTAGAAAAGTAAATATTTTAATATGAATGTGCTAAGCACACTTATTGCATCTTTCTGAGAAGAAATGTAGTTTCCCCCTTTTAAAAGTTTTATAACTACAAGGACCATGTGTATGAAAGTGAATGAAGGTTTCTATAGAAAATGTTCATGGTTAATTTTACTCAGTGTAGTGAGGCTAGAGTATTTTATTGTGGCTCAGAAATGAAACATCTCTACTCCTGCAGTTTTCTTATCTCTCACTGCTCCTGTATATTGAGATTTTTGGGGAGGAGGGAACATTTTCACTTTCTGTTGAACTCTGATTGCATATCATTGTCATGTTTATAGAATATGCATTTTCCTTCATGTCTTCCAAAATCCATTTATATTTTTGTTCTTGCTAATGTTTGTAGCAGTACCCAAGTAGTGCCATCTGTGAATTTAACTAACATGCTGTTTACCCTTTTTTCCAGATCCAGTTTCTGATCCTACTTCCACATTTGGGAGTATGCAAGGGACAAAAACACCTCTTTGCATAGCTTGACTGGATGCCCAAAGACTAGGATGTTAGTATGTTTAAACTATTTTTATTTCTATATTGTATTGCCAATGTATGCACATTGGTTGTTAGGCTAGAATAGTGTTGTGAATGCAAAAGAAAGTTAGCTTCTGTAAATTTGGCCAAGATGTTCAAATTGTCTGGCAAAAGTTGGGCTCCTAATTAATCTATATATGATAGATTTTTGGAAGCATAAATTAAGGTCTGTTCTCTTTCTCAGGAAAGCTAAGAAAATTGTTTTAAATAATTTAAAATAATTTAAAACCACATTTTAAACATGTTTCATAAAGTGTGTGCTTATATAGTGTGGCTTGCATTAGATTATCATTAACTAGTTTCAGATAAGTTGATAAATTGAACTAGTACTGTCCTTTAGGTAGTGATCAAATAATTATCAAAATAATGAGATTGTATTTTCCATTTTGATTTTATTTTAAAATCTGTTAACTATGTCCCATAGTTGAATATTCATAATTTTTATTGAGATTCCATGTTGAGTAGGTCAGTTGTAGATTGCTTGAAAAATGTGATTTTCTAGCTGGTTTATATTGTTATATATCCATATACAGGTAGTCCTCAACCTATGACCATAATTGAGCCCAAAATTTATCTTACTAAGTGATACCTTTGTTAAGTCAGTTTTGTCTCATTTTATGACTTTTCTTGCCATAGTTGTTAAGAGAATCACTGTAGCTATTAAGTTAATAACCCGGTTGTTAAGTGAATCTGGCTTCCCCATTGAGTTTGCTTGTCAGAAGGTTGCAAAAGGGGATCAAATGACCCCAGAAAACTGCAACCGTCATAAATACAAACCGGTTGTCAAGCATCTTAATTTTGATCATGTGACCACGGGGATGCTGCAACGGTCATAAGTGAAAAACAGTCATAAGTACTTTTTTATTTTAATTTTTGTATTAGTTTATAAATAAAATACAAAAGAAAATAGTGGGAAAGTAAGTGAGGGAGAAAGGAAGGGAAAAGAGTAGGCCAAAGGGGAAAAAAGAAAGAAAAGATATTGACTTCTGACTCTCTTTGGTGCAGTAAAGTAAGATAATAGCATCAAACCTCAACTTTTTACTTAATAATATAAATTGGCCATTTCTGTAACAACAAATCAAAACCCCAAATCAAAGTTTCATTTTTTTTGCACCTCCAGCAAAAAGTCCAGAAGCGGTTTCCGAGTAGAAACAAAAGTAATTGTGTTTTTTTCTTTAATCAGAGCAGTCATTTAAGCCATCTCTGCTAACTCCATCAACCTTTGGTCATAAGTCACTTTTTTCAGTTTTGTTATAACTTTGAATGGTTACTAAACTGTTGTAAGACTATCTGTACTGAACTAGAGGACTGTCTGTATATTCTGTAATAAGGATTGACTGAGAAGCTAACAATTGGATAGGCATTTTAAATCAGTCCAATGTTTGGTAGTGAATCTTCTTCCATATTTTAAATATTTGGCATCTACTAATTGCTAAGCAATTTGAAAAAAAAATAGGTTTTTTAATGCTTTCATAGATAAGTTCATCTTAACTACATTAAGTCACTGCAGCGTTACGTTTGTCTTAGCTTTTTCCATCCTTCCTCCTATCTTTCAAAAGTGTAAAGTGAAAATTACTTTATAGAAAAACTGCAGTAGTTTGTATTGCACTAAATAAAAACAGAAGAAGGTAGGTCTTACAGGGAGGGTAGAAAATAGAGACTGTTGAAGTACCCTGATAGAGCAAAAATATTCTCTATTGCATTTTGCCCCTTATGAACATAGCTTAAACTTTGAGAGGTGACTGGTGCAGATTTTACAACTTTGACAGAGATATCTCTCTTAGATAGCATTTATACTTTTTTTTTCTGGAGATGCCACAGATTACTACGGGACTTTCTTGAATTTGTTTTTGATGGCAGGTGGGGATGCTTTCTGTTCTTGTTCCTTGAGGTGATTATTCAAATGTACAGGCTGAAGCCTTTTAAAAGTGTTTTCAAATGTTCAGCATTAAAAATCCTGTGTATTTTTGCAAGCATCCAGTAGGTTAGAGCAAGTATATAATTATAATGGAAAAATGGAAAATGAACAAAGAGATAAGTTCAAGATAAAAATGAAAATATGATGGGGAAAAATAGAGAACAGTAGTTTGTACAGTACAGTATAAACTTACGCAGTAGTTGAAAGAAACAAAATGGATGAGCGAAAGAAAAAATGGTACCTAAAGTGTGACTGATATATAGTATTGAAGTAGCAGATGATGATAATAAAAGGAGGAGTTAGAAATAAGTGATATTTATACAAAAGAGAAATATTCAGAAGGAGAATTCTGTTACAAAATATTATATGCAATCTATTTAGTAACATTCCTTTTAGAACAGGTGTCAGCAATCCCAAGTCTGCGGACTGGTATTTGTCCACAACCTCTTAGGAACCAGGCTGCACAAGCGAGCAAAACTTCATCTGCACATGTGTGGGATATAGATAGTGCACAAAAAAAACATGCCCACCCCCCAGTTTGTGGAATTTTTTTTCTTCCATGGAACCAGTCCCTGCTGCCCAAAACATTGGGGCCATTGTTCTAGAAGACTTGAAAACAGACTCTTCCATGTATTGCTCTGTGAATATGTAATGGTGAGCTTCTCAGTAGGAAGAGTTAAATGAGCCTCTGAAAGCTTCTTTCATGATTTGTTTATCGTGATATGTAAACTTGCTTCCCTGGCTTTTCTCTTAAGAAGTCAGGAATCAAAAGCCAAGAACAAGTGATGGTTTCCAACTCGTTATTTTTGGCAGTGGATCAACCCAGAGATCCTGGTTTGCATGTCTTACCTGTTGTGATTCCTCGCCAGCCAATGGATCCGGCAGCTGAGTCTGAGGAATCAGATGAGGAAGGGCCTGGAGTGACATTAGAGTCAGAGGAAGGCTCTGTGGAGCCCCAAGACTTACAGTCGGACAAGGAGCCTGGCCCCTCTACTTGCGCTCAGGCTGAGACACAGCTGGCTGGGAGCCTGAGTTGGACAGCGATGAAGAACAGTTGGGACAAATCCAGGATGCACAAAAGCGCAGGCAAGAGAAGCGAGTAGGACAGAGGAATGCAATGGGGCGGCTCCAAAGCCAAAGGAGAAGGCATTAGGAAGCCACGCCTTGGCTGAATTATAAAAGGGAAGGTGTGGGAGGTGCTGGTTGCCAAAGGCAACTGTTAGTGTTGAGGATCGAGTTTCGTGAACTGTGTTTGTTTGCCTTGGACTTTGACTCAGGTCTGTGAGAATAAAAGGGGTTGGTTTTTTTCTTGTGGTTCCTGCCTGTTTCTCGGAAGAGGGGTTTCTCCTTGTGAGCATAACAAGGACTCACGTAGGCTGGGACAGAACATTACCACTGAAGAGTTTTTGAGGCTTAGATGCTTCTGCTGGCATTATGAGTTAGTGCTGTATTTATTGCTAGAAAGCCAACATTTCTAGAATTCTGAATTATGGTAATAAATGCACTGATAAGCATGTCTTCTGATTTCTGAATGCTAAATACAGTTTTTAAACTTAACCTCTTCCTTTGAGACAAAACTTGTAATGAATAGGAATTTTTTGAAGTATTGTATTTGCTGAACTAGTGCATTCTGTCCCTGGTACTCTGCATCTCTGTTTTATCAAAGAAAAACCAACATGTCTAAGTAAGATTATAAAAGAAGGGCCAATTACTTCATAACATTTAGTTGAGGCATGAAGCAAGGTAAGATCTGTAGTTGTCAGCCCTAAAGAGCAGATCAGACTAAGAAACTAATGAAGAAACCTAGAATTAAGGGGAAATTAGAGTGAAAACAATTAGTGGAATGGCTTACCTCCAGAAGTTGTGGGTGCTCCATCACTAGATATTTTTTAATAACGAGATTGACTACCATTTGTCTGACATGGTATAAGATGCCCTGCTAGAGCAGGGGTTTGGATGTGTTTCCCTTTTCCTTCTGGCTCCCCCCCCGCCTGGTCACCCTTCCCTCCCCCCTCCGCCTCCTCCGAGGCCGCCGCCAGTCAGCATCTCCTGCCCTTTCTGCGACTTTTCCGTCCCCCCCCCGCCGCTGCTCCCCCTTCCCCGCGGGGCCGGCCGCATCCGGCGCCTTCTTCCTCTGGAGGGGAAATTGTGGCCCCTCCAGTTCCCGCTTCTCTGGGCTGAGCGCCGCCTTGAAGGTTTGGAGAGCTGTGCGCGCACCTCTCCAAAGGTTTGGAGAGCTGCGTGCGCACTTCCACCTGTTTGGAGAGGTGCGCGCATACCGGGCGACTGGGAGCCGCAGGAGACGGCTCAAAGAGATCTTTAAGGTGCCTTCTAACTTTGTTGTTCTGATATTCTTTTATCACTGTCACAATTTGTCTCAAGTGGAGAACAATGAACCCAACATTTTTATATACCAATGTCAAGAAGATTTACTATGCTTTTAAATACAAAGGACACATATACAGAGAGGATTATTTTGCTTAAATATTTATCAGAGAAAGCTTTGAAAAAGAAAGATAAACGAGAAGAAAAACTCTTTACTGCATTTTCCCACCCCAGGATTGCAAGCCCATGAATTATGTGTATGAATAAAACAACAACAACAACAATAATAATAAAGTTGGAAGGGACCTTGGACCTTGCTCAGGCAGGAAACTCTATACCATTCAGACAAATGGCTGTCCAGTCTCTTCTTAAAAACTTCCAGTGTTGGAGCATTCACCGCTTCTGGAGGCAGGTTGTTCCACTGGTTAATTGTTCTAACTGTCAGGAAGTTTCTCCTTAGTTCTAGGTTGATACTCTCCTTGGTTAGTTTCCATCTGTTGCTTCTTTTGCTGCCTTCAGGCGCTTTGGAGAATAGCTTGACTCCCTCTTCTTTGTGGCAGCCCCTGAGATATTGGAACATTGCAATCATGTCACCCCTCGCTCTTCTCTTCATTAAACTAGACATACCCAATTCCAGCAACCATTCCCTATATGTTTTAGCCTCCAGTCCCCTACTCATCTTTATTGCTCTTCTCAGTACTCTTTCTAGAGTCTCAACATCTTTTTTACATCGTGGTGACCAAAACTGGATGAAGTATTCCAAGTGTGGCCTTACCAAGGCATTGTAAAGTGGTATTAATATTTCATGTGATCTTGATTCTATCCCTCTGATAATGCAGCCTAGCACTGTGTTGGCTTTTTTGGCAGCTGCAGCACACTGCTGGCTCATATTTAAATGATTATCCACTAGGACTTCAAGATCCCTCTCACAGTTACTACTATTGAGCAAGGTACCACCTATACTGTACCTGTACATTTGGTTTTTCTTGCCTAAATGTAGAACCTTATTTTTTTCACGATTGAATTTCATTTTGTTAGATAGCACCCAGTGTTCAAGTCTGTCCAGTTCCTCCTGTATTTTAAACCTGTCTTCTGGAGTGTTGGCTATTCCTGCCAGCTTGGTGTCGTCTACAAATTTGATGAGTCCCCCATCTATCCCCTCGTCCAAATCATTGATGAAGATGTTGAAGAGCACTGGGCCCAGAACAGAGCCCTGGGGCACCCCACTACACACTTCCCTCCATGTAGATGCGGTTCAATTGAGGACCACACGCTGAGTCAGCCAGCTACGAATCCATGTGGTGGAGATGCTGTCTAACCCACCTTTTTCTATCTTATCAAGTAGTAGGTTGTGATCTACTTTATCAAATGCCTTACTGAGGTCCAAGTAAATTATATCCACAGCATTTCTCTGGTCCACTAATTTTGTCACTTGGTCAAAGAATGCAATAAGATTTGTCTAGCATGATCTGTTTTTGACAAACCCATGTTGGCTTTTAGTAATGACTTTCTTTGCCTCTAGGTGTTCACTGATTTGTTGTTTGATTATCTTTTCCAGAATCCTCTCAGGTATTGAGGTCAGGCTGATAGGTCTGTAATTTCCTGGATCTACTTTTTTCCCTTTTTTGAAGATGGGAGCTATATCAGCTCTTTTCCAGTCCTCTGGTAGTTCCCCAGTGCTCCAGGATCTTTGAAAAATATAGTTCAGTGGTTCTGAGATCACGTCTGCCAGTTCCTTGAGAACCTTGGGGTGTAATCCTTCTGGTCCTGGTGATTTGAACTCGTTTGGCTGGACAGGTGCTCACTTACCATTTTCTTGCCTATCTTATCTTGTGTTTCTAATCTGTTTTTTATGGCACTGGTTTGGGTAGGTTAGATTGTTGGATAGGTTGGATTGAATATATACATTTAACATATTCCCCAATTAGTTTTAAAATTGCTTGAACCTGAACAGTAGGTGATCACATAGAGCAGGGGTTCCCAACCAGGGGTGTGATACGATATTCCAGGGGGTGTGAAAACTTGGGTTTTCAAAATTATAGTGTACGTGCATAATTTGTTGCTGCTATTTCGAACTTTTTTAAGGGGTGCGAGAATATATCAGCAGCATTCTAGGGCGGCGGGGTATAGAAATGGTTGAGAACCACTGACATAGAGCATACAGTAAAGTTCCTTTATCCCTGTGCAGAAACTGCAGATAATTCTCAAAATGGTAGAACCTGAAAGCTGTGTATAACACATTATCAGAAAATGTACAGCAATGTAAAGTCAAGATCACCAACCCAAATGAAGCAACAATTTAGGTCAGACATGTCAAACACAAGGCCCGGGGGCCGGATCCGGCCCGCGAAGTGGTTTCATGTGGCCCGCGAAGCCATCTTGGAAACAGTGAGGGAACGGCCCCCACTGCCTTGGCCCTGGCCCAGAGACCCTCCTCCTGCCAGAGACCCTCAGATCTGTCGCACTCCTGCCCAGGATCCCATAGGCACCCTTGAGGCGAATGGTGTAGAGCTGGCCACGCCCACCCAGTAGGCCATACGCACTCTAACCACACCCACCCAGTAGGCCACGCCCACCCAGGCCACACCCACCCGGCCCCTTGAGGGCAACCGCAATGCTGATGCGGCCCTCAGTGAAATTGAGTTTGACACCCCTGATTTAGGTAGAAGAATTAAACAGGCGTCTTTCATTTATACATCTTTACAAAAAGTAGTTGCAAAAGTAGTTTGATGTACATTTTCTGAAGCTAGTTCAAATTTCCTGAGAGAACCCTCTGAAAGAGTTTTTTTTAGACTTTGAGGAATTACAGAATATAAGTTAAGAGACTGGAGGATATGACAGTAATTTTTTTTATTTGAAGAACCAAAACTTAAATTGACTTGAATTCTCGACTGTGAATTTATCTATATCTGAATATTTTTATTTCTGCTCCTTGAAACGAGGGTGACTGATGCATGCAGTCATATCCAGAGGGTGTGACTGGCTAGTTAAGCTTTTTGCAAAATACTATTAGAGGAACTATTTTGCATCACGCTTCACATTGGGTTTTTGGGAACCTGTAATATATTTCTCAAGATGTAATAGGAAATATGTACCTCCAGGGAATCATATTAGATCCTGGTTATTAGATCTTGCTACCACTTTTTTGCTGATTTTGAATTGTAGCATGACTTAGAGAGGAATGTTGGGAAAATCAGAGGTTCAGTTAATGATATAGAAACTAGACTTCAAATTTAAAAGGTCAACTGAACTTAGCATTTCTGTATATAGAATAAGCAACAGACTATTCATAAAATAATGTTTTGGCTTAGATATAGATTTTAACTGTCAGAAGTATCAAATTGTCTTGTAAAGGTAGTTTAATCAAAAGGATATTTGTTAAGATCAGATTTACTTAAGAGTTATTTCTTCTCCTAGCTGAACTAGCTGTTTGGCTCCCAGTATTTTAACCATTTTGGATTTTTTTGCTCTTCCTCTTCAGCTGAAATTGCTAACCATCTTTTACTAAAGATATTTAGTAATTCTGGTTGCTGGAAAATATATTTGAGTAAAGACTTCAAGCTTCACTCTGTCACATCCTTCCATGCAAAACTCATAATTTCCTTTCTTCCAGTTGTCAGCTAGTAATCATTGGATTTCTTTATTTATTAAGTTGTATACCACCCATCTCCCTGGTGTTGACTCTAGGCAGCTTATAAATATACAATTAAAATATGCTGCAAAATATTAAAACAATAAAGATCTTAAATTTAAAATTTGGTTAAAATATATAAAAAATTAATAAAATATTTTAAAAAATTAAAATTTGGTTAAAGTAAAAATGACCTGGATGGAGAGAGAGGGATTGAGAAGTGCACAGGGGGAACATGGGATGTTATCTGCCTCCTTAAGTAACACCAGCTGCCTGCAGTTAGTGCAGGTTCGCATCCCACCAGGCTCAAGGTTGACTCAGCCTTCCATCCTTCCGAGGTAGGTAAAATGAGGACCCAGATTGTTGGGGGCAATTAAGCTGACTTTGTAATAATGCCGCTGGGGTGTGTGTGAAAGCCCTAATAAGCAGGCATATACATAGAATGAAGGCTACTGCTAATCTTGTAAGCCGCCCTGAGTCTTCGGAGAAGGGCGGGATATAAATGGAATTAAAATAAATAAAAAGATTAGCTCCCTCCAAAATGTCACATTCCCATTGGGGCCTAGGCTAGCTGGCACAACCATGTGTTCAAGGTCTTTCAGGAGGCCAAAAGGATGCATGTAGATCTCACCTTGGTGGGGCATAATGTTCTAGATGGCAGGAACCAAGGCAGAAAACACTCCCCTTTTGGACCCTGCCAGCCAAAATTTCTTAACCAAAAGGGCCCCTTATGCTCAATGGGGCGGCTAGTCCCATCAGGGTGAGCCGGTTCCTCAGATAGCCTGGATCCATGCCATGAAGGCTTTAAAGGTGATGATAACCAACAGCTTGAATTGGACCTGGAAGGAAACTAATAGCCAGTTCAGTTCACAGAACAGTAGTGTAATATGGGCCACGCTAGAAGCCGTAAGAACTGCCTGAATGGCTGCGTACTATACCTGCTGAAGCTTCCAGATACTCTACAAGGGTAGACCCATGTAGAGCACATTGCAGAAGTATAGGCACGAGATGACTAGGGCTTGAGTGATTGTGTGCAAAGTTATCAGCCCTTTCTTTCTTTACACCTTTTCTTCAGGAATCCAGGTGAGAAGAGTTCCTCAGTTTAAATTGTTTTGAGTGATGGATTCAATTTATCCTGTTATCACACTGTTTATTACTAACTTTCGGAGCAAAGGTTGTATTAAATGAATTCATTTCTGCTTGTTTTCCAATTTCTTTCTGGTGAATAGACAGGAGAATTTATTCCATGCTTTTGGGAATGATGTGGTAAATGGCCAAGGAGATAGCGGGGATTATAATGCGTTACATTTTTCTCAGTTGTCCTTATTTTGTACCTGCTAAAATCATTCTATGTTTTCAGCTTTTAATTTGCACATATCTTTTCTATCCATATGAATATCAGCAAAATAGTTCCAAATGACAAATTGGGAGTAGACGCTACAGAAGTATGGAAAAAGGAAAAACAAATTGCTGTAGTATTGTTCTCAAGAAGTTAAATTGAGTTTAACTTTATTTTATGTAAGTAATATTCCTGTGGAATCCTTCTGGTATCATGGTCTGAGTATTTTTGCATGTTGAATAAAAGTTTGCTGACCAGAAGCACGTACTATTTAAAGCATGCTCCGTGAGAGAAAAGCATTTACAATTACTTGGCTAATCAGTTAAAGTGAAAAGGTGTGTTGCTTCTTTGTTTTCTCCCGTCTAAATCATCTAGAACAGAGCTCCCCAACCTTTCCAGCTTGGTGGCCCTGAAGGAAAGGGAGCGGTACGTGTGCAGCCACTGGCACGCATGCGCAAACGGGTGCAGGCACGATGGCAGCAGCGCTAATGTGCACATGCATGTGCAAGTGGACCACGTTCACCCACATCACGCGTACTGGCTCCTGCACACATGTGCAAACAGGCCGTGTGCTCCCATGTCACATGCACTGGTGCCCGCACGCGTGCAAATGGGCCACTGGCACCCACATGATTCTGGCGGCGGTGCTAGCTTCCCCACACATGCACAAATGGGGCTGCTAGCGCCCACGTGGCAGTGCTACCATGGGGGGGGGCTCGCCAGCTATTCCAGGCTACAGACCATAAGTTGGGGGGCCCTGATCTAGAAGATGAAGACATAGTCTGCCAGGGCAATTAACACTTCACTTGAAGGTAAATCTGGGATGCAGATTTGTTTCATCCATATCAATTAAATTCTGTGAATAGGAAGAATGATTTTGGAAAGCTACATTCTCTCAATCTTGGCCCCTAACCCCAAAATTAGAATTGTATTCTTGGTGCATATGTTTTACCCAAAAATATACTTGGACCCTTTTTGAGCACTTCTCTTTATGAAGTATTGCAAATTTCAGAAATTAATCTTCTTGGAAGAGACCCCAGTGAAAGGTAAAATCAAGCATACTCTTTCCTCCCACCCCCTTTAATTTCCTCTGGGGTCTCTTCCACCATAGGGATAAATTGACTTGACTATATGTACTATGTAGGGACGCGGTGGGTCAGTGTGTTAGGATGCTGAGCTTGTCGATCACAAGGTCGGCAGTTTGGCGGGTCAAATCCCGAGTGCCGCATAACGGAGTGAGCGCCTGTTACTCGTCCCAGCTTCTGCCAACTTAGCAGTTCAAAAGCACGTAAAAATGCAAGTAGAAAAATAGGGACCACTATGGTGGGAAGGTAACAGCGTTCCGTGCACCTTTGGCGTCTAGTCATGCCGGCCACATGACCACGGAGATGTCCTCGGACAAGCGCTGGCTCTTGGGCTTGGAAACGGAGATGAGCACCGGCCCCTAGAGTTGGAAACTACTAGCATGCATGTGCGGGGGAACCTTTACCTTTATATGTATTGTATCCCCAAATAATATTCAAACAAAAAATGAGACAACAGTAAAAACTGAATTCATAACTACAGAAAATTGACCAAACTTTTCATTATTTTCCTTTATAAACACCACTCTTTAAGGTTTTTTCTGCATCATTTTAATTTTTTTAAATAATAATAGAAAAGAAATTAAAGACTAGAAGACCTCTACTCTACTCTATTCTAAAGTTGTATGTCCATATTTACTGGGAAAGTTTTCTGACTTCCCTAATTTATAAGAAATCTTCAAATTTTCAAATCTCTTTTAGAAACAAATGTTGGAAGTATTTTATAATTTTGTTTGTATTTCTTTGTACAATTTGTAATTGTAATTGTATTATACTAGTTCAATATAAGATAAATGTGTAATGGAACTGTGTACACTTGGCACATGTGGGCATGAACTTTCCTGTCTAGATGAAATACATATGAAGCATGTTCATAATATATAGTCCTGATGTTGACTGCAGATACTTGGATGTTAGAAGTTTTGATTATATAACTGCAGAAGCTTTGATTTGAGATTTTATAGCATTTTACTGTTTAATTACATTTACAAATACTATACAAGAAGTGAAAACCAGTTTGGTGTACTGGTTAAGGCATCAGACCAGAAACTGAGAGATTGTGCATTCTACTTCCGCCTAGGCATGAAGCCAGTTAAATGACCTTGGGCCAGTCACTTTCTCTCAGCCTTAGGAAGGAAGCAGTGGCAAACCACCTCTGAAAACCCTTGCTAAGAAAACTGCAGGAACTTGTCCAAGCAATCTCTTTGAATGGGACACAATTGAATGGAAGAATAAAACAGTACAAGAAGTAATGCTTAAGTACATTATAGCACAGTCCTATATCAGCCTGCAAAAGCCCACATTTTAACTACAGTACTGGTGAATAACTAATTTTCAGTGTTTCAAAGCATTATTAGTCTTGTCAGGTAGAGTGTAAAGATTGAAGAGTCTACTTGTACAAAAGCTTCCTTGCCTTGAGACAGGTTTTTTTTTGCAAGTTACCCTCTTTTTACCTTTGTATTGTATTGGTAGAGTACAAAATTTTATTATTTTAAGCAAGTTTATAAAATAGTCACTTGTGACAAATAAGAAACATAGGAGGGAGATTTTTTTAAATTAAATTTGTTTTTCTTACCATGATGCATATGCCAGTACTACTTGTGAATAGTCATCATTAATCAATTGCCTGATGTTTCAGATTTCATTCTGACCATTGTGCTTTCAATCTATTACCATCCTGCTCTGTATGCTTGCATATCTATATAATTCATTTGGTTTTATAAAACTTCAAAAAAATATGCCATCCAAATTACAAAGTTTGTTGTTGTTAGTTGTGAAGTTGTGTCCGACCCATTGCAACCCCATGGACAACATTCCTCCAGGCCTTCCTGTCCTCTACCATCGTCTGGAATCCATTTAAGCTCACGCCTACTGCTTCAGTGACTTCATCTAGCCACCTCATTCTCTGTCATCCCTTTCTTCTATTGCCCTCAATCTTTCCCAGCATTAGGCTCTTCTCCAGTGAGTCCTTCCTTCTCATTAGGTGGCCAAAGTATTTGAGTTTCACCTTCAAGATCTGGCCTTCTAAAGAGCAGTCAGGGTTGATCTCCTCTCGGACTGACCGGTTTGATCGCCTTGCAGTCCAAAGGACTCGCAGGAGTCTTCTCCAGCACCAGAGTTCAAAGGCTTCAATTCTTTGGCGCTCAACCTTTCTTATGGTCCAGCTTTCACAGCCATACATTGCAACTGGGAAAACCATAGCCTTGAGTATACACACTTTTTTAAAAATAAATCTTTATTTACATTACGTGTTAAAAACACACCATACACCGACAAAGACAAAAAAAAACAATATACAAAAAAGAAGAAATCAAAAAATTGAAAACCATTTCAAAAATTTCACATTATATCTACTTCTAAACTAACAATTATATTCCACTCATTAAGTCTCTTATAACCATCCAACTCCAAAGCTTATTCATTAACAAAGACTATATCACTTCATTTTTGACCAACCTCCAAGCCACCCTCATTTCTTTAATCTTTTATCCATCCAAATATACCATTTATTCCATGATAGAAATGCTGGTGTGAGTATACACACTTTTGTTGGCAGGGTGATGTCTGCTTTTTAGTATGCTGTCTAGATTTGCCATGGCTTTCCTCCCCAGGAGCAAGTGACTTATTTCTTGGCTGCAGTCCCCATCTGCGGTGATCTTGGAGCCCAGGAAAATAAAATCTGTCACTATCTCCATTTTTCCCCCATCTATTTGCCAAGAATTGAGAGGGCTGGATGCCATGATCTTTTTTAGTGTTGAGTTTCAAGCCGACTTTTGCACTCCTTCTTCACTCGCATCAAGAGGCTCTTTAGTTCCTCTTCACTTTCTGCCATTTGTTAAGCCCCTAGGCTCGACAATCAGCCGGGTGGGGAGGAAACAGTCCATTTTGCTGCCGCCCGACCAGCCAGCCATGCGACGCTCCGCCGCTCAGCTGAGAGCTGGAGCCGACAATGCCAGCTGCCAGGAAGCCCGCCGCTCAGCTGAGAGCCGGATATCATCTGCATATCTTAGGTTGTTGATATTTCTCCCGGCAATCTTAATTCCAACTTTTGATTCATCTAGCTGTGCCTTTCTCATGATGTGCTCTGAATATAAGTTAGATAGGGAGGGTGACAGTATACAGCCTTGCCGGACTCCTTTCCCAATTTTGAACCAATCAGTGGTTCCATGTCCAGTTGTCACTGTTGCTTCTTGACCGACATATAGGTTTCTCAAGAGACAAATAAGATGGTCTGGTATGCCCATCTCTTTAACAACTTGCCACAGTTTGTTGTGATCCACACAATCAAAGGCTTTAGCGTAGTCAATGAAGCAGAAGTAGATGTTTTTCTGGAACTCCCTAGCTTTCTCCATGATCCAGCTTATATTGGCAATTTGATCTCTAGTTCTCTGCCTTTTTGAAATCCTGCCTGTACTTCTAGGAGTTCTCGATCCATATACTGCTGGAGTCTAGCTTGTTAGGCTTTTAAACATAAGTTTACTATCATGTGAAATGAGTGCAATGGTGCGATAGTTTGAACATTCTTTGGCATTGCCTTTCTTTCAAATTGGAATGTAAATTGACCTTTTCCAATCCTGTGGCCACTTTTTTTTATTGAAAAGTTTTACAATTTTTAAATACAATGAACTCCCTCCTCCCCCTCCCCTCTCCCCAACCCTCCCCTCCCCTCCCCCCTCCCCGACTTCCCAGAGCTGAATACAGGGTATAATAATACAAACATAAACTAAAACATGCTAACAACAAAAATAAAACATTAAGTTCTATGGGACTTTAACTCTTCATAGTCATAATATTAATAAAGTAACAAATAACTAATCATACATCATAAAAATCCACTACTTATTCAAATACTAAATGAAACTTTTTAGTCCCATATTTATTCTGAATATATTCAATCCATCTTCTCCATTCCACAATATATCTCTGTTGCGATTGGTCTTTCAAATATGCTGAAATCTTTGCCATTTCCACCAAGTTGGAAACTTTCAAAGTCCACTCTTCTATAGTCGGCAATTCCTCCTTCTTCCAATATTGCGCAACTAAAAGTCTTGCCGCCGTAATTAGATGCAACATCAACTTAGTGTCTATAACAGTAGTATCTGTAATAATACCAAATAAAAACAATTGCAAAGAAAACTTTATCCTTTTCTTAAATATCTTTTGCATATTCCACCATCTGTGGCCACTGTTGAGTTTTCCAAATTTGCTGGCAGATTGAGTGTAGCATTTTTACTGCATTGTCTTTTAAGATCTTCAATAGCTCAGCTAGAATACTGTCACCTCTTCTAGCCCATTTCACTTCACATTCTAGGACAGACATGTCAAACACAAGGCCCTGGGGCCGGATCAGGCCCGCTAAGTGGCTTCATGTGGCCCGCGAAGCCATCCTGGAAACAGTGAGGGAACGGCCCCCACTGCCTTGGCCCTGGCCCAGAGACCCTCCTTCTGCCAGAGACCCTCAGATCTGTCCCACTCCTGCCCAGGCCCCCATAGGCCCCCTTGATGCGAACGATGTAGAGCTGGCCACGCCCACCCAGTAGGCCATACGCACTCTAGCCACACCCACCCAGTAGGCCACGCCCACCCTGGCCATACCCACCTGGCTCCTTGAGGGCAACCGCAATGCTGATGCGGCCCTCAATGAAATTGAGTTTGACACCCCTGTTCTAGGATGTCTGGCTCAAGGTCAGTGACCACGTCATCATGGTTATCAGGGACACTAAGCTTGTTCTTGTATAGTTCTTCTGTGTAATTTTGCCACCTCTTCTTAATCTCTTCTTCTCTGTTAGGTCCCTGCCATTTTGGTCCTTTATCATCGCCATCTTTGCATGAAACATTCCCTTCATATCTTCAATTTTCTTGAAGAAATCTCTGGTCCTCCTTATTCTATTGTTTTCTTCTATTTCTTTGCACTGTTCATTTAAGAGGGCATTCTTATCTCTTCTAGCTATTCTCTGGAATTCTGCATTCAACTGACTGTATAGAGCTTCTCCATCTTTGGCTGCAGAGCACATAGTCAATCTGATTTCTGTGTTGACTGTCTGGTGATGTCCATGTGTAGAGCTGTCTCTTGGGTTGTTGGAAAAGAGTGTTTGCTATGACCATCGTATTCTCTTGACAAAATTCTATCAGCCTGTGCCCTGCTTCATTTTGTATTCCAAGGCCAAACTTGCCTGTTATTCCAGTTATCTTTTGGCTTCCTACTTTAGCATTCCAATCCCTTATGATGATAAGGACATCATTTTTTGGTGTTGATTCTATAAGGTGCTGTAGGGCTTCATTGAACCGGTCAATTTCATCCTCTTCAGCACCAGTGGTTGGGGCATACACCTGGACTACTGTGATATTGAATGGTTTGCCTTGGATTCGTATTGAGATCATTCTGTCATTTTGCGGATTGTATCCCAGTATTGCTTTTCCTACTCTTTTATTGACTATGAAGGCTACTCCATTTCTTCTGAGGGATTCTTGCCCTTAGTAGTGTACCTGATGGTCATCTGAATTGAATTCACCCATTTCTGTCCATTTTAGTTCGCTGATTCCTAAGATGTTGATGTTCAGTCTTGTCATCTCTTGTTTGACCACGTCCAGCTTGCCTGGATTCATGGATCTTACATTCCAAGTTCCTATGGAGAATAGATCTTTACAGCATTGGACTTTCCTTTCACCACCAGACACATCCACAGCTGAGCGTCCTTTCAGCTTTGGCCCAGTCGCTTCACTCTTTCTGGCGCTACTAGTACTAGCCCTCTGTTCTTCCCCAGTAGCATATTGGACACCACCTGACCTGAGGGGCTCATCTTTCAGCGTCATATCTTTTTTCCTTTTGGTACTGTCCATGGGGTTTTCATGGCAAAGATACTGGAGTGGGCTGCCATTTCCTTCTCCAGTGGATCACGTTTTGTCAGAACTCTCTGCTATGACCTGTCTGTCTTGGGTGGCCCTGCACGGCATAGCTTCATTGAGTTACGCAAGCCCCTTCGCTACAACAAGGCAGTAATCCATGAAGGAGAATCTGTTTTTTATGGTATTGTTTTTAATAGGTTGGGCTGTTTTTTCCCTTTGTGTAAAGACGGATACAAAAAATGAGTTAAATAGTTCTGCTTTCTTCCTGTTTTGAAAGATACGGTGCAATGGTTTTGAGGTAACATCTGCCAGCTCCTTCAGAACTCTGGGATGTAATTGTTGGGTCGTAGTGATTTATATTTGTCAGGGTCGGATAGGTGTTCCCTTATCATTTTCTTGCTTATTTTAATTTTTATTTCTAGTTTGTCTTGCAGTGGGTGTTTTTTTTGGTATTTTGGGCTATAATTTCTTTTTGTGTGAAAACTGATGCAAAGAATGAGTTAAGCAGCTCTGCTTTCTCCCTACTGCCTGTTACTTCCTTGCCATCTTCTCTTTAGTGGATCTACAGTTTCCTTGACTTTTTTCTTGTTATTAATATGTTGAAAGACACTTTTTTATTGCCTTTGATTTCTGTTGGAAGTCTTTGTTCATTCTGAGCTTTTGCTTTCCTGACTTCATCTTTGCATGTTCTGGCTGTCTGCTTATAATCAGCCTTAGTTATATATCCCTCTTTCCATTTTTTGTACTTGTCCTTTTTATCCCTAATCCCATTGGCAACAATTATATATAACATGCTATGCAAACTAGTACTAAGCAATAATAAAGCAAATTATAATAACATCGGAGGGTGGCTATTTTAAGGGAAGTGGGCTGAATGAAGGAACATTGTCTTTTCCTCCTCATCCATTCAAACAGAAAGAGCTTAAGCATTCCTAAAATGAATGGAGGGAACAGTTAGATCTGTTGGGCATAATGTGTAGCAACATCTCCTCCAATCAACTTAGTTCCGTATGCTTGATGAAAAGGATAGTTTTATCTCTTTCCAAAACAGTATCAGAGAGAGAACTATCTTGATTTTAGGGAAGTGTATATTCTATATACACCTATATATTCTGTATAAGTTCTGTATAAGTTCTGAAGAGTCGGACACAACTAAATGGTTAAACACAACAACATATTCTGTAGAATTGTAGTATCTACAGGACAACCTGTTTCAGAGCCCCATTTGCCTTGGGGAATTGACATTACAATGTCTCCAGAAAGGACATACTAGATGGAAAGACTCTAATTGGAGGAAAGGGTACTGTGGTTAATGAGGACCTGAACTGTAAAGGCCTTTATAGGTAATCATCATAATTTTGGATCCTGTCTATTGGTAACTACCGTATATACTTGAGTATAAGCCGAATTTTTCAGCCCACTTTTTTGGGCTGAAAACTCCACTTCGGCTTATACTCCAGTCAACAAAAAAAAAAGAACTGTCCCTTCGTTCGGAACAGGCTGCTGAGAGAAGGGAGGGCTGGGCTCCGCACGGGCCGCGGGTCCGGCGTTCGCCCGCCGTACAGCTGATGGGCGCGGGCGTGGCCGGGCTGTCTCCGGAGCCGGCGGGTTCCACCGGCGTTCAGCGTTTGCCCGCCAAACAGCTGATGGGCGCGGGCGTGGCCGGGCTGTCTCCGGAGCCGGGCGGGTTCCACCGGCGTTCAGCGTTCGCCCGCCGAACAGCTGACAGGCGCGGGCGTGGCCGGGCTGTCTCCGGAGCCGGCGGGTTCCACCGGCGTTCAGCGTTCGCCCGCCGAACAGCTGACGGGCGCGGGCGTGGCCGGGCTGTCTCCGGAGCCGGCGGGTTCCACCGGCGTTCAGCGTTCGCCCGCCGAACAGCTGACGGGCGCGGGCTTGGCCGGGCTGTCTCTGGAGCCGGGCGGGTTCCACCGGCTGGGCTCCCCACGGCTGCCTCAGCAGTTGGCGCGGCCGCGGGTCCGGCGTTCGCCCGCCGAACAGCTGATGGGCGCGGGCGTGGCCGGGCTGTCCCCAGAGCTGGGCGGGATCCACCGGCATTGGGTGTTCGCCCGCCGAACAGCTGACGGGCGCGGGCGTGGCCGGGCTGTCCCCGGAGCCGGGCGGGATCCACTGGCATTGGGTGTTCGCCCGCCGAACAGCTGATGGGCGCGGGCGTGGCCGGGCTGTCCCCAGAGCCGGGCGCCTTCCACCGGCATTGGGTGTTCGCCCGCCGAACAGCTGACGGGCGCGGGCGTGGCCGGGCTGTCCCCAGAGGTAAACTTCGTGACCCACCCAGCCCATGCATAAAACAGAAATGAAAAGTCTTAAAAAAGTTTTGCGCGGTTAAATAAACAGCATTTGCATATTGTTTCTCCACGGAGCACCGACAAAATTCGCTCGAATTAAGGAACGTGGGGAGCTAAAGAATCGGGCTATAGGGAATGTCTGGCATGACGGGCAACCCTGGGAAACACGAGGACTGTAGTGCAGTGGCGTAGCGTGGGGGGTGCAGGGGGGGCCTGCCGCACCGGGCGCAACATCTGGGGGGGCGCGACCGGCGGGCTAAGGCAAGGCTGCTCGCGAGCGAGGGGTATCTGTGCCTGCGCCGACACAGAAACGCTTCTCTCTCCGGGTGGGGGAAGGCTCGGCGGCTCCCTCTGTATGCGCAGGCCGCCTCGCGCTCCCGCGAACGAGAAAGAAAGAACGGCAGTGGCGGCGCCCCCGGAGAAGCCTACCCCGAGGCTGCGGCCGATTTTTCCTTCTCCAGGCCTCTGCCGCCCGTTTCTGTCTGACACACACACACACACGCACGCACGAGGGGGAGAAACAACGCTCTGGGCGGCAGAGGCCTGGAGAAGGAAAAATCAGATTACCCCTTCCACACGTAAAACTTCCAGTTTAATTACAAAGGAAGAAGAGAGAAACTTAGATCAACAGCTCACCTTCATTTCCTCTAGGTCGCAAGGGGAAAAATAAAAATCAAAGATCCTTGGAAGTAATGGTTGGAAAAGTTTGCAAGTCTTTGGGAAAGTTCAAGAAGTGAAAGGAATACCCTCCTCTTGAAAGACCAGATAAGGCAGACAGGGAGATGAAGAGTTCAACCGAGTTTCCTCTTTTGTTCAGGCATCTGCACCTGCTGCTTTTAAACTCGCCGGGTGCTGCAACGGCACCCGTTTTCCCCGGCGAGTTTTCCCTACCTGGCCCCTGCAGAATCGCGGCGGCGCCCCCGGAGAAGCCTACCCCGAGGCTGCGGCCGATTTTTCCTTCTCCAGGACTCTGCCGCCCAGAGCGTTGTTTCTCCCCCTCGTGCGTGCGTGGGATGAGGCGAGAAACCAACAGCCTGCGTCCGTCTCTCTTTATGTATATTTCTGTATATATCTTATCTCGGGATCTAGACCTTTCGAAGGAGAAGGGGCGGCTGGAGTTTGTGAGTTGCTGTGGGACCCAAGGGTTGGGGGAAGAGAGATGGGAGGGAAAAGGGGAGAAACCTGCCGCTGGCTAGTTCTTTGTCTGATCGGGGAGCCTGAACAAAAGAGGAAACTCGGTTGAACTCTTCATCTCCCTGTCTGCCTTATCTGGCTTTTTGAAATGCACCACCGGCTGCTCCGTCCAGAAGCCCAGATTCGGGAGGGCTGCTTGGCTTCCACTTGAGCCCATCTATGTCCGTGAGCCCCCCCCACTACCCCTAGACCTCCGCCGCCGGCGGAGGCTGGATCCGCGCTCCGCAGCGGCAGGGCGCGGATCCAGCCGGCGGCAGAGGCTTGTGGAGCACGGATCCAGCCTCCGCCGGCATGCAGGCAAATCCTGCTAAAGGGCTTTTCCCCCCCACTGGATCCGTGCTCCGCAAGCCTCTGCCGGCGGCAGGGCGCGGATCCAGCCGGCGGCAGAGGCTTGTGGAGCACGGATCCAGCCTCCGCCGGCATGCAGGCAAATCCTGCTAAAGGGCTTTTCCCCCCCACTGGATCCGCGCTCCGCAAGCCTCTGCCGGCGGCAGGGCGCGGATCCAGCCGGCGGCAGAGGCTTGTGGAGCACGGATCCAGCCTCCGCCGGCATGCAGGCAAATCCTGCTAAAGGGCTTTTCCCCCCCACTGGATCCGCGCTCCGCAAGCCTCTGCCGGCGGCAGGGCGCGGATCCAGCCGGCGGCAGAGGCTTGCGGAGCGCGGATCCAGCCGCCGGCGACAGAGGCCTGCCTGCTTCTTTCCGCTGCGGAACGAAGCAGCCTGCCTGCTTCTTTCCGCTGCGGAACGAAGCAGCCTGCCTGCTTCTTTCCGCTGCGGAACGAAGCAGCCTGCCTGCTTCTTTCCGCTGCGGAACGAAGCAGCCTGCCTGCTTCTTTCCGCTGCGGAACGAAGCAGCCTGCCTGCTTCTTTCCGCAGCGGAACGAAGCAGCCTGCCTGCTTCTTTCCGCAGCGGAACGAAGCAGCCTGCCTGCTTCTTTCCGCTGCGGAACGAAGCAGGCAGGCTGCTTCTTTCCGCAGCGCGGAAGTCCGGAGACCTGCCGACGTTTGGGGAGGTTTGGGGAGGTGCGCGCGCACCTCCCCAAACCTCCCCAAATTTCGGCAGGTCTCCGGACGGCGACGGCTTGGGAGAGGTGCGCGCGATCCTGGAAGCACCGAAGCCTCGGCCGCGCGCAAGTCCTCGGTAAGCTCCGGGCGGTCACTTGCTTCGCGTCTCCTGAGGGAAGGGGGGGCGACTGGAGCGGGCATGTTTCCTCGCCTGCTGGGCGCCGCGATTTGCCCGGGGAACGCGCGGGCCCCGAATGGCAGCGTGGAGCGAGGAAGTGGACAGCCAGGGCTTCCCCGAGAGCCGCGGCCACACAGGGTATTCCTGTGTATTCAGGCTTGCAAAATGGCGGATCGAGCCTCTGCTGGCGGCAGAGGCTTGCAGAGCGCGGATCCAGCCTCCGCCGGCAGCGGAGGCTTGCAGAGCGCGGATCCAGCCTCCGCCGGCGGCGGAGGCTTGCAGAACGGCGGATCGGCTTATACTCGAGTCAACAACTTTACCCAGTTTTTGGGGGTCAAATTGGGGGTCTCGGCTTATACTCGAGTCGGCTTATACTCAAGTATATACGGTAATTGAATTTCTGCATAATAAGAGTTATTCTGCTGAACTGGCTATGACTGCTAGCTGAATTTTGAACTCGCTGTATTTCGCAGGATTGTCTCCAAGGTTTTTGTCCATGATGCTTCCAATTATGGTTGTATGTGTGCTGAGATAATCTAAGAATACAAACCTTTCTTAATCATGGCAAGCAAAAAATGGAATAAATAAAACTTTAGATTTTCCAGTTAAAGGAAAGAGCAGCAGTTAATCATAATACAGACAATAACCTTGTGGAATATAACTAGAACTTGCAAGATTGTTTTAATTAACTAAAGGTGGCAATATATCTAGATAATTTGTAAAGTTTTTGATATATTTCAGCTATAAAATTAATCTGATCTTAAATCCATTAGAGACACAGGGATTGTCAACGCACTGAGAAATCACCATTGTCATGTTCTTGTTTCAATGAGCTCAGCACCATATAACATGATTATACGAGTTTCTCTAGGACAGTGGCCCCTAACCTTTTGGGAACCAGGGACCAGGTTCATGGAGAGAGGGGTTTCTGTGGACTGGAGGAGACGTGGCTTGATGTGCTGCCTGCATCCCATGGATGGGGTTTGCACAGCCCGGTTTCTGGCATGTCGCAGACCGGTGGAGCTCTACAGACCAGGGATTAGGGACCACTGCTCTAGGAGGGACTGGGCCATTCGCACTTCACCATATGAAATTTAAAAGAGAATGAAAATCTTTCTTGGCTGCTACATGTGACTTTGTGCGTGAAAAAGCTGAAAGAAATGAAGAAATCCTGAGAATAGATTCTAGGATTCTTTTCTTTGTCTGTTCTTCAAAGAGCTTTAGCCCTCTGTTGGTTGTTTCACAGCTGCCTATTCTATTTGCCTTTGGCCATTAGATGAGGTACTATGTAAATACTTATGGAAAAACAGAATGAAACATGCAGTGTAACTGGGAAAAATAAAGGATAACTGTATAGCTGTTGCTTACTATTTGTGGTATAGCTTATTAAATATGAGCTATTTATATAGCATTAGCAGATAGATAAAATAATGCATATTCATAGTATCCTATTTTTACTAAACAAGGCAATAAACAAAGTATTAAGAGAAGTAAAAAATAAACAGGTATATATATACATATTACAATAAGATTTTCACATTTAATTTGAAATTGTATTATGATGCGGTTGCCTTGACGTGGGTTAGTGATTGGCTTAATTTAACTAACAAGAGAATACTTCATCTTGAGGGATGGGATTTGGTATATGGATGGCATGCATATTTGCTTTACGATAAGAAGGTGGACAGGGCTTTTAAATCCCATATTCTTAGAAGTGCTTTATTGCGTGTCTGGAAAAAGTATTATTATAAGTTAAATTATAAAATACCGATTTGGGGAATTCCTGGATACGCGATAGAGGGCGTATCTATGGGAGTGAGTATGGATATGGTTTCTTATAAGGAACTACTTAGATTGCAAGGGACTGATTGGCAACTTAAATCATTAGAGGAGTTAAGACAGGAAAACATAAGTTACTCTTGGTTTCAATATACCCAATTGAAAGTTAGGTGGAAGTCAGATCAAAAGGTTGGCATCACAATTACAGATCAAAATTTAGTAAAACAAATTAGAGATTTAAATTGTGCACATATAAAGAGGATATATAATGCTTTAATTGAATTGGATTCGGAAACGGAACTGGTTAAAAACTGTATGATAAAGTGGTCACAAAATATTCAGGAACCAATTTCGTTGGACACCTGGGAGATAATTTGGGTTAGAAATGTTAAATTTACTCAGGCTCAAAATTTAAGAGAAAATTTTTATAAAATGTTTTATAGATGGCATCTGGATCCCAAGAAGTTGTCCAACATGTATCCTAATTTACAGTCTAAATGTTGGAGATGTGGTAGTTTAGAAGCTACCTATTCTCACATGTGGTGGATTTGTAGAAATATAAAAGCTTTTTGGATCAAAATTTGGTGGAACATTCAAAAGATTTTTAAGAGAAAGATAAAGTTTTCTCTGCAATTGTTTTTATGATTGTAATAAAGATTTGATTTTATTTGATTGGCATTAAACCTTGAAATTTTTTTTAATGTCTTCTGCGATGAATTATCTGTCTCTTGCAGTGGAACTTTTTTTACTAAAAAAAGTCAAGTATTGTTATTTGTGGCAGTTTTTTAATAGAAGGATTATATAACTCTATTTCCTTGAAAATACCATTAAGTAAAGAAAATCTAAATTCATTGTGAAATGGAAATAACAAAATGAAAACTTCCTGAGACTTTTAATACTGTTCTATTCAGCACTGAAAATGATCGAACATACATGGGAATGAATAAAAGAGTCAAACAAAGACAGCCATATTGTTTCCTCTTAAAATCAATAGGAATATATTACATCTTAAGGCAAACGAGTAAAATATTATCAGTGGATAAAATCATATTTCTTTTAGTTCCTAAAAGGGTGATAGAAAAATCTTAGTAAACATTAGCAATCTCTCATAATCTCATATCTTTCCAGTTTAATTGTTCCATGCTCCCTTGTTGTTTACTTTGACTCTTTTTGTATTAAACTTAACATAGCAAATCACATTATTTGATTGATTTGTTGCTATTTCTGATGTATTGGGTTGGGCTATGTAACTAAATCTAATAAATTATAAGTGTTAGGTCTTTAAAATAATTTTTGAATATGTTCATCCTTACTTGTTTGGCATTTTCTATGACAAGTATTGCATATAAGCTTTTCTGCTGTTGCTATGCAACTGTTAAATCTAATATTTAATATTAATATACACCAGGCGTCATTACCATTGGTAGAACAGTGAACAAAGCAAGCCAGATTGTTTACTTTATATAATCCATTTCATAGACACTGTGCTTATTTAGTTGCATAAAAAATTCTGTGTAATAGGAATTAATGACAATTATTTAAAATATTTCTTTTTAGAGACCATTCTCTATAAGTTAAAATGTGCAAGTTTTTAACATTTCAGATTTTACCTCCATTTACCTGCATATTTTAATAGGAATTTTTTAAAGCGTTGTAAGGTTTCTAACATGTTATTTCTTTTTCAGTACTTCAAATTCTATCTGTCAGCTTTTAGTTTTCTAAAAACATTTTTAAAATGTACTTATTTATACTAATATGCAATATACAAAGCATCCACATTTCTGGACTATTTCTGTTGTGCATTAGAGATGTGTCAGTTTAACTTAAAAAACCAGACAGTGCTCTTTTTAAATTAACTAAAGCAAGGCTAAGACATCTGCATCCCAAAATTTGGGTTTATCACCTGTGTATGTGTAACTCTTCAGTTCTTTATTTTTCTATTATTTAATTTGTGTTTTGTCTCCCCTGTACTTCTGTCATTTCTTTGTAGTTTTGTCATTACACTACAGATTAAAATGTGATTAAGTTGTCAAGTTTATTTCATCACAGTTCTTTGAATCTTAGTAAATACTTTACATGTGATGATGATGAGGCTATCCATTCAAACATATTTGATTCTTGAAGGTTTTATGGACTAGCTGTCTCCAATCTTTCAGTTGTTTTATGATTTATATTTTATGGTCTGGCTGGTATTGGCTTTGATGGTGTCTAGGCACCATGTTTTTTGGATGGCCTCCTTTTACTGCTGACAATTCCAAAAAAATTGTCTTTTCCAATGAGTTGTGATTGCTTGATATAGCTGAAATAAGATGGAATTTTATGGTTTTGCCTTCCAGTTATATACACAGTTTCATGTGCTCTCGTACTTTCGGAATCTACTTAATTATTATATCTCAAAATTTGCATTAAGACTCTGAATAATGTTTATTAAATGAGCATTGGACCTTTTCTGCATACCGGAAGGATATCACTCTTCCTTGAATTATTTTACATTGGAAATGTTGTGAAATCTCTACTGTTCAGCTCAGATATTGTACAGTAAAAGTATTTATATGAAATATCTTTAAATGGTAAATAGATTACCTCAGTAGAATTTGTACTTGTTACAGTGCAGTATATTTCGTATATCCCTCATATTCTGAAAAACTGATAAATAGGTACCGTATGCTGTTTCTTTAGCTGTAAGCCAAAAGTACACTGTAATTATATTCACAAATATGACATTAATTTTGGGGGAGGGGGAGGCATTATATCTGAAATAGGAACTCTCAGCATTGTAAAAAAAAGATAACTACCTCAGTAATAATTAAGCATCTAGAGAGTGAACATATTCCATATTTGGCTTCAGATTAATCATCAGTGGCTTTCCTTTTCAAATAATTTATAAAGCTTAAAAGTAGACTCTGGGAGATAAATACATTTTTGAATTCATAATCTGAAGTGAGTATTTTTTTTAATGTTGGCATTATTTAATTGAATTATTTAAATATAAATTTTTCCATTTTTAAACTCTTTTGCTTCAGTTTCACTCTGCGGCATTGATATAATTTTGTCTCTGCATGTTTTAACTGACTTGATAGGATTGATCAAGAAACAGAATACATAAGAAAAGCACATTCAGATTTATTCTAAGAACAGATAAATGTAGAATTGTCAATATTCTGGCATTTATATATATAATTTGAAGAAATTAAACATTCTTTCTTTAATTTTAGGATTTGAAAGTATTCTAGAAGGGCTGTTTGGACATGAATTATTAAAAGATCTGGAATTTGTTTAAAGGTATTACATTATACAGTATATTTATATATATTTTTGCCTTGATCTGCATCTTTAATGACAAACTCAACCTCTGCTCTGTCTCTAGAAAATGTATGTTACCTTGGTGATTTGTGCTTTTTTTCCCTCCCCCAGGCAGTGCTCACAGTTAGTTTCATATTGGCTAAAATTACTAATGAGCATAACTGGCAGTGGTTTTGGTGTTGCTTAGGAAAATTAGCTTTGTGTGTAGGCGAAAATTATACTTTTGTAACACTGGAAATTAAAAGCATGATAGCATTCAAACTAGCATTGCTTAAATAGCTTCAAGCGTCTTATAAAACAGGTAGGGAATTAGAAATGAATTTTAACCATTCAAAAGTTGCATCTTTATAGATGTGAAATAACTTTTTTTTTTCTTATTCACAGACTTTGAACCTGAAGGTGTCTCTGATTGGTCTTTTGATGAAAATTGTCTTTTCTGCTGTTTGAGAAGAGAAAAAGTGAAGGTAACAATGCAAGAAAGATAAATTTCAACAATGATTTCGGATTTTATTTAGCTTTGGTTTTGGCACAACATAATCAGAAGGTAGTTCTACTGCTCCTTAGTCACCTCTTCAAAGCAGGAGAACATTGAACAAAGTAAGCAATATTGACTGGGTAAAGTGTTTTCTTGAAGTGGGGTTTTTTCTATTTGCTTTCATTTTTAAAATTATCTATAATGATACAAGGCAATTGTATTTTTATTGTGCCTGAGAATGCAGGTGACACTAAATATTTTGTGGCTACCTAGCTGTGAGATATAATATGTAAACTATAAATGAAGCGTACAGCTCTCACTGCAATTGTTATACAAAGAGTTTTTCCTATGCTTGCACACTGGAGATTCTTTTTCCATGGTGGTATCTTTTAACCATATATGCCATACAGTTTTTTCGTAGCTTAAAGAGAAGGCTGAATCTGTTGGTCTCCCTCTTTTTTTTCTGTCCTGCAATATTAAAATTATGTCTTCTAGTATTTCCTTAGTTAAGAAAATAGTAGCTCTAGCTACTTAAAGCCTAATACGTATAAAATTATAATTCTACTCTTTGTTTTCTTGATGTATTGACCGGTGTACAACGTTTTCATTTCATTCTTATTGTCTTTACATATTATACTCTTATAAGTAAGCTAGGAGATACTACATTCATTGGAGTGATTGTTGCATTTCTGGTGTATTTCATTCATACAACGTGAATGTCTCTACTGGTTTTTTTATCATAATTTCAATAGGGAGAAGAAAATAGATCTTATAAAGGTCAACAAGAATTTCATCGGAAATGATTCAAGAAATGTCAGCAAAACTGATTTTAAGTGTAGGAATTGGTTAGATTTTGACACATACTATTACATATTTTTATGTATTTTAAATTTGTCACTTCTGAATAATTGATCCTGAATATGGGAGATATTTAACACATTTAATAACTTATAAAAATGCATTTTTTAAGAAGACAGATTTGAACCTGCATTGTCTTCTTATTTTTGATGTTGCTGAACTACAATTCTTAGTATTCCTTTCCATTGATTAAGATTGCTATGACATATTTCAATAATATCTCAAGGACTATTAGTATTGATTTTACTGAAATCACTGAAGTTTGTTTATTTGATCACTAGATGTATATATTACCTTAACTCCAAAATTAGGATATGTTTTGTATTTTTAAATTTATGCTAAATAGTATAATGTACATGGCCCACCTTAATACATAATTCCATAGCTAGTTTTGTAATTTTTAAAATTTTGTTAAAAATATACAGCCATAATATGTTGCAGTGGGATAAGAACTAATGAGTAGACTTTTCAAAAATACAATATTTAGGAAGAATAGAGGCTGCTTTAATAGAAAAGCAGCTAATTTTGTTTGAATCTATGTGAAACAGTAAAAAAAAACCCTCTAATAGGGAATATAGTTGTATGCAAAAGTTTTAGGCATCCCCAAACTTTGGTACCAACCTTATTCATTCACTACTTCATTACTTCATCATCTATACTATTTAGGGCTTGAAAGGTAGCAGTGAGAGCTTTGCATTCTGTTTAAAACAAGGTGCCTAGTATGGTGCTTTAGGCACAAATGTTCACATCTTTCTCTAGACCAACATAATTTCTTGAGTTTTATAACAACTAGGTTTTCTGACTAGACTCAGGCATCTACATGTAGAGGATATTACTGTAGTCAAGCCTGTACTTTACCAACTTGTGTACCATAGTTTAAAGATAATTATCTTCTAGATAGGAATGTAGCTGGCATATGAACCAAAGAAGATAAAACACATTGCTGACAAATCAGGAAGAGATTTGGATCTCTATGCATATCTATTCCACTTGGCAGAATGTAATACTATTCTGGACAGGCAGATAAACACCAGTCAACCCTTCCAATTAATCCAGATAAGGTACATGACCAGATTGTTGTAGGGCAACATCAAAGGAACCTTGCAAGTCTGGAAGTACAAATCTCCCACTGTGCCTTTTTAACAGCCTAGCCAATTATGGGGGTCCTTCCTAAGTTTTTTTCTCTGGTTATTAAGCAACTGTTGGCTTCTCTTCCTCTTGTCTGATCATTTCCTGGGCAGAATCTTTTCTTCATTGCACATAAATTATACCACCTCTATAAAATAATACATCACTAAAAGCACCTTTGCCTTTCTGATTTCAGTTTCAATTTATTATCCCTAACCCAGACCATTACTGATTGCAGGACTAATAGTTGTTATAGCCACATCATTTCTTGGAGAGTCATAGACATAGATTTGTGTGGTCCTTGGTGCTTTCTGAGTTCATTTGTTTTCATGCAGGTGTTTCATTACCAAATTAGGTAACATCTTCAGTGCTAGAAGGGATGGGGTTTGCTCTCATTTTATATATTAGTGGTTTGCCCTGTCAAAGTTGGTGGAAGTGGCCTTGGTAATTCATTGCTTAGGCTATTGTTCACTGTTAGCTTCTTTGTCTAAGTTGGTGGTTTCTTGATTGGTATATTGTTTACTTCTTGATTGTTGATCTGCTCATTTTGGTATTGATACTGATGAAGGAGGTGTTTTGGTCATTTTGTTTCCTTTTTGGTTTTTTGAATGTCATGTAGATGTTGTTTATCTCTATGTGCCTGTCAATGGTCAATTTATCTGAGTGCCAGATTTCCAGGAATTCTCTAGTATTTTTGGACTTGGTTTGGTCTAGGATCCTCACAATTTCCCAGTTGAAACAATGGTTACATCTGTCCATGTGCTGTGAAATTAAGGATTATTAGCTTTCATTTTGAGGAGCAACTATCTTCAAGTTAATGGCACTAGAAATCTACTTAAGAGATGGGAAAGGTACCTCTTATTCCCAAATCTCGCAGCAAGTCTGAAAGATACTAGAGTTGTTGGTATGAAAATTCACTTAGAGGTCAAAAAGAACCAGCAGAACCATGTTCTCTCTGTTGATTTTCCAGACAATGATCTATCAAGCTGACAAAGGAATTTCAACCCTGCATCCTACTTTGAAATGGGTCAGAATGATTTGCTTTCTCCAGACTGTCTGCAGTTGACAGGTCACTATAATTATCCGTCTTTGAATGATCTAGTCAAGCTTCTTAAGAAGTCTAAAAAAATATTTAGCTATCTTCCCTCTGTCATACTTTTTTATATCTAGCCTCAGTATTTAATACATTTATAAATTCCTTCCTGTTTTAGCATTGCTCATTTTCTTGAAATTTGATTCCCAACACTACTCCATTATGAATCTTCCAGGCACTTACCTGTGTTTTCCCCAAAATAAGACCCGGACGATAAGTCTTATTATGGGGGGATGTCTTACCTGCTTACCCCAGGACCGCCGCAGCCAGGCCTCACATGCCCCTACACCTGTTGTGCTGCCGCCCGACTTCTGCAGCTCCTTGCAGCAGGAGGCTGCATTCGCTCGCAGCAGGACACCACGTGGCACATTGCACCAGTGCCACTGCTTGCAGCAGGATTCCATGTGGCTTGTTGCACTGTGGTGTGCATGAGCAGCGGCACTGGCATGACAGGTGATGTGGCATCCTGCCACAAGTGGTGGTACCGGTGCAACACACCACTCGTCCTCCTGCCACGAGTGGGGGCATCAGTACAACACACCATATGGTGTCCTGCTGCAAACGGTGGCACCAGCGTGATGCTCCTGCCACAATAAGAAGTCAGGCTTCAGTGCGACAGATGTTGGGGTGTGGGAGGCCTGGCTCCAGCAGTCCTGAGGTAAGCGGGTAAGTGTATGAGGCAGCTCCACCCCACCCAGCCTTGCCTTAGCTTGATTTTTATGTGTGTGCCTTGTCCCACTTTGTACAACCAGACGGTGAGGTGGAGTGGGTGGAGTCTGAACTGGGGCTTATTTTGGGAGGGGGTAGGGCTTATATTGGGGGCATACGTAAAAATGAAGCTAGGGCTTATTTTTGGGATAGGTTTATTTTTGGGGAAACATAGTAATAGGTCCTCTGTATTTTACATGTTCTTCACAGAAGTTCTTTTATCTTTGATATTCTTTTGTAAACTTCAGAAATACAATGTGATGAGTGAAATATTTGAATTAAGTTGAATAATTACATTATATTTTATTTGTTTTGTCTTGGTTTTCAGTAAATATTTACATTTTTGTAATTTTAATAGATTAATTCACTGCTAATTAATGGAGAGAAAGAGTATGTTGGATGTGGTCATTTCTTTAAAGGAAGAGATTTGCCATTTGTAATATATCTTAAATGTAACTTTATTTATTCATATGATTTTTATCCCACCTATATTTTATAAATAACTCTGGGAAGCCAACACATAATATTACTTCCTCCTCCTTTTTTCCCCACAACAACCCTCTGAGGTAGGTTGGGCTGAAAGAGCACATCTGGTCCAAAGAAACCCAGCTGGCTTTCATGCCTAAAGTGAGACTAAAACTCAGTCTCCTGGTTTCTAGGCCAGCACCTTAACCACTGCATTAGACTGGCTCTCTTCATTCTTTTTATTCTTTATTCCCTGAAAATCAGGTATTAACTATGGCTAGAGGTTTCTATTGGCTGCATAAATTGGCCCTTTCAAATGTTCTGTCCATCACTAGAGATTCTATAGATGGAAAGCTGCAGTAATTTTTTTTTAAAAAATTCCTTAAATCCAAATGTAAATTAGAAACGAGAACAGTAATACACTGAATCTCATTGTGTACTTAGCTACAGGATTTTCAGATAATAATTTTACCACAGTTGCCATAGAATGAGTACGTTCAACCTTGACAGAAGGTATCAGGACATTTACATGCATAACAAACATGTAATGTGAACATGAAGTGTCCCTAGAGTATTTTGTTTTTTCTAGATCATGAATACAAGAAGTGCAACCTGAGAAGATATCCAGTGCACTCTGCAATGTCCCTTTGCTCTCTGCCAAACTCCCCTCCCCATTTTTTTCCTTTGTACAATCTTGTGATGATCAAACAGCTTTTTTAAATCAAAGTGTTTTAATTCAGTTGTTTAGAAATAGGACAAGAAGCAATTAGTGGGAGCTCGTCAGATTTTCATATTCTTAGGTTAAAAAGACCCGCCACTATTTTTTCTTGTTTAAGAAGAAAGAAAAAATACAATTATACAATACCTTTGGAATTTTGGTTGGCAGCAAATTATTTTGAAAATAATGAAAACTAATCAGAATAGTCCACTCTTGCAGTGTGGCCATTTACATGTGGTGCACTTACTGGAGAGACCTTCATATGATAGTTGTGCATCCCTACTTTAGCCTGTGTCTTGATATCAGAGGTTTTATCAGAAAACTTCCCAGTAAATATAAAGACAATTAGGAATGGCTGGAAGAAGAAGAAAAATAGAAATAATTTCTTGAAGCAAAATTGTAAGCTTAAATAAGTGGAAGTTTATCAATGAAGATGAAGTTGGTAATGATAATAGCATTTTTGTCATCTTTTTTCCTTATGTGATGATTTTTCGAGTAATGATAAGCTTCTGCAATTTCAGTAAGGCGTACTATCACTCCTCTACAGTATCTTAATTGATATTGCATTATTTTACTTATTAGATTTTATCCCATCTTTATTACTTTATAAATAACGTAAGGCAGCAAACCTACATAACACTCCTTCCTCCACCTGTTTTCTCCACAATAACAACCCTGTGAGGTGGGTTGAGCTGAAAGTGTGACTGGCCCAAAGGCATCCAGTTTGGCTTTCATGCCTAAATTCACAGTCTCCTGATTTCTAGGGCAGCATCTTGACCTCTACACCAAACTGACTCTCAATTGTATTGTAATTATAGTGCAGTGTAGTTTAGTGTTTTGACCATTGCAACATCCCCATGGTCACATGATCAAAATTCAGACACTTGGCAACTGACTCATATTTATGGTGGTTGCAGTGTCCCATAATGATGTTATGATCTGGTCTGCATTCTGCCTTAGTGTCACAAGTTGTCCATCCTAGATTTTAGAGATAGTGTTAGAACAACTTCATCTAGAAATAATTTTATTAAGTTGATGGAAGTTGTGTAGTAACACAGCAGCCCAAACAGTGAAACTGGTGGGTATACTGGCATAATAAATGCTTGACTATTTGAATAGTATTGCAGTTTTATTAAATTTAATGCCAAGAAACAGTATTTTGTTTTTATTCTTTTGTTAAATGTTTTCATAGGAACATTTCGTCAGTCTGGATGATCCAGCATTGGAAGTTGGGCAGCACGCTCTGCTTAAACAAGAGCATACTAAGATCACTTGGTTTCAGAGGCAAGCGGAAGAATTCCTCCATGAAGTCTTTTATCGAAAAGGTTGGACTTAATAAAAAAGGAAATATTTAATGTAATGGTTGGATAAAATTATTTGATCACAGAGATTTAATCTCTAAATAAATTGGTAGTTCCTGACCATGTTTTTGTCTGTCTCAACCTTCAATCCTGCCTTTCATCTTATCCTTCACAAAGTCTTAGGGGAACACATACTTTTTTGACCGAACCAAAGTACTTCAGTAGTTTTGCTTTTTCTTTGTTTTCAAATTACTTCCTTTGTGTTTCACTTAAGATAAAGCATACTTAGATAACTCATAGAATATTTACAGCACTTGAATATAGCATTTGAATATAGTTACTGCATTTCTGTTCATTTTTCCACATTGCTTAGTTCATTAATTAAAAGCAATGGATAAGCAGACATTTGGGAACAGGAAGAAAGGAATAGGTAAAGTAATTCTTGCTTAATGGCCACTTATGCAGCGACCAATCAAAGTTACAACAACACTGAATGAAGAGGAGTTATGGGTCCTCATAGTTACAGCTGTTGCAGCATTCCCATGGTCACAGGATTACGATTTGGGTGTTCAGTAAACAGCTTGTAAGTACAAAGTTACAGCATCCCATAATTACCATTTGCAACCTTCACTGCTGTCTTCCAACAAGCTTAGTCAATGGGATACTGTCAGGAGGTTCCAAATGGCAGTGTTGCAACTGCGGGATGCTGTGACTGTGCAGGATCGCCTAACAACAACTGAAACTGCTGCAACTACCATCATAAGTTGGCATGGTCTCATGACATTGCACCTTCTGACTAGGTTGCTCAGTGAGACAGTTCCTGGTCTCAATTACTATAAGTTAGCAAAGATTACTTGTATTTCCAAGTTCTGCTTATGTTAATGGGAGAAGTTGAAATATATACTGTATTTAAAATCCGTCTTACTTGTTTTCTGATAAACTCCTAGTAGTATTTTCAAGCCTTTGGCAGGATACAATGAAACCTGTCTTTGGTGCTGGTGTTGCTGCTGTATTTTTATCAAATATATATCATGTATATATTTTCATTTTTGTTTTATTTAACTATAATTTTTGTTGTACAGAGTTGGAATTCATAAATGTATATAATAAAAACAGTAAACAATAAAACACTGAAAATAATGGGATTGTTAAATGATCGCTTTGGCAAAATTGTGACATAAACCTGCCTATCAGGTAGTAGCACTAATGAATGATGCTCTCAAATGTTAGATTAATAAGAAAACAATTTGTAGGTTTACAAGTAGCCCTTCACTTATGATCATAATGGAGCCCAGAATTTATGTCATATAGCATGATAGTCATAAGTCGAGGCACCTCGTAAATCACCCAATTTTATGACATTTTTTACGGCACCCATTAAGTGAATGTGAAATTTGTAAAGAAAATCCATTGTTCGCAATGGGTATTTTATGCTGAAAACTTCAAGTAAATGCCCATTTCTTCAAAAAAACATTGTAAATCATGGTTACTTGACCACAGGAGTTGCAAATGGCTATAAATGCAGACCGTTTGCCAAGCACTCAAAATGCAATCGTGCGTCTGTCAGAACTTTGAATACGGATCATAAGTATCTTTTGGAGAGGGGAGCATCATAAGTTCGAATGGCTGCTAAGCGACTGGTTGTAAGTCAAGGACTACCTGTACTAGTAACAATAGATTTTACTTAACACATTTCAAGTATTCACATCATATATATTATATCAATTATCTTTGTGACAGCTCATTAAGTAGGCAAGTCTGGCCATTTCAATCCGCCAAGCATTTCCAGGATTTTTTCAAAATTTATTTAAAATTTTATTAGAATATATCAGTTTGTCAGAATATAAAATACAAAGAAAAGAGAGGAAAGAGAGGAAAAAGGGAAGAGGAAAAAGTGTGAAGGGTAGAAGGGAGGAAGAAAAAAAGGCATTGACGTCTGATTCTTTTTAGCTCAGTAGAAGAGAGTAACATAAGCTTGTCTTTATGCTTTTACACAATAATATATACGAGCCATTTCTATAACAAGAAACGTATCTAATCAGCAAAACCAAAATCAAAGTTTCATTTTTTTTCCATCACAAGCACAAAATCCAGAAGCAATTTCCAAATGGAAACAAAATTAGATATATTCTTTTCTTTGAATAAAGCAGTCAATTTAACCATCTCTACTTTTTTATTTTTTGCTGTGGGAGATAGTTCTTTAACCTTAAAGGGGAAAAACCTTTTTTTAATGTTAATTTTAAAACTTTAGATTTTTCTTTAAAATATTTCTAAAATCAATAAATGCTAATACATATTTTTTATTTCTTCCTAACATTCATACTTTAAAATTCAATAATATATTACAAACCTTAGGAATTACTGAAGCATTTTATATATAAAAAACATTTTCAGACTCACTTTATGAACACAAAATACATTAGAGCTTTCTTTCAATTACATATATTAGACTTGTAAAAAATCATCTTAACTCCTATTAACATTAAATTTGAGTCACTCCCTCCAGCTTATCCTCATAGAATAAAATCTTTCTTCTCTAGAATGTCTGTCCAAGTCTCTTTTTCTCAAGGAATTCTCAACCTTGTTAATATCCATGAAGAAAAGTCCCAAATTTGCCCTCTTGAGAGTTATAGATTTGCTTGGGACAGTATTCCATGCACCTTTCGTGTATAGCCCTGTGGCCACATGACCACGGAAAATTTCTTCAGACAATGCTGGTTCCCTTAGCCAAGAAATGGAGATGAGCACTGTTCCCTAGAATCGGACATAACTAGACAGGGAAACTACCTTGTTTCAGTTGCACTGAGAGGGTAGTATTTAAGCCATCATTATAATAAAGATTGGTATTAGATTTGTATTCCAAAATTGCAGTTAAATCCTTTACAGTGTCAGATACTTGTGAAATTGCCTCATGATGTGTAGAAATTCCCAGGTCCTTTTGATTATACAGTATCATCTGTTGGGACCCCAGAAATGTGTCTTCTCTGTTGCAGTACTGACCTTGTGTAATGAGATTCCTCCTCAGATCCAGGTGCCCGCCACCCTGTTGTCATTCCAAGTGGGTTTTGAAGACCTTCACCCAGGCTTTAGGCTAGGGTAGTTGGAACCCTTTGCAGGATTGGCCAGATTTGCCATATCATTCATGGGCTTTATTTGGATTGCATATTATTGTTTATTTTTACTCTGAGCCACCTACAGTCAATGGATGTCGGGCACTGTCCAAGTCAAATAAACAATTAAAATATGTCAGTCTTGAGCTGGCATTTTAAAATCATTAAAAATGAATGTAAAAATACTTGGATGTATTTAGATTATGAATCTATAATTCAGGTTTTACATTTTTTTCTGAATATTACTATTTCAAATTTTATGCCTTTTAGATAGTCCTAGGGTCTCAGACCCCAACATTTCCTTAGTGGCCCGCAAGATCATGCAGCGGATGATCCGACAATTTGCTGCTGAATATACCTCAAAAACTAGCTCTACTCAGGACTCCAGTTCGCCCAATAGCACAAAGAACCAAAGCCTGCTGAAAGCATCTCCGGTTGCCTCATCCACTGCAGGTGCAAGAGCTCAAAATCCCGTGCTCAGCAAACTTCTCATGGCTGACCAGGACTCACCCTTGGACCTCACTGTCAGAAAGTCACAGTTGGACCCTACTGAACAAGGTATGCATGACACATCTCTCTAGTTTTTTGCAGGTGGTTACAATATGTTAATCATGAATTATTAAATGAATAGAAGAACAAATTATGATTGTGAGATTTGGGATATATCTGCCCCAGCAGATTGACACATTGTACATGAGATTTCAAATCTGCGCTCTCCCCCAAATCTGCAAGTGTGGTGGCTGTATTGGGAAAGCTGTTTCTGCCTTGTCATATTGAACATTGGAAGCACTGAAGGTCTGTATAATGTCAGAGATGAAACCACATTTCAGAATACCAGAACCTCTTCTGAACTTTAGAAATCATGAAATTTTTCATTCTTTATGCTTCTGCAATCCCAATATTTTTCATTTCATGTTGATGGTAGCTATTTGTGTTTATGCAGTAGCTGGCCCCGATCAATATTTGTCTGTAGCTTTGTCTATAATCCTTTTTTTTTTAAAAAAAGCATCATTTTTTATGACAAATTGGGCATGTAAACAATTTTTACTGGTTTATTTATTTATGAAATTTGTATGGTGCCCAAATTCACAACACCTCTTCATTGTGAAACAATTTGGAAGAGTACAAAACAGAAAAACTAATAAAAATCCTAGAAGAGCAAAACACACTTCTTGCACAAGAAGACTTGCACAAGTGGTCTGTTACCTATCTTAGCCCGAGCCCTGAGGAACAGCCATATCTTCGGGACCATAGATCACTGGGGAGATCTATTGCAGATGGTATGCACTGCAACAGAAAATATTTAATTCCTGGTCCTATGATGACATTGTTTAATTGATGGAATCCAATGCATGCCAACATTATCAAAATGAGCAGGATTGGCAGACACCAACAGGAGATAGGTGATCCTCCAGATAGTTGGGTGCTATGCCACTGAATAGCTTTGTAGATAATAAGCAGCACCTTGAATTATATTCTGAGGCCTACTTGTAACCAGGGTAGCTCATAAAGCAGAAGGGTTACATGGACTTATTGTGGCATGGCCATAATTCCCCCATGCTGTCACATTCTGAACCAGCTGCAGCTTCCAATTGGTCTTCAGTGGTAGCTCCCCATAGAGTGCATTGAAATAGTCCACATGTCAGGTGATCAAAGTTTGAATGTTCCAAGGCCCTCTTAATCCAGAAACTGGTGCAATTGATGTACAAGATGAATCTGTGTAAACACTTTCCTGGTCACAGCTATCAACTGCTTTCCCAAATAGGAGCTCTGAGTCTAGAAAGCCTTTTAAATTGCTTGACTAGCAAAGTGCAATGCCATTCAGGACTAAAGATGGAAAGTCTCCTGTTCCACTGATTCAAATACCCACAATTGCTAGGTCTTGCTATGACTTTGCCTAATTCTGTTTCTCCCCATCCATACCTCCAACCTCTTGGCACCATGATCTCTTCCACTGGTCTTATACAGATATAAAAGAAGGGTCTACATGTCAGAGACTTTAATTCAGTATCATTCCTTCAAGAATAGTCTTGCCAGTATGTATGCTAATAAAAACAAGAAAGCCCACAATCAACTCGCCTTCTATTTTTACTTTGGTCGTAAGGTGCAATGTAGTTGTGCTTTTCAGAATATCTAGACCAGTGATGGCAAACCTTTTAGAGACCAAGCATCTCTGAGTGCCGCCTCTGGCATGCGTGCCATAGGTTCGCCACCACTGATCCAGAATGAGAAAAGCCTTGCTTAAAATTTCTTAAGAGGTTTCCTACTTATGGTTTCCTACTCCTGGCCTAGTTAAGGAATACTATTTTTAAAATTCTAGAAATGACTGAATAAAAAAACCAGGAAGAAGGAGAAACAGAAAGGGATGAGACATGTGAAGAGCAAGCATTGTAATCCCATATTGTGAAGACTGATAAAAATAAAGACAGGTTTTATTTCCCTGGTATTGGGTTAGATTGAGAGCAAGATGCAAGTGAATGTGCATTGAACTTGAGAAAGGACATAATGAAAAGCTTCCTTTCTATGCTGAGCTTAGGCTGAGGGAGAGAGACAGAGAAGTGGGCTTTGTGTTTGTTCTACAATTTACAGTATATCCACCCAATTCTGAGAAACTCTTGAGTAGCTTATAGTAGAAATGTAGTAGACTTATAATTGTATGAATTTATTTTTTTAATTAAACTGATGTGCCACAGTTTGGGAATACCTACACATTCCTAAATACTTTCATGAAGTTCTGTGTTTTTATAGCTCTCTGAATATGTTGCAAGGCTTGGATCGTTGCATATCTGGTGATAGGGTGTTCCAAAGCCATTACTGAGAAGTGTTGAACAGAAGTGGTTCTGTTTTTGAGTATTTTTGTGTTTTTTTGCATGCACGAAATTGAGAATGGATTTTTGTGCATGTACTGACACTGTTTTTCAAGGTTTTGTTATCCATTGTTTTGCTATCCATGGATAGGCTGGAATGGAATCCCTACAAGTAATGAGGGCTTTAAAAGGCATTGCTTACTTAGTAGTCACCTACCCGATTTGCAGATGTCAGAGGCAAAGTATGTATTGCTAGGATGATGTGAGTTTCTTTTAACTACCAATTGTTTGAGAAATTATTAAATAAGAACACATTGACAGTAATAAAAATTGTGAGTGTTACTTAGCTATGTAAGAAAAGATCTGCAATAAGCTTCTTCATTAGTGTGCTAAAGATAGTGTGGATGTCACTTAGCAAGCAGCAGTTTTTATCTGAATTGGTTAGAAAATGAAAAGCTTGAATTTTTCCTCTATTTCACAGCAAAACTTGCAAACATAATCTTAGATGAAGACATTTATAACTACAGGAATAGAAGTGTGCATTTTGAGTGGATGTAGATATTCATTACTCAATTATTATTTCCCTCATTGCTTCTTTAGAGTTGTTTATCATACTTTTTTTTTACAAAGTTATGCATTTCCTAAAAGTTTTTATTCTTAATTTAGCATTCCCAGGAGATTTTCCTTGGAGTTAGTTTAGAGAAGAGTGTTTGACTACCTGGGAAAATCCTAGAAAAAAGAAGCAGTGGGTTTGCAAGCACTTAGAAAGGAGCAATGTGATTACTATAACCATAATTTCATGAAACATAGGCTATGTTAAACAAATCATACTGGGGGGTTGTGTTTTTTTTAAACAAAGTGACTAAGTCAGTAGACCAAGAGAATGTTACGGATATAATGTATCTTAGATTCCAGTAAAACATTCAGTGAAGTTGATCAGAGCCCCCTTCTTAATAAAATAGAACAATGTGGGATGGGTGGTCCCACTACTAAATGAATTTGCAGTTGATTGAACCCAATGTGTGGCTATTAATTGATATACATCTAGGTGGAGTAAAGTATGCAATAAGATACTTCAGGGTTCTCATAGATCAAGTGCTTTTCAAAATATTTATAAATTAGAAGAGGATTTAGTAGTGGTACTCAGAAAATTTATAGATATCACAAATCTGGGGTCAGCGAAGGATTGCCAACACCTCTAAAGACAAACTCAGGATTCAAAAGGATAATAATAATAATAATAATAATAATAATAATAATAATAATAATAATAATAATAATAATAATAATAATAATAATAATAATTTTATTTGTATACTGCCGTTCTCCCGAAGGACTCAGGGCGGTGAACAGGGCAATAAATACTAATACAAGGATACAAAAATTAAGAAAAGATTAAACAAAGTGCCCAATACCTTAAAACAATAAGTTAAAATACGTTAAAAGCAATAATAAAACCCCAAACCCATCAGCCCAGGCCGGCTTGTTCGGTAAACGGTTCCACAAATCCGGCGCATCCACAGAGAAGGACCTCCCCCTGGGGGCCACCAGACGGCATTCTCTGACTGGTGGCACCCTGAGGAGGCCCTCTCTGTGGGAGCGCACTGGGCGGAGGGAAGTTGATACCGGCCGCAGGTGCTCCCTAAGGTACTCCGGACCCATGCCATGATCTTGATAGATTTGAACATTGAACCAACAAAATGCAGTTCAGTGGTAAGAAATGTAGTGTTCTGCATTTAGATAGAAAATGCAAAATGTACAGATACAAGATAAATGGTACCTGGCTTAGCAGTTGTACCTATGAGAAGGACCATATTGTTCTGCCAACTACAGATTAAACAGGAACTAGCAGCTGCAGCTACCAAGAATGAATTCAGTCTTGAGCTGCATCAACATAAATTCAATGCCAAAATCACAGAAAGTGATAGTTCTGCTCTATGCTGTATCAGACCACTTTGGAATATTGTACCCAGTTTTGATTACCACAATAATAAAAAAAGAATGCTGAGAAACTGGAAAGAGTGCAGAAAAGAGCAACATGTTTGGTGAACAGCTTGGAGGGTAAATTATAAGAATGGTTAAAATAATTGACTATATTTAGCTTGAATAAGAAAAGATGAAGAGGAAACATAACAGCAGTATTTCTATATTTGTAGGGCTGTCACAGGGAAAAATATGGATTTATTCTCCATACTGCCCAAGGGGAGGACAGGAACCAATAAGTGAAACTTTACAGAGATAAGGAGGAATTTCCTGACTGTGAGAGCTGTTACTGGTTTGACAGCCATTTGTCTAAGATGGTCCAAGGATTTCTGCCCTTGGCAAGTCGGCCTAGAACTTCTCCAAGGTTCTTTTTAAACCTATGGTTCTATGCTTCTAATTTCATTTGAAAATCATATGGGGAAGAAATGTTTAGCCAGTCTCCATGTCTAAAATCTCAAAATATTTTACACAACTTTCTAGGATATAGCCTGCTAATGTAGAAATTGCACAATTAACATTTTTGGCTAGAAATATTTATAGTAATTGAAAAGCTTTTCACCTTTGCTAGCAAAAATATTGGAAGATTTTGCTTTGGGATTTTTTTGCTAAATTTAAGAATATGTTACAAACAATATAAATAATAGTTATTGAATGTGAAGTTCAGGAAGACTCAATGAATTGATCCCAGATTAACAAGTTATGTCTTTAATAAGTTTTCAAATATGTGTTTGGTTTCCCCATTTTCAAATTACGCTCATGTTGTTGCAGACGGAGTGCTTGATCTGTCCACTAAGAAAAGTCCTTGTGCAGGCAACGCCTCCTTGAGCCATTCACCTGGCTGCTCTGCTGCTCCTGGGAATGGGTAAGAGAAATTCTTAGTATTTTGCTCACACCTAATACATTGGGATATAATTGAAGTCAACTGCTTGTGATAGGTTGAGTTTTTAACTTTTTGGATTATTAGTTAATTTAGAAAATTTCTTATTTCCAATGTTCAGCTATAAATTCAATGGAAATAATCAGTCTTTCTGTTGAATATAGACATAGGATTTTTTCAGCTTTTAAAGTCTACATTTATATACAATGATTAACACCCACAGACTTGATGCAAAAGCACTTAGGCCATTATTATGCTTAAAAACCTACCAAGAATTGTGTGAGGTGCTAGTTGTGTGAACCAGTACTTTGACTTGAAGCTGTATAAATTACATAGGTTCTATTTAAAACCTATATACATTTATATTATACCAACTCTATAAAATTTATATTATGGTTGCAGTTGTAGCATTCCTATATACAAGTAGTTCTAAAGTTACAACCAAATGACTGTTTGGAGTTACAGTGGCACTGAAAAAAAGAGACTTACGACTGATCCTCCCACTTATGACTGTTGCAGCATCCCCCAATCACATGACCAAAATTATGGCACTTGGCAATGATTACTGTGTCATAAGGTCACGTGATTACCATTTGCAACCTTCCCAACTAGTTTCTAACAAGCAAAATCAATAGGGGAAGCCAGATCCATTTAACAACTGCATGATTCACTTAACAACTATGTGATTTACTTAACAAACTGCAGTTTCGCTTAACAACTATGGCTAAAAAGGTTGTAAAATCTGACACGACTCATTTAACAATCGCCTTGCTTAGCAACAGAAATTCTGGTCCTAATTGTGGTCTTAAGTCAAGAACTTTCTCTATAGATCATTTACAGAGGTACTAATATGCCTGCATATGAACTGTGCTTAGAGGGCCTGCTGCAATTTTTAGAGGATCTTCAGATAAGTTTCCTGCCATCATCTTTGGAGTAGTGGGTACTGCTTTTCATATTTAATATGGTTACTGCAAAGTTTTCATGTAGAAAACAGTGATCTGGACTGAAAACAGTAATAATAATAACACTTAGTTTAACTGCCAATGAAAAACTGGTTGAGATGAAACATGTCAGTGAGGTTAAATCACCTCTTATAGGAGGTTTAATTGGTTTTATTGCACACTGCAAAGAAATAATCCTTGTAGTCCCTTTCAACTCTGTAATTCTTTTGAGTTTGAGGTAGATAGCTCCTTAATAGCTATCTACAACCATGTTATTGATGGTTCTGTCAATTTGGGTTAGTAGGCCTCTGAAAGCTCTGCAGACTGCTATAAGAGACTGTATGAATAACTGAGCCAGGCTTCATTTTTCAATAGACTGAAATGTTAATAGCTGATAGTTTCAATAATTTAATAGAAACCAATCAAGAATGTATTAATTAATTAATTAATTAATTAATTAATTAATTAACACTGTATTAATGAACACAGTGTTTGGACAAGAGTGCCAAAGCAAACTAGTAGGTGAAGAATTGTACAAAATTTGTTAAGATATGGGCAAAGAGGAGAAATAAACCATTATTATAACATAGTACTGTCACCACACTAGTTTCTTATGATTCATTAGGTCAAGGTAGATTTATAATTACTTGTATTGGGGATGTTTTCAAAATAAAATATTGAATAAAAGCACTTATGATACTATTCTAACTTCTATATTGGGAAAGACTTCTCTAGAAAAAGCTTGTAGAGTCTTGTCAGTTCTGAATTCTTAGCTTAGTCACTTAGAAGTAAAGAGATACAGGATGGCATTGTAAGGGCTATAGTAGATACAAGAATAAGGATAGACTACATAGAAATATTTTCTTTGGGCTTAGTTTAGCCATGGAAATACGTTGTTATAATTAGTTGGACTTCTACATAAAACAGCATTGTTTGCAGCCACCAATTTTAATTGCAAAATGAAATACTTAAATCACTGATTACATGGATTCTTTATTTAGCCCTGTGATCTCTAGGCTCCTAAAACCTCAAAGTTTCTTAAAGAGGAATATCTACTGTATCTGTTCATTTTCTGAACAATTTAGCATAATTTCTGCAGTTTGTTTTAAACATTGCATACCACATGAAAAGTTGAAGATCATCTTCAAAAGATCAGCATATTTTGCTGTGTCTTATGTAAAGAAGTTGGCATTAAGAGTTGTTGAACAGTACTGTTTGCCTATGTTAATGCTTGTACTGTTAAGCTTAATGCCACTGAACATTTGTCTTCTTAATTAATGTTCCCTGGACAATGGTTCATTGTTATCAGACTAGTAGAAATATTCAGCATATGTTAAATGTCTTATCAGAAATATAAACCACGGGGCTCTTTTGTTCAGAAACAGTGATTAATGCCTGTTATCAAAACAACATTTTAAATTTGGGTTCTAATATTGAAAACAGATACCTAAAGGATTAGAATCCCTAAAATCTTTTTAAATACGTTCTTTGTCCATTCCATGATCTCAGAACTTTCCAGTTGTAAAATGGGAAAACATGTATTATGATTGTCCTAATGCAGTGGTGGCGAACCTATGGCACGCGTGCCAGAGGCAGCACTCAGAGCCCTTTCTGTGGGCACATGCGCCATGCCCTGGAGATGGCAACTGTCCCTCTTCAACCAACCGTCTGATAACTCGCCAAGGTCCCGGATACATCCCAGCATGGCTGATTTCCCTCTCCCCCATCCCTTCCCTCCTGGCCTCGCATGCTCTCCTTTTCCCAGGCACAACCCACTGCATCGCTTCCTCAGCTGTCAGCCGACCATCCAGCTCAGAAGTGGCTTCTTTGAACTGCTGGTGGTGGGCTGCGGAGCCCCAGAATGCGCTGGTCGAGGGGCCAGCAGGCTGTGGCTGCTGTTAGACACCGTCAGCCCCCATGCGCTTGCTGGCTTCTGTGTGCGGGGGCCGATGGTGTCAGGCAGCCGCCGCCCCGACCCTTGCCTTGCCCCATGGCAATGGCACCCCTGCCCTGCCTCACCTCACTCCGCAGGAGGAGCCTCCTGCCTACCGCCCCACCTGCCAGAGACCCCCTGGATCTCCCCCAACCCTCCCCATCCCCCACAGGCATCCCTTTGGGGAGACATTAAGGTGACCACACCCACCTTGGCCATACCCACCCAATCTGCCATGACCACCACAGCCACGCTCACCCAGTGGGCCACGCCCACCCGGCACCCGGCGATAAATAAGTGGGTTTTGGGTTGCACTTTGGACACTTGGTCTCTAAAAGGTTCGCCATCACTGTCCTAATGGAAAACACAAAGTAGAATGTGTTACATATGGTTTGGGTGGACTATTTATTAGAATACACTGTAAATAATCTACATATTGTAATAGTCTGTTTAAACTGGATAAAATTAAAATAGATTAATTCCTAATCTGTTGAATTAGTAAAGTTGGAAGGTGCCTAGACTGCTGAGTACTGTAGTTTTGAAATAGAAACTGTTTCTTTATGACTTGGCATAAATAAAAAAATGAAACTAATGTTTTTGTAACTCATGATGTCATTTTTAAAAAAAATAAATGAAGTCTGGACATTAGTACTAAATTTGTGAACTCTTCTTTATTTTTGCTTTTGTGTTTAATGGGAAGAAAAATTATTTGAGTTCTGCTGAACAGTTTTGATGCTGCAGCAATTAGCATGTATAGTGTGAGTCCATATCGTCCAGAGCTTTCACTTTTTATAAACAGTGCAGATGGCTGGTGTGTATGAGTGTGTGTTGAACTTGCTGCAATTTGTCACTTGGCTTACTCTTTTATTACTGTACTTGTTTAGTGGTAACGTCACACTAGTAATACAGTCGTGAATAGACTCTGGTGATTATTCTTTTCTAATCTATAATTAAGATGCTATTTTCAGACACTTGCGCGAAGTCTTTTCTGCTCCAAGATTTTGTGAACCCAACCAAAGACCAGCTGACAGGTTTCATTTTTCTTTGCCCAAAAAGCTTCCCTTTGTTTTTGTTTTTGTTTTTTGAACATTTTAAAAAACTGACTGCTGAGACTTTAAAAAAAATAAAACAACAAAAGTGATGTTACCCAAGCAAGGCCTTCTAATAAAGGAGTGGCCCCCTCACCCATTCCTCCCTACCTGTGCAAGTCCTGCTCACCTCAGTTTCCTTCCATCCAATTAGGCGACCTGGGAGACCCAGCCAGCACCATGCAGAGGGACTTCGGAGTGGTGATGGGGTACCCCCAAGAAGCTGGCAGGATGGAACGAGGGAAGGGTCTGGCCACTCCACATCTCTCAAAGTTCCATTGGCTCGATCACTGCAGATAAGTGAAGAACTGCTGAGCAGAAACCAGCATGCTACCGCTGCCAGCCATGGGCCATCTGGGTTGCAGAATCACGGACAGCACATGATACTATCCAGGGAGGCTTCTTGGGCAAAACCACACTACGAATTCAACTTTACCCGAATGAAATTCAGGGGAAATGGTGCACTCCACAACATCAGTGACCTTCCTTTTCTTACAGAAAACTCTGCTTTTCAAAAAATGGCACTTCAAACTAAACAGGATGGGAAAAAGGACATGAGCCATTCAACTCCTGTGGATTTAAAGATACCACAAGTTCGAGGCATGGACCTTTCATGGGAATCCCGTTCTGCTGACCAGTATAGCTATAGCTCTTTGGTGGGTTCACAAACGGAGAGCGCGCTTAGTAAAAAGTTAAGGGCTATCCTTCCGAAACAAAATAGGAGGAGCTTGCTGGATCCTGGACCAGATTCCTGGGGCTCAGATGCTGAGCAATCTACCTCTGGACAGCCATATTCCACCTCTGATCAGGAGGGTGATCCTGGCTCTAAGCAACCTCGGAAGAAAAGAGGCAGATACAGACAATACAACAGTGAGATATTGGAGGAAGCGATTTCTGTGGTGATGAATGGGAAAATGAGCGTTTCCAAAGCTCAGAGTATTTATGGGATTCCCCACAGCACCCTGGAGTATAAAGTGAAAGAGAGGCTGGGCACTTTGAAAAACCCTCCAAAGAAAAAAATGAAATTAATGCGTTCGGAGGGACAGGATGTCTCTGTAAAGCTTGAGATAGATCCCCAGGGAGAGGCAGCACACAGTGCAAATGAGTCAAAGGACGATTAGGGATGTTGTAGAGTGCCAATTACATACTAAACTGGGTGAGCACTATGGCATTGTTCAACTCCCAACTGTGTGTACCTAACTCCTCTTTAGTCACTGAGTGCAGAACCATTGCAATTCAGCAGAGACTTGTGAGGGCACAGGGGGAAAGGGTGCTCTGAATGTTGCATATTTGTAAATTTTCTGGCTCAGTATGGCTTAGAGCCTTTTGTGTTTTGTTTTGTTTTTTGGCCTTTTGCATGTTTCTCTAATATTTTATAGAGAATTGAGTTACCTCACAAAAAATGCAGACATGGAAGTGGACTGCTTGCCTCTTGAGCCTGCATGGACTTTCAGTTATTTTACTGGGTTTGCTTTTTCATATGGCCTTCTAAATAATAATAATAATAATCCCTTTCCTGAGCTCTTAATACCAGACTTTGAAAACAATACTGGATTACACTTAGATTTTCTCTTTTTGTTCCCTTAGATCAAGTTGGTTGGAAAGAATTTTTTAAAATAATAATTGGACTGTTGGAATTCAGAGATTTGGGGCTGGTTTTGTTATTAGATCTAATAGGAGCCATTATATTTTAAATTGGGAGGTTTTGTTTTAACTGTTTGCAATTTACTTAGTGCTCACCTGGTGAGGCAGGTGGGAATGGGACAGGGGGATCTTTACATGTGTACACTACCTGCAAAATGCTTTGGTTAATTTCTTTGGAACACTACTTTCATTGTAATTTTGTTCCATTCTTTTATAAAGGTGAGGGTTGGACTTGCCTGTTTGAGGATGTAGCCTTATCTCAACAAACTCCTTGTATTCTAGGAGAATCAGGGTACACTGAATGATATACTAGGGTATTCCTCATTTTAACAAGAATATGGTTTTTGTGACCAATATGCTTTTCGTAGATTTGATCCTGAGTTCACTAGACTGTGTGTTTCCAACAATTAGTTAAAACATACCTTTCTGGGGGGTCAGAAATACATATAACAGTTTACTGTATTCTTGGGCAAACAAGCAAAAACCCTTGTAAATTCACTAATTTCTAAATATTACAACCTCAGTAGTCTGACTAAATAGTTGTATAAATGAAGGATCTATCTTATAATGTTCAGGGAAGAAATTTTTACAAATTTTAATAAAACCTACGATCAGATCATTCTGGTCTGGTTTAGGCTGGGCATCTTATCTAGCTATAACGCTGTCAGGGTTGAACACCCAATGGGTGTTTCCTTTTTAAATACTAAAGTTGCCAGTAACAGGAAATGTTCTTGCATCTCCTGACATTTTGTTTTTGTTTTATCCACTATTGATTTAATAGTGGAGTAGCACACACATAGGTAGATCATCAGAAGCACTCCTAATCCACTATTCAGCCTTTTTTAGTTAGCATCTTTTCATTCTTATATTTTAAGCTTTAAGTAAAGCTTTCTGGATCTGCAGCTTCACTGAATTAGACTTGGAACGGTTCTTCAGGTAGAGAGATAATTTGATCATAGCTGTGCAAAAGATTGATAGGACTCCATTCTGCTTTGCACAACCAAAAGAGGCAATGGAATTTGTATGTAAGATGACATTAAGCACTGTTCATGGTTAGTTTTCATCCTGATGACTGAAAGTGGATGCTATGATTCATAGGAAGATGACCTAAATAACCCCAATGACTGCTGCTTGAATTTGGAGCAATTAGTTGTGGGCCTTCTTGATTTGTTGATTGAATACAGTGGATTGCTGGGAAGCAGAGGTTAGGCACACCATTGCTGTCATGTTAAATATGCACTTCTCATTCTTGAGAGAGATTGGGCTTCTAGCCCATATATGCTTTGTACTACTGTTAATGTACTTTTTTTTTAAAATTTGCTTAATGTATTTCCATACTCAAAAAAGCAGAGTTCCTTAGCTGTCCTAGATGCCATCTCAGTACAGACATCTGTTTAAAGCCCTGTAGTAGTATAGAAACTCTGCAATATAATCCAGTTTCACTGGAGATTGCAATAAAAATGCACTGTTTTAAATTTGTGGTTTCATCTGCTCTTGAAAGTGTGGGGGAGGGTTTGCTGCAAGCGAGAAGTGTAACACTTGCATAGACTTTAGCTGTCTGAGGTTTAACCTTTTGTGACTGTTTTTATTTAAGTGATGTATGAATTGAGTTCCGTAAAATTTATTATTGTATTTGGTGTGCTCATTTTACTTACTTAATATGTTCAATTTGTATCATTAAGTGGATGACAATCGTGCAGCAGAAAAATGGTGTGCCTACCCTTTAATGCTGCAGTTTAGAAGAGAACTAATTGTATGTCATTTCAGACCATAGGTTGAGAACTGTAAATAGATAGTGATAGTTGTGTATTCTTATTGCTTTGGTTAGAAAATGAATTAAACAACCAAACAATTTTCTCAGATTTAAATCCTGGGACCTGAAGATTGTAAGATTCTTATCTACAAAGCTTTGAAATGTAACACTTATTATCTGTGATCACTTTCTATTCAGGTAAAAAAAAAACCCAGAAGCTTTGGAACAACCATATTTCCTCAAAAGGTCTCTGTTTTTAAAAAAGAAAAAGAAAAGAAAAAGTAGGTTATTTTTAAAGCACTAATTGCATTACTTTGGTAATTGCAATATAAAATAGCCATTATTGTTTTGTGAAGCATGTTTAAAATTAGTTGTCCCTTTTTAAAATTTCAGAAGCCTCTCAAAAATAAACAAAACGCTGCTGAATATTCAAAAGATATAAATATATCTATATTTTATCTTATTGTAGGTTTTGTAAACTTAGTCGTAATATTCAGGTGCACCTTTTTAATGTTAAACTTTTGTTATAAGATTTCATCTTACTGGTTTTTTTCCAAGGTGGTTCATCCTGTGGCTGTATCTTGCTTTAGATCCCTAAGTGGTCCATTAAAGTCAGACTGCTCTAGTAGGCGCCTTTGGTGTAGCTTTGAGTAGTATTTCAGAGCATTTCGCCTGTAGAAAAAAATGGAATCAGTGTTTTACCCATTAGCATGTTCAATTTTCTGCTGAACAGACACTTGCATGACCAAAATCCCAACTGATCATAGTTTGAAGTGGGAAAATGTGGTTTGCTACTGTCTTCGTAAGAAAACCTTTGTTTCTTAACATTTCTAATAACTGGACATTCTTGTAAACTTTTGCAAGAAATGTTTGCCTTGTTTTCCTTGCTGATTTTCATGCAGGTTAAGGAATAGCCAAGTGCAATGCTTCAGAAGTTAAGTCTGTAGGAGGAAAATTGGGGCATTTTTATCATGTATGTTTAACCTACAACCAGAATTTTTGTAGAAATATGGCATATCTGTTGATGGTGTTGTTTGCACCTGCCCAACAGAAAGAAACTGTGAACATCATTTATGGCAGCCTCTGCTTTTAGAGACAGTGTATAAAGGGTGAGTTCTCCCTTTACTCCCAGCCCAGAAGATTAATGACTGTGTGTGTGGATTTGAGAGAGAGAGAGAGAGAGAGAGAGAGAGAGAGTATGTGAGTGTGTAAAAAAATGTTTAAAATCAAGTTTTCTATTGTACTGGAATTTAGATGTTGGTTAGTGACCTTTTTCTGCAGCAGGTTATACAGATGACTAAGGCTTAGTGTTGTAGGGGTACAAGTGTGGAGTTAATTATTGTACAGTTCTGTGGAACAAGCCCAGTGTGTAGAAAATGTACCAGTTTTTTTACTTGGATCTGTAAAATATAAAATTTCCTGAAAAATCTGGAGATCTGATGAGCAATTAGTTCACTATCAGCTATTTTAGGACCTCACTTCCAGTGCCCCAGGCCTCTTCACCATAATTATCAAGAATTCAAGTTATAGAATTTAGACTGAGGTCTTACTTTTAATTATCCAAGTGAAATAATCCCCAAATTGATTAATTAGGAGCATTTAAAGATCCTACACTTGCATCCCTCCAAATGCACCAAGAATAAATCAATATTTCTTGAGAATTCAAAGGCTGCTCTCAACTGCCTAACAAAAAGCCTAGATTGTATGTATTTTTAAATATGTTTTGAAACAAATCTGAATAACTTCTAATATTGTTATAGAAATACGATGTTTCTTTTAAAGAAGAGAGCAGTATGGGACTTTTCTTTGTAATATTTGATCTTGAATATTGTCAAGTATAAGCAGTTGAAGGAACTTGATTTTAAGTAGATACAATATTTAGTCAAAACTTCTAATCCAATACATTTTGGATTAAATGCTTATAAATATTGTGAGTTTTTTAGAGGTGAAAAGAGTTACGGCACATAGGCAGATGGGGAAGCACATTTACCACTCTCTTCTCCTATTTAGAAGCACCTTGCTAGAGCTCTAGAAATTTAAGTCATCTCCTTCAATCCAAAGGTGGAAAGATTAATATGCTAGATGAGATTGCCTGAAAGATTTAGGCAGCCTTCAGAAGAACAGTTTGCAATGTAAACAATTGAGATAAGACTTCATTTGCTTTCTTCTTTGTAGTTTTGAAAGATTTCTGTTCTCTCTCCCTCTCTCTTTCCTTCATCCTTCCCCTTTTGATAACTTGAATTTGCTGACTGCATATTTCGATACTTGCATTTGGTGTTATTGTCAGACTTTGTTTAGAAACTCTACGACGCTTCTTCATATTTTACATTTAGAGATAATCATATATTTTCAATCCATACTTACTATTTTACTTCTCATTAAATAAACAACAGGTTAATAATTTACATGCATTTTAACAGTAGAGGATCTCTTAACAGGACAAAATTGCTGAGTAATATGATAGGTGAATAATTGGTAAATTATTTTGTCAGTGGTTCTCAAATTAACTTGTGAAACACAGATAGTTCCTAAGCAGTTTAAGAAATGAAAAGAAATGGGTTCAGTAGCGGAGATTCTGGTTCACCTGAGACATAATTATTTTTATCATTCACCTTATCAACAAGTTTTAGCTTTCTACTACAAAAGAGGAAAATGCAGTAGCAGTATCAATTACCGGTATTATAACACTTTACATTACACTGGGCACATAGGAAAGAATGTGGAACAAGTTGATCAGGAATCATCAGTAAATCAGAAGTGATCTTTGGAGTTAAAAGGAATGGAATTAAAAGAGTTGATTATGCAGCTCTTGGATATAGAACTTTTGCTTATTTTTTAAATAATACATCGCAGAATATCTAGCCATGAGTTGAAATTTAATAAATAGGTTTTCTGCCAAGTATAAAATTATGCAATTATAGTTTAAACAGAAGTAATAGGCAAAGTTTTATTTCCTTTCATTTGCAGATAATATTATGTAGACAGAAGATCCTTACTCAAGATACTATAGTAAGAAACTATTAGCCATTGCATGCTTTCTCTGATGGATAACTGGATTTTTTACCTTTTGTATATCAGTAGCATTCTGGATAGGACAGAAGTATTTGGATTTTGTCTTGAAAGCATTCATTATATTTTCTTCAAGAAGTTACCATCCTGCTCATAACACTCCCATTGATTATTTTTACTAAGATTACAATATCTTTCTCTCATGTCAGCACAACATATATTAAGAATCCTTGATAAGTAAAAACTAGTTGAGGGTAACAAATTTATAAAAAATTGATAGATATATTTCTTCTCGCACTCTGCTGTTATGGGTGTGCCGCCTCAGTCTCTAATGTACCTCACATTTGGTGCTACATTTAACAGAACTTCACAAGTTTTTATAAAAAATACCTTTACAGTCCATTAATATACTTGTCTAATCAGATTTTTAAAAATAACAAAAACAAAAGCAGGAAAAGGACCTTTCAGCACTTTTATTATTGCAGCTCTAGTCTTAATTTATCAGGTCTTCAAGTCTAAGGTACTGTTAAAAGTTTCAGTCCACAAAGGATTTATTGCTTTTAGGTCAGATGATTTCTATTGATAATAAATAACTCAGTCATATAATGTTCAGGAAACTTGTAGGCATACAGGTCTGATATTTTACATTTCAATAGACTATTTTAAAGACCATTTAGGGCTTTAAAATTTGGGATCTAAATGTGGGAGGCTCAGTTAAGTTTCCTAAATGAAGAATAATTGTAGAACATTGTGTGGAACTTGGTTTGAGAGTATATCACTAGGGAAATGGGTAGGGATTTTTTTCTCCTTTTTATCTTCAGGGAATGAGCAGTATTTAGAATCTTTGACTGAAATTCAAACCTTTTTACCATGTAAATTTTAATATAAATTTACTGACATGCTTTTACATCAGAGGACTGAAAATGGATCTTAATGTTTAAGTTGTTGGATGGTATATTTGTTATACCATTAACTTTTTGAATGGTATATTTCTTAAATGAAGGGAGAATTTTAAAAACAAACAAACTAGAATAGCATACCAGCATTAGTGATCTTAAGGGATTTTAATACGTTATAGAGAAAATACATTAAAAATCTAACCTTGAATTGCTAGTCTGTAATTAGGTGCATCCTACATTTAGTTGTTGGAAAGAAGGTCAGTGGCGGCTGTTGTATGCTCTAGCCTCAAAGAAAAAACCTGACAGATGGCAACTTCTCTTGCGTCCCATTAGGGGTAGAGATCTGTGGGACTTCTGTTTAAAGCAGTTAACTGCTGCTTAAACATGTATAAATATGTTTTGAGTGTTTGCTCATAACTTTCTAACCTCCACTCAGTCGTCGTCAAATGTTGGTATTTTATCAGTCCACAGTGTAAGTTTTAAACTAATGTGCTTAGGATTCCAGCTTGTACACACACTGTTTGAAAACCCTCAGGGACAGTTTACACACTACCCTCATTCAATTCAGGTACTTGTACACTATTCTTAAACCTAGCAGTGACTCGTGGTTTTTTTTGTTTTTGCTTTTTTTTAATGTGCTAATAGCACATCCTTGATGAATGTCAATTTAAACTCAGTTCAGGTATCCAGGTATAACTCAGCCAAACGGATTTTAAAGCTGCATATTACTCTCCAGCACGCAGTGCCTCAGACACGTAGTGGCATTCTGTATATTCAGTTATTACTACTGAGCAAGATCGCAGGGGGGGGTTCCTGATAATTATGTATTGTAAGAAATTTCTATATAGTATGTGTATTATGGTATATACATATATATTATATATGTAATCTTAAATACTTAAAAATGCCACTACCAAGCCAGCACAGCTAACATCAAATACATTCCTACTTGCCTCTGTACATAGAGCAGGGGCAGCTTCTCAGTCTAGCTGTGGTTTCTCCTTCATCTTAGGTACTTATAAGCTTGAGCACTGGCCCTTGGATGTCTGACCTCTACATTCTAGTTATGCAATGTCTCTAGGAATTCTGTGCACTGGCCACTGTGATGGAAGCCAATGGGTCAGACAGGCTTGAGTTTATTAGTAATCCTTCTGCCAAAGTTGATGTAATATGGCAAGTGTGTAAATTTTTTCAAATAATCAGCAGGAGCACATATGGAAACATATGGAAACATATGGAAACATATGACCATTTCCAAATTGTAGCCCTTTTCAGGCGTTTGACCTCTAGTTGCCATGCATTGATTATGAATGTATTGGCATTTCACAGATCTAATAATGGGTCTGTTGGTGAACATTAAAATTGGTGTGAGTAACATATTAGCTTAATTTACAACTGCTTGTACTGGCATCAAGTTCACTGTAACTATACACTAATGTTGCTTCTGCATTATTATTTGATGCTTTTACACTTTAGAAAGTTCTCTGCATGTAAAATATGGAAAAATGGCATTTTTACAGACCTCTAAAAGTATAAGTGTCATGGAAAAATAAAGCAGGAACCCCCTTTTTAATCTATGGACCTCATTTCAATATACTGTTTACAGTTTGACGGAATTGTATAAGTTAATATTTCTCTTGTACTGTAGCTTGTATTTATTTACAGATTTTTTGTACTGTGTGATTTGAACTATTTTTGTTCCTTGCTATGATCAACATTTTATGTAGTAGAGCACTTATGATCACAAATTAAGGTTTTTGGTTTGATTGCACTACATTTAATTTTTAATGCAGTTCTGATTTTTTGACTGGACTTAATAAGCTGTGTCTTAATATATGTGATAAGTACTTATAAAATTTTAATTCATGTGGTTCTCTCTCTCTCTTTTCATTGTATGTCAAAATGCTGATTCTATTGTGCATGTATAAGGGTTAAACAACCCTCTTGTATTTGGCCATGTCATTTTGGAAACACATTCCCAGCTGTAATATGTATGGTAGTTTTCACTGGATGCTAGACTTTTCAGAACCACTATTCTTCTAATAAATTTTGTTGTGAAAACCTGAATGTCTTAAAGCACTGCTTTCTAAAGTGTCTTTTTAAATAATAATAATAATAATAGTACTGCTTTTCATGATGTATTATTTGTCTAATGGTTTATTGAAGTAGATTGATGTGCTTCAATGAGCTGAAGCCACAAATGTATTTGAAAGTCAAACAGATGCCTATGAATGCATCTGCTCTTGCAGCAAAACGTTTACATCAGTTTTAGAAACGGGGGTGGGGCGTCTTATATGAATTGACTGAATACAATTCTTCCCTCAGAGAAGAACTGAATTATAAATAATATTTGGTGAGGAACGTCACAAGATTTGCCTATCATTTTCATGTATAGTATCCCTTCTGAATATTCTTTCAGTGCACTGCTGCACTGTGAGCTTTTCTAGGATCTCTAGATGTGATAAACCTCAGACTTTATCATCTGCAATTATGTTCAAAAGGAATTGTCACTACATGAAAATAATGGATGAATTTATATCTATCTTATTTTATCAGAAATATATCCCTAAAATCAAATGGAATTTTTGCTAATTATTGTGCTTAATGTTAGAATTATATTTGCCAACAATCTTGTGTTTATATGCAAGACAAGAATAAAGTATAATCTGGTACAGTTAAAAATTAAAATTCCTGCTCTTTTTAAAACAACTTTTTCATTCTGTTCTTCGCACAAGGTGATTCACTGTATTCACCCAATAATGTCATATTATTTCTATAATTATACCTGTCTCATTTTGGCAGCTTGCACAGTTCTCAAGTTATGTATAGATCATTTTTTGATTCTAGCTTTATCTCTGCTATAGAGTTTTTAAATGTTCAATTCTCATTCATTTATTTTAAATACCATAGGGTATATATAATAACTGGGTTTTAAACAACAAAGCTCCTGTTTCAAATGATGTTTTTATTTATGAAAATTAAAATTATGAATAAAATTATAAAATTATGAGTCCTTCGGGAGAAGGGCGGTATACAAATATAATAAAACTAAACTAAAACTAAACTAAAATTATGAATAATATAAATTAACTTGTTAAAATAAGTAGGTCTGGGTTCATGTGCATACGCAGCCAGGGATGATTATATGTTCCTATCTTTGTAATGGTAAAAGAACAGGAACATTACTGGAATGAAAAAATCCCCCCCCTCTTTTTTTCAGTGTATCCCATAAAGCAGAGATATAGTCTACATTAATCAACAAGCAGTTCCTGTTTAAGAATGGAGTGGGTCAAACTGTACAGTAGGAGGCTGGGCTGGACCCTGCATTTTAGGGTTGTCTTGCTTTTTTTTTTAAACCCTGGTTAAGTACATGCCACTTACATAATCTTCTGCACTCTGTTTAAAGGAAACCAGTTTTTCCTTCCACACCATTTTCTTGGATGCTTGATTGCTGTTTTCCAAGTATCAGAACTGCTACCTTCCAAATGCCTTACAGCTAGTTCACAGGAATTGGGCTAAATCAGTTAAATAACATCCCTGCCAGATAAGGCATTCAGTAGGATTTTTAGAGAATTCTAATATCCTCTAATATCCAGACCCTAATAGCATCATTAAAGTGCCACAGAACTTTGCAATTTTAGGTAGATGCTTTTTAATAGGTTTTGAAATTGCATGTTCAATGCAGTAGCAGAGTTAGGTATACATTAGCAGTGGGCTAATGCCTCCTTAAGTAACACCAGCTGCCTGCAATTAGTGCAGGTTCGCATCCCACCAGGCTCAAGGTTGACTCAGCCTTCCATCCTTCCCAGGTAGGTAAAATGAGGACCCAGATTGTTGGGGGCAATAAGCTGACTTTGTAATAATGCCGCTTGGGGTGTGTGTGAAAGCCCTAACAAGCAGGCATATACAGTACATAGAATGAAGGCTACTGCTAAGCTTGTAAGCCGCCCTGAGTCTTCGGAGAAGGGCAGGATATAAAAAAATAAAAAATAAAATAAAAATCAAATTCAAATAAAAATCAAAATAAAAATCAAATTCAAATAAAAATCAAAAATCAAATAAAAATTCTCTTCATACTTCCCATCCTTTGCTGAATATAATAGCTTTTTCAGACTGAGTTCTATCTCATCTCTTTAAACAGATCACTACAATATTTAACCACTACAATATTTAATAGAATTTTCTATTTAAACAATAAAATAAAGTGGAATATAGACATATTTTCTTAAATTTGAATTCTTGTTTGAAAATGAGCTCTAGTGACCAACCATTGATTAAAAATGACTTTTCTGTTAGGTAGGGGGTTTTTTTTAACTAACACTGGGCTAAAATTATCTATTGTAATGCCAGTACAAATATGTGTAGAGTATTTCTTCAGTTATCTCTTTTCTTTTGTCTCACGTATATTAATGAGGTCATCTTGATCTTACCTGTTTTAGTCTAGATATAAAGATTTCACGGTTCATTTCCTATGCTTGGAAGTGGCACAGTGAGCTATATAAAGCTTGTATGATTTGTAAGCAATCCAGGAGGTGAAACCCTATTTACAGAACTCTTTGGAAATGATTTAGGAACTTTTAGGAACCATAAACATCACAAAATCACACTAGGGGATGATACATAGAAAGTTCGGTTCAAATTAGGAATTGCCTTACATAACCAAGAGTGTTTCTAACATAGTATTTTATGGAAACATCGTGTGCTGCTTTTCTACTCAATCTCCTGCTTCTGGAATGTTCTGGTTAATTAATCTCAACTGAAGTTTTGATACTGTAATTAATTATGTTGTGATCCTGTATGGAGTATTTGTCTTTTATCAATCTCTACTGCAGAAGAAACATAAATCTTAGCAAGAAAATATGCTTACCTCTTTGAATAAATTTGTACGTCCATTAGAGAAAAGCCATGATTTCCAAAATGCCCATTCATAGACTCAAGATTAAAAGAGTAATCCTGTGCTGCTGCAGCATAATCAAAACCTGAATGAATCAGATACAGTTCCCCCCCAAAACCTGATCGAGATTATTTGTTGAAATAATAATTAGGGTGTGTTTGTTATGCTGCTTGTGTTCAAACATATAGAATCAAAAGAACACATATGTAGCAAAGACTAAAGGGGATGAAATCTTTAGAATCCCACCTTTCTATTATACTTATTAGTCTGTATTGAAACATGTTTTTGGCTAAATATCTGTCAGGCTCTGTGAATCACCAAATATTGGAGCCATTCGTCCACCCCCATCAAAGAGCCTTGGTGGAGCAGTGGGCTAATGCCTCCTTAAGTAACACCAGCTGCCTGCAATTAGTGCAGGTTCACATCCCACCAGGCTCAAGGTTGACTCAGCCTTCCATCCTTCCGAGGTAGGTAAAATGAGGACCCAGATTGTTGGGGGCAATTAAGCTGACTTTGTAATAATGCCGCTTGGGGTGTGTGTGAAAGCCCTAATAAGCAGGCATATACATAGAATGAAGGCTACTGCTAAACTTGTAAGCCGCCCTGAGTCTTCGGAGAAGGGCGGGATATAAATGGAATTTTTAAAAAAAAATGAAATAGAGTTTTGAATTAGTTTCTTTCCCCAAAGCTTTTTCTTTTATTTTTAGTTCCTTTCAGTAAAGCATTTCTCATGCTCTTCCAGGTGCTATTAAAACTCTTGGGAGTTTTTAATTCTGAACACTTTTTTACATAGATACATATTCCCGTTGAATTTTAAAAGGATTTAATTTCTTACTCCCCATATGAGTTGGTAAGTAAATTCTAAGTGAGAGTAGTAGTACTGTTTGAAGCATAATAGGGACAGTAGCCATTTTCTTTTATGATTTATATGCTATTGAATGCAATATTAATATTGGTATTAGCTAACCTTAGTAAATGTAGTTTCCCTGAAGAACATGTATATAAACCCAAATAATGTAATAATTATTAGACGTTTTTACACCTCTTGCCTTTTGCACAATAGCACATACCTTTGAGACGGTTCGATGTATTGACAAACTCCAAGCTTGCCTAACTGTTCCAGATATTTTTCCTACCAAATGCAGTGCAATTTAACAATGATGTATATTTCACTGATATATCTCACTATTCTTCATGATTACATGTGAGAGAAACAGAAAAAAGGTAGGTAATAGAAGATGTAGTTATTAAAAACACAACTTCATTTTTCCTTCTCCCAACTAATGTGCTACTTACAGAATCACTCCTTTTCATGCACTGCATTGCAGTGGGATCTTTGCATATTTCTATCAACATAATATGGGTGTTAAGTCAAGGCTTCTTCTGAAGGAATTACTTTTCAGTTATGCGCTATCAGTTGAATAAGGAGCATTGTACTTGTGTCTTCTGGGAGCTTTATTTCAATTATATACTAATACATTATTTTTGAACAAGTGTTAATTATTGCAAATCAATATTATTGAATTTAATTAGTATCAAATGACACTGCTTCTCAAAACAATGCTTACATGGTGCATTTTCTGAAATAATTGAGAAAAATCTAAGTATTGGCCCACAGATGCCATTGATTCCCATTGTTTCTGTTTTAATTCATAAGTGATCACTTGCGCTGTTGTAGCTGATGCAGGGGTATCTTTTTTTTTTATTGAAAAGTTTTAACATACAATTTTCCTTTGAAACCCCCCTCCCCCTCCCCTCTCCCCCCCCCCCAGATGCAGGGGTATCTTAAAGGAATACATCAGTCTAGGTCTTCATATATCAGCTCTTCTCAATCTGGTGTCCTCCATATGTTAAAGCCATAATTTTCAGAATTCTAGCTGTGAATTTTGAAAGTGTAATCTCTACATTCTACTTGCAGTTGTATATTTTCATTTGCTTTAGAAATGTATAACTGCCACTCTGGGTGGCATATGGTAAAAACAATTAGAGCAGAAATAAACACCACGACCACCCCCAATACAGGGAAAAAAGCCACCTTAAAAGACAAACCTGCCAGTCATGTCACACACCTCCACGGCCTGGGGATAGAGCTAGGTTTTCAGAACACTTTTAAATACAGTCAAGTTAGAAGTCAAAGGGAAGAGTGTTCCTGTGATAAAAAGTTTTCTCTAGATCCCTTCAGTGGCATTGCTTATAATCATGTCATCTCTGCCTGATCCTACAAGCCAGGTAGAAACTATAGAAGACAGTTTTTAGATAATGAAAAATGAAAGCAAATACACAGTATATTTTTATTTGATTAATTTGTAATTAAGAAACTAAATCTTCAAATTTTCAAAAAATGAAGACCAGATGAGAGAAAAAGAAGAAACAGAAACAAGAATAAATGTGCATGTCTTAATGAGGATTAGAATCTTGTGTGAAAATAATAGAATTGGATCTAGGATAATTATAAAACCAGTGATGGGATTCAGCCAGTTCGCACCACTTCGGCAGAACCGGCAGCTAATTTTTTGTTGCCCAGGCCCAGAATGGACTTCCGGAAGCGGCACCCACCTAGAGAACCAGTTGTTCACATATTTGAATCCCACCACTGTGTAAAACTATTACTATTGCTGTATGAAGGGAAAAGCAGCAAGGATGCATCTGGATTACAGAAGACAGACACACATAGCCATGCATTTGGAAAAAAAACACTATTCCTTCATTATGATGGCAAATGCTAACTGAATATGTTGGGCTCTGAATATCCTTTGAATATTCTCTGAATATCCTTTTGGGCTTTAATCTAGATACTCTAGATCAGGGTTCCCCAATGTTTTCAGCTTTGCGGACCGGTGGGGGGGAAAGAGGGGATGGTTCTGCACACGCGGTGGGCAATCAAATGCACAACTCCATTTGCACAAGTGGCAGGCACGCTTGCCCGCCGTTCAAGCAGGTGGATCGCCCGTGCTCACCTGCTGCTTGCATTAGTGGGGATGCGTGCACGCTCGCCCGCCATTTCTGCTCAAGGCCTGATAGTGGGTCGCGGCCTGGGGATTGAGGACCCCTGCTCTTAACTTTTAATTAGCATTCTAGCAGTAAGGTCCTAAAATGAAATGACTTTGCAGATTATTGGGGTGGTGGTGGTGGTTCAAGATGGAAGAAAAATATGCTCAGGGTCATTACAATAGAACTTGATGATTGTATATTCTAATTATTGTGTATGATTGTATATTCTAATTATTCATACACTGTTTCCAAAGATACATGAATGGAGACAGCAGAATAAACTTCTTCTTTAAAGCAATTGAGGCCTATGTAAGAACATGGTTTGGAGCAGGAAGATTGTTGAACAATTAAACATTTTATGACCTGGATATCTCCAGTCACTTTTTCTACTGCTGGAACAGTCCTGAAAATGAAGCTGAAAAATAATTGTAAAATAAATAAAGTACTCTCAAAGTATAAATGTGATTCCTAGCCAGCTTGTATGCTTCCTGCCATGTTTCCAAATTTAGGTTAGAGTTTTAATGCTGGTATCATTGAAGTATTAAAAATTGGACAGTGAGCATTTTGAAAGGATGCTTTCATCATGAAATGTTTATTCTCCCGGATACTAAAATATTTTACAATATAAAGACCATTAGTAATATTGGGCTTATAATTTACTCAAATACCCATGCATATAGGGAATCCACAGATCTCAACTGATCTGTGTAGTATTACTATGTAAAGTTTTAAACATTTACATAAGATAAATCTGTAGATCTTAAATATAAATGTTAAATGAGTGAGTAGTATATTTATAGAGCAGATGCAAGTTTTAGATTGTCATGCTTTAATCTTACTGAGAGGAAGAAAAGGGATTCAACTTCTTGTATCTATTTTTTCTTCCAACCAATGAGATACATCCTAATTATTTCATTAGGAGAGAATGTGTCCAATTTTTAAAAATTAATTTCAGTTACTTTGGGGTTTTAGTGGTAGATGCTAGCTTATCACTTTCTGTATGATCTGTGCTCTCTAATTGTTGAATCTTGTGGGGAGATACTTGTGTTCTTGATAATGCTTTGCTTTTCTAAAACCCCCCATGACATTGTAAACCAACTGGGGAAAACCAACTTGAACGCTGACATTAATCAGCATAGGCTAACAAATGAAATTCCTTTCCTAAACAAGGTGATAATGAAAGTGAAACCTGAACAACACAATCATTTGTACATGAAACTTAGTATTTTAGGCCTATTTCCATTAATTGGTTATCTGATGGAATGACCTCTGCAAGGGAACGAGATATGAAATACAGTTCTTTCCATACAATAAACACCTTTCAGAAGTGATTCTACTTGTTGCCCAAAGCATTGTTTGGCTGATATTGCATTTTTTACTTAGAAGAAAATTTACTTAGAAGAAAATTGACGATAGCATTCATACATTAGTAACGTGTAATGCAGTTGGGATTTTGCATTTATTCCAAACAAGGGCCACTGAATTTACTAACAGTTATTGTTTGGTTTGAGCATGGTACAAGTCTTTTGTCTCAGTTATTTCTAGGACCAGATTAAAGTTTTAACACTTACAGTACTAAGGCTTTTAGGACCACTTTACCAGAAAGATCGCCTTCAAAATTCCCACTAAATGGCACTCAGGAGAAGCTTTTTTGTTGTAGCAGAAATTATTATGGAAATGTTTTCCTAGACAGCCTTGCTTAATTATATCGTGGGGTGCACTTGTTCACCCAGACCTTAAAAAACTCTGGTAATAGTATATCTTGCTTTTGAGAGCATGCCTTTATATTTTATTTTTGAACTGAATTGTTTTTGATAGATTACCCAGACAATTTAACAATAAGGCACCATATACAGCATAAGGTAATCCTTCAGGTTCAAAGAAGATATGATGTTGTGCAGTTCATCTGTGGACAGGAGGTGACTCTATGGTCCCAGTTTGAAAGCACAGAGTCTAGCACAATGGGGTCACTGAAAGTCCATTATTGTAATAACTTGGATATTATTCTGCAATGCTATTCATGGTTTTCTATGAGTTTTTGGAGTCACCTATCTTCAAAAGTGGAGGTTTCATAGTACAGGGTTTGCCAGTGGGTTCTGTCAGCAGCTGCAGCTTCTAGTTCTCTTGGCTGGTTGCCACATTCATAGCTTCTTTGTAATGCTTGTGTAGTGAACTTTCCCAGATTCTAGGACACTATAGAATAACCGGTAAGGCATATAGTAGTGATCCATTCTAATGGTATGTCCCATCCATCTCATCTAGGCTCTAATAATCAGAGACTCAATATTGCTGAACTCTGCAGGATCTAAGACCTCCAGGTTGGGGATATGGTCTTGACAACGAATGCCAAGTGGATAACGTGCATGTAAAATTTCTCCAATTGTCATACAAATGTCACAAATAAATCAAGCAAATGGGTCAGAGTAGCACAACTTTCTTTGAATCTGTAGACAAAAATGTGAATTCTCACTCAGGTCCTGTTGTGCTACCTCAATATGGCAGAGAAGAGGGTGTTCCTATGAGGGATGAATGAAGTATGTAATCACAACAGAGTCACTTAAGGGGTAAAGGTTCATGCCAGCTGCCTACTTAAAGCAAGCAGGCACTTTATTGGTTGATTTATATCCTATTGATCTTTTGTCTTATACTGTGTTTTTATGGTTTATTATATTGTGAGTCACCCAATCTTGATTTGGAGACTGGTAGTGCCTATATTGAATTAAATATATAAATAAATACATAACTAAATATGTGTATACCTACAAATATCAGCCCCTTCATGGATTACTGCCTTGTCGTGGCGAAGGGGCTTGCGTAATTCAATGAAGCTATGAGCTATGCCGTGCAGGGCCACCCAAGACGGAAAGGTCATAGCAGAGAGTTCTGACAAAACGTGATCCACTGGAGAAGGAAATGGCAACCCACTCCAGTATCTTTGCCATGAAAACCCTATGGACAGTACCAAAAGGCAATATGATATGACGCTGGAAGATGAGCCCCTCAGGTCAGAAGGCGTCCAATATGCTACTGGGGAAGAGCAGAGGGCTAGTACTAGTAGTGCCAGAAAGAATGAAGCGACTGGGCCAAAGCCGAAAGGACGCTCAGCTGTGGATGTGTCTGGTGGTGAAAGGAAAGTCCGATCCTGTAAAGATTTTTTCTCCATAGGAACCTGGAATGTAAGATCCATGAATCAAGGAAAGCTGGACGTGGTCAAACAAGAGATGACAAGACTGAACATCGACATCTTAGGAATCAGCGAACTAAAATGGACAGGAATGGGTGAATTTAATTCACATGACCATCAGGTATACTACTGCGGGCAAGAATCCCTCAGAAGAAATGAAGTAGCCTTCATAGTCAATAAAAGAGTAGGAAAAGCAATACTGGAATACAATCCGCAAAATGACAGAATGATCTCAGTTCGAATCCAAGGCAATCCATTCAATATCACAGTAGTCCATGTCTATGCCCCAACCACCAATGCTGAAGAGGATGAAATTGTTCTGTGAAGCCCTACAGCACCTTATAGAACTAACACAAAAAAATGATGTCCTTATCATCATGGGGGATTGGAATGCTAAAGTAGGAAGCCAAAAGATAACCGGAATAACAGGCAAGTTTGGCCTTGGGGTACAAAATGAAGCAGGGCACAGGCTGATAGAATTTTGTCAAGAGAATACGATGGTCATATCAAACACTCTTTTCCAACAACCCAAGAGACAGCGCTACACATGGACATCACCAGACGGTCAACACAGAAATCAGATTGACTATATGGTCTGCAGCCAAAGATGGAGAAGCTCTATACAGTCAGTAAAAACAAGACCAGGAGCTGACTGTGGCTCAGACCATGAGCTTCTCGTTGCAAAGTTTAGGCTTAAACTGAAGAAAGTAGGGAAAAACACTAGGTCAGTCAGGTATGAATTAAATCATATCCCTGTTGAATATACAGTAGAGGTGACAAATAGATTTAAGGAATTAGATCTGATAGACAGAGTGCCTGAAGAACTATGGACAGAGGTTCGCAACATTGTACAAGAGGTAGCAACTGAAACCATCCCAAAGAAAAAGAAATGCAAGAAAGCAAAATGGCTGTCTGAGGAAGCTTTGCAAATAGCTGAGGAAAGGAGGGAAGCGAAAGGCAAGGGAGAAAAAGAAAGATATGCCCAATTGAATGCAGAATTCCAGAGAATAGCTAGAAGAGATAATAATACCTTCTTAAATAAACAGTGCAAAGAAATAGAAGAAAACAATAGAATAGGGAGGACCAGAGATCTTTTCAAGAAAATTGGAGCGATGAAGGGAACGTTTAATGCAAAAATGGGCATGATAAAGGACCAAAGTGGCAGGGACCTAACAGAGGCAGTAGAGATTAAGAAGAGGTGGCAAAATTACACAGAAGAACTATACAAGAATGAGCTTAACGTCCCTGATAATCACAATGAGGTGGTCCCTGACCTCGAGCCAGACATCCTAGAATGTGAAGTGAAGTGGGCCTTAGAAAAGCTGAGCAACAACAAAGCTAGTGGAGATGACAGTATTCCAGCTGAGCTATTCAAAATCTTAGAAGACGACGCAGTAAAAGTGCTACACTCAATTTGCCAGCAAATTTGGAAAACTCAACAGTGGCCACAGGATAGGAAAAGATCAGTTTGCATTCCAATTCCAAAGAAAGGCAGTGCCAAAGATTGTTCAAACTATCGCACCATTGCACTCATTTCTCATGCTAGTAAAGTTATGCTTAAAATCCTACAAGCTAGACTCCAGCAGTATGTGGAACGAGAACTACCAGAAGTACAGGCAGGATTTCGAAGAGGCAAAGGAACTAGAGATCAAATTGCCAACATACGCTGGATCATGGAGAAAGCTAGAGAGTTCCAGAAAAACATCTACTTCTGCTTCATTGACTATGCTAAAGCCTTTGATTCTGTGGATCATAACAAACTGTGACAAGTTCTTAAAGAGATGGGCGTACCAGACCATCTTATTTGTCTCTTGAGAAACCTATATGTGGGCCAAGAAGCAACAGTGAGAACTGGACACGGAACCACTGACTGGTTCAAAATTGGGCAAGGAGTCCGGCAAGGCTGTATACTGTCTCCCTGCCTATTTAACTTATATACAGAGCACATCATGAGAAAGGCAGGGCTAGATGAATCAAAAGTTGGAATTAAGATTGCCGGAAGAAATAACAACCTAAGATATGCAGATGATACCACTCTAATGGCAGAAAGTGAAGAGGAACTAAAGAGCCTCTTGTTGCGGGTGAAGAAGGAGAGTGCAAAACTTGGGTTGAAACTTAACATTAAAAAAACCAAGATCATGGCATCCGGCCCCCTCATTTCCTGGCAAATAGATGGGGAAGAAATGGAGGTAGCGACAGATTTTATTTTCCTGGGCTCCAAGATCACTGCAGATGGGGACTGTAGCCAAGAAATTAAAAGACGCTTGCTCCTTGGGAGGAAAGCCATGTCAAATCTAGACAGCACACTAAAAAGCAGAGACATCACCCTGTCAACAAAAGTGCGTATAGTCAAGGCTATGGTCTTCCCAGTTGCAATGTATGGCAGTGAAAGTTGGACCATAAGAAAGGCTGAGCGCCAAAGAATTGAGGCCTTTGAAGTATGGTGCTGGAGAAGACTCCTGCGAGTCCCTTCGACTGCAAGGCGATCAAACCGGTCAGTCCTAGAGGAGATCAACCCTGACTGCTCTTTAGAAGGCCAGATCCTAAAGCTAAAACTCAAATACTTTGGCCACCTAATGAGAAGGAAGGACTCACTGGAGAAGAGCCTAATGCTGGGAAAGATTGAGGGCAAGAGAAGAAGGGGACGACAGAGAATGAGGTGGCTGGATGGAGTCACTGAAGCAGTAGGTGTGAGCTTAAATGGACTCCAGAAGATGGTAGAGGACAGGAAGGCCTGGAGGAACGTTGTCCATGGGGTCACGATGGGTCGGACATGACTTCGCAGCTAACAACAACAACAACAACAACAACAACTATCAGAATTGTGTTATATAAACATTATAGTATTAATAAACACTGTACAGTCATGTCTGATTCTAGGGGGCGGTGCTCATCTCCGTTTCTTAGTTGAGGCAACCAGCATTGTCCAAAGACCCTTTCATGGTTATGGGGCCAGCATGACTACATGCTGAGGTGCATGGAACACAGTTTCCTTCCACCAAAGTGGTACCTATTTCTCTACTTGCATTGGCATGCTTTCAAATTGCTAGGTTGGCAGGAACTTGGTCAAGTAACAGGAGCTCACTATGTCACATGGTGCTTGAGTCTCGAACAAGCTCTGCATCTTTAACCACTCAGCCATCGCACCCATTGAGTATTAATAATCTTTAGTTAATACTGAATAAATACCACAATATCAAAATAATATAATGTATTATGTGTCTCATAAGTTTAAAAAGATTCAATTGTCAACTTTATTAAAAAAATTAAAAGCCAAAAGAATTGTTCAGGCAGTACTTTTTACTGTTACATTTTGTGGAAAATTGGACTTTGAGAAACAAGATAGCAAGAACATTGATCCTTTGCTAGCTGTTGAAGAAGACTCCTAGAAAATACCATAGATTGGCAAGAAAACAAACACATGGATCATAGAACAAACTGATCCAGAGTTCTCATCTGAAGCACAAATGATCAGGATCAAATTAATCATGTTCTGAACATATGTTGTTAATTATGGGTTCATTGCATAGCCACCCAGATGTTCAGACTATTTGGTATTTTTATCCACCTGTTGAACTGGGATAGGTATATGTTGTTCGATGGTGTTAATGGAACGGAAGCTATTCCGAGTAAAACTGCCTTTTGCAATTATTGTTTATTATTTCTGGCCTTAACTCTGGGAAAGATAGAAGGAATGAGAAAAAGAGGACAACCAGCAGCAAGGTGGATGGGGTTCAATTACAGCAATGAAGGTTGCCTCATTGAAAGACTTGAAGGGGGCAGATCATCCTACAGAAAATCTATCTATGGCTGCTAAGATTCAACACCAACTTTATGGCATGCAATCAATCAAAGTGTTAACCAGAATTGCCTTACTATATGTACTTTTGCAGCACACAGTGCTTAGTCTCTCTCGGCTTAAATTGTTATCGTGCAATAATGTTGAAGATTTTACAAGCAGTATTTTTTTACTTAAAGCTTTTTATGAATTTATCCACTTGTAGACTCTTATTTATGATTTGTGTTATATAGATGCTATATGCTGTTATGGTTTTATCCATGGAGCCAGCTTGCAAGGAAGTGGTGTTTGTACTACCCTAAGGGGAGAAAATAGGAAAGCTTCCAGTGTCCTTGATGAGCATGAAAATTAGCTGGACCATTGTTCAAAGCCCTTGAAAAGGAAGCAGTACGTGGGTTAATGTTTCAGAATGATAACCCTCCCCTAGTTTCGAAGGGATGGACTGAATAATAATGTTTTTCAATTAGCCACAAGAAGGCTGTTAGATGCGTCACAGCTGGTGATTCAAATGTTGTATGGAAAAAGAGGGGAAAAGCAGAACACTCCAGAATGAATGTTCACTCAGGTACATGTGCATTTAGTTTAGAGAGAGTTACCCATCTGAATTGAGTTAGATGCAGGTAGAATAGAAGAAGGCTTTTTTAAAAAATAAAACATCTTAAAACCTCTATTTTGGAGGCATGGTACAATAATGATTAGCTGTGTCCTTGAAAATAAAGCCAGCAACTTCGTAAGGAAATTTCAGAATCTTTACAGTAAACAAAATACGTTTGATTCTCTTCCCTTCCAATCCTGGAGAACTATCCCTGTTTACATTTGGCACTAGATAGACAACTTACCCCTTTTTCTTCTTATGTGCTCTCTGGTTTCCATAGCATACTTAGAAGTCCTTTTCAATTCCACCGTTTGGCAATCAATCCATTTTAGGAAGATGAGGCATATAGCAAGCTATAGCCAAGGAATATACTTTCGATACATCGATCAGGCTTCTTGAAAAGTAAAATAAAAATCACTTACATAATTAATGCTGCTGTTCTTTTCTTAATAGTAATTTTGTTGAACATTACAATTTGAAAGATAAAAGCTTATACAAATTAAGAAAAATAAAATAGAAAGAAAAAACTAGAATGTGCAAAATAAATAAAATAAAATAAAAATATAGTAAAGAAAAAAAGAAATATATATATAAAGAAATGACTGTCTCTTCATTACAATAAATATACACAATTGTTCCTTGTTATCTTCCCTTAAAATACAACAGGTGATTTCTTCCCATATCTCATCTCTATAAACAAATCCTTAAAACCTCATGGTACAGTCCTAACCAGTGAAAACCACATAAAATAGATAACCACATATCTATTTTAATTTTGATCAAATAAAGCAACTTTGTATTTCTTCCCTTTATTTTTTTAATAATTGTGAACTATAACCTCCTCAAATAATGTCCTAAAACTTAATTTTTGTTGCCCCATTAGTTTAAATAGGAGGAAGCTGTAACTCCAGCAGGGTGCTGGGGCTGCCTCTGCAAATCAGCTAGACTTCTGTAAAGCATAAGACAGAAGGGAAATAAATAAATCTGAATTGGTATATAAAAATCTAGGGGTGGGAGATACAAGCTTGTAGCGTATTTTTTTTATTGAACTATAATTGTGATGTTTAAAATGATCTGAAAGGAACAGAAACACTTAGCCTTGAACTTTTGTTCTACTGCTGCTTCTTACATACCTGTAAACTTGTAATCTGAAACTGATTTTCCAGTGAAATAAACAAAGATGAAAAGGTTAAATATATTGAATAGTGAGAAACTTGGGTTGGAGTGGGCTTTTGTGTGTGGATATACACCAGTTCTGCTATTCTGGTAAGGAACATTTACTGTGTCTCCTTTCCTTGCCTGTAACTGGTAGAGAATCATACTCCTAGATTTTATTAAGCAAGACAAAAAATAAGCATGTACCAAGTGAAAAGGTTTTTGGTGATTGTGTAACCATGAGCTAAATTGACTGTATTTAACCTTAAAAATTCTATTCCAGTGAATAAATTCTCCAAAACATCCAAAGTGAAACTTGCTATTGTTTTTAACTTCAGCTACATCTTTGGTTTCCATCCTAAAACATTTTGCCAGGGTACGGATTTTTTGCAGTGCCTTTATTATCATCTGTGTGCATCAGATCAGAATCAGGGGGGGGGAATTGAAGTGTGGATGTAGATATTTGTACTCCCATTCTAACTGAAAACATAAAATCAATCAGTGGCAGCTCTGTTTTTCCACCAATGTTTCAACATTTTACTATGCAGACAGTTTCACAGTACAGCAAATTCTGAAACGCATTAATTGTAGCACTATGACAGTTGCATGGCAACAGTTCTGTTTGTAGAAATCATAGCTTCGCTCTTGATATTTTATTATATGCTTGTCGACAAAAATAGATTATTTATTTATTTATTCTGCTTGTACACTGCCAAATCAACACAGACTCATGGTGTTTTTTCAAAAGAGTTAAGAAAAAGCATCTATAGCAATAATATACTGTAACTATAAATAAACTATTAATCATAATAAAATATTCATGGAACACTTTTTGGAGGTTTCCAGAATATTAGAAGAGAGAGAGTAAAGTTTAATTCTAATTAAAAACAACTAATTATTAGTCAAAATTACATGAAAATTAATTATAATACTAATGAAATAAAATCTTACAAAAGATTTTTTTTTGAGTGGGATGCCTTTGAGTCAATGTTGGCTCCTGGCAACTACCTGGACAAGTTTCTGAAGTGGTTTGCCATTGTTTGCTTCTAGCGCTGAGAGAAAATGCCTGGTCCAAGGTCACCGAGTTGGCTTTATGCTTAAAGCAGAACTAGAATTCATGGTCTTCCAGTTACTAGTCTGGTACCTTAATCGCTACAACAAGCTGCCTCAAATAATAAAGTAAAATAACATAAATTTAATAAATAAATTCAAGGTAAAGATAATCATAACAAACTATTCATGGAACACTTTCTGGAAGAGTTTCCAGAATGCTAGAAGAGAGAGAGAGTGAAGCTGAATTGTAATTTAATTCTACTGTAGAGGCAGAGGGTAACACCCAAAAAGTAACAGCTCCTGACTTCACTTTTATTCCCTTTACTTCACAAAAGTGGTGTGAAAATAAAACAATATTTTGAACAAATCCAAATAATTCCTCATGAGAAGCTATGTCCCATTCATATACTTTAATCCCATTCTGAGTACTTCTTGCATAGCCTCCTTGTTCTGGGTGTCTATTCCTTATTATCTTTTTCTTCTTCAAAATTAAAACAAAATTGTATTAAATTTGGGAGACCTCTATAACAGGGGTCCCCAACCCCTGGTCCGTGGACCAGTACCGGGCCGCAGCATGCCAGCAGCTGGGCCGCACAAACAAGCAAAGCCCCATCTGTGAAATTCAGGCAGCACACAAAACCACACACCCTCCAGTCCGCGGAAAAATCTCTCTCCACGGAACCAGTCCCTGGTGCCCAAAAGGTTGGGGACCTCTGCTCTATAAGATGTATCTTCTTGCCACCAAAAAACCTAAGTAGAACATGAAGATTTAAGGTGGGCTCTGTCACATTTAAAAATACATGAATTTTTGTCAAATAACTTTAGATTGGGTTATAAATTTGTTAATTTATTGTTATTACATATTTATATAGCCATTCATAACTCTTCTCTGACTGGTGGAGGTTTTCATAGGGCTCTGAGTCTCCCTTTTGCCTGTTCTCATCTATACTTCTGCAATCCCTTTCTCCTTGATTTCCTCCTCTCTCTCAAATATAAACTGGGACAGGGCAGCTGAATAGTGATACTTTGATGAGCATGCTAATAGCCAGTCATTACAGGTAAAAACATAATTTAAAAAAAGGTATAAAAGCTGCCTCCTGCAAGGAATTAGAAGAGGACAAAACTTTTTCTTGTGGGAAAGGTTTTTTTATCAGAAATAAGACTAAGTGAAATATTTATTTAGCATTTAGTTCTAATAAGTCTGAATTTCAATTTTTTGGGAGCCTGGATTTAAAATCCATTTTCCTTTTGCTTTTTTTTTGTACAGGAAAGGAAGATTTATGGATAGTGGAAAAGGGCAATAAATACATATAATTACTGTTTACTGATAATGCTTTTACTGTTTATATTTTGGGATATCTGCTTTTCCTTGTTAAAGTGTCAAGCACAAGTAGAACTGAAGAATCTGAAACTAAATTCCCTCTGGGGTCAGAACTCATCAAGTTATGACTTGGCTATAATCCAAGACTACCTTCAGATGTGCTGGAGGATGTTAAATCAATATTAAAAGGTAAAGGTAAAGGTTCCCCCGCACATGCGTGCTAGTCGTTTCTGACTCTAGGGGCCAGTGCTCATCTCCGTTTCAAAGCCGAAGAGCCAGCGCTTGTCCGAGGACGTCTCCGTGGTCATGTGGCCGGCATGACTCGACGCCAAAGGCGCACGGAACGCTGTTACCTTCCCACCGTAGTGGTCCCTATTTTTCTACTTGCATTTTTATGTGCTTTCGAACTGCTAGGTTGGCAGAAGCTGGGACGAGTAACAGGAGCTCACTCTGCTATGCGGCACTCGGGATTTGACCCGCCAAACTGCCGACCTTTTGATCGACAGGCTCAGCGTCCTACTAAATCCTTGGCATACCTTTGCAGCTTCAATCTGAAAAAAGGCATCCGCTATTTTTGTGAAAACATTGAAACAATAATTTTGTTATAGTAACGTAGGTTTTATTTTTTCTTAAAGGAGTTGGTGGAAATTAGAGCTACACATTATATGACATATTTAAATTTATGAAACAATAAAAAGTGTAGCTTGGAATCCAGAACCGCTGCTGTTTTGTCATGGAGCTTTCAAGCTTTTTGTTACCTAAAGCAGCACTACCAGCTGCCAAAACGTGGTTAATTCCACTGAAATGGGTGCATGAAGCTAGCCTTAGAATAAACTTACTTAAAATTAAATTTCAATATAGAGTCTAGCATTCCTCTAGTGTGCTTGTGGTTGGACTCTTCAAATAAATGAAATTATATTTACAGTAATTTAATTGTGCCCTAAGATTTTTTTCCCCATGGTTTTTCAGAGTTTTGTATTCATGAAGTATTGATTGCAGTCACTCAACAGAAATATAAAACTATAACATACATGTGATTCTTAGTAGTCATAATTTACTTGTAAGACTTACATATAAAAGGTTGCAAATGAAAATAACAAAATGAAGAACAAATAAACAAGGTCGATAAACTTCTAGCTAGTCATAATTTCTTTATTTTTAAGAATTGTACATAAGAGTTTGTAAAATGAAAAAGTTAGAAGTTATGGGGAAAGGTGTGTGCTTTGTTGGGGGCAATAAGCTGACTTTGTAATAATGCCGCTTGGGGGGGGGGGTGAAAGCCCTAATAAGCAGGCATATACATAGAATGAAGGCTATTGCTAAGCACATTTGATTTGTGCTTAGATTGTAAGCCGCCCTGAGTCTTCGGAGAAGGGCGGGATATAAATAGGATTAAAATAAATAAAAAAATAAAATAATGAAAATTAATTCTCAAGATTTTATATATACACACACGTTAAAATAATGATGGAATTTTGTGCTGATCGTATTCTCTGACCTTTGATTCTTTGAGCACAGTAAGGCTTCACAATAATAGTTTCTTTGTATCTGTGTATATATAGGGCAAAACTTGGGTTGAAACTAAACATTAAGAAAACCAAGATCATGGCATCTGGCCCTCTCAATTCCTGGCAAATAGATGGGGAAGAAATGGAGGTAGTGACAGATTTTATTTTCCTGGGCTCCAAGATCACTGCGGATGGGGACTGTAGCCAAGAAATTAAAAGACGCTTGCTCCTTGGGAGGAAAGCCATGTCAAATCTAGACAGCACACTAAAAAGCAGAGACATCACCCTGTCAACAAAAGTGCGTATAGTCAAGGCGATGGTCTTCCCAGTTGCAATGTATGGCAGTGAAAGCTGGACCATAAGAAAGGCTGAGCGCCAAAGAATTGAAGCCTTTGAACTATGGTGCTGGAGAAGACTCCTGCGAGTCCCTTGGACTGCAAGGCGATCAAACCGGTCAGTCCTAGAGGAGATCAACCCTGACTGCTCTTTAGAAGGCCAGATCCTGAAGCTAAAACTCAAATACTTTGGCCACCTAATGAGAAGGAAGGACTCACTGGAGAAGAGCCTAATGCTGGGAAAGATTGAGGGCAATAGAAGAAAGGGACGACAGAGAATGAGGTGGCTGGATGGAGTCACTGAAGCAGTAGGCGTGAGCTTAAATGGACTCCAGAAGATGGTAGAGGACAGGAAGGCCTGGAGGAACATTGTCCATAGGGTCGCGATGGGTCCGACACGACTTCGCAACTAACAACAACAACAACAACATATATAGGGCATACATTTCATTTTTTTCTATGCTCATCTACTTTACCAGCAGGTTTTATGGTTAATCTTATCTTAATTTTGATTAGTTATTCTATGTTTAAGAACACTAAATTATTTTAGGGCATTACAAGGTTCTAAATAGGCTGCTCTTTTTCTTTTTTTTTTCCTTTATCCCCTTCTTTTAGCTTATTAAGCATAACTATCACATTATTTAGCTCATAAATTTACTGTATTAAACTTATTATTTTATTTTATTTATTTTATTTTAATTCCATTTATATCCCGCCCTTCTCCGAAGACTCAGGGCGGCTTACAAGCTTAGCAGTAGCCTTCATTCTATGTATATGCCTGCTTGTTAGGGCTTTCACACACACCCCAAGCGGCATTATTACAAAGTCAGCTTATTGCCCCCAACAATCTGGGTCCTCATTTTACCTACCTCGGAAGGATGGAAGGCTGAGTCAACCTTGAGCCTGGTGGGATGCGAACCTGCACTAATTGCAGGCAGCTGGTGTTACTTAAGGGGGCATTAGCCCACTGCTCCATATTACCTTTGAGCTGGACAGATTAGGTTAAATCACCAAATGGAGAACTTGGTAAATGTAGTTTCTGTTACAGGCCAACAAATATCCTTCCATGCTACTTTTTTTTAATTGGTAAGATTTTAGTTGAAATCTGCTGGAAACTTTGAATTTATGAAGGAATCTATATTTTCTTAAGGTGTTAGCCTTTGATGCAATTAAATCTTGCAGGATGTTTTGAAGAGATTTTAACCACATGTTTAGAATGATATATTGTACTGTATTGCCTGTTTGTTCAGAATCTACAATAATGAAAATAGCTCACCTGGTTTTATATACTTTGTAAATATTATCCAAGTCTATTTTTAAATTATTAAGTTTTTCTCATTAGATTTTTACCACATCTTTCTTTCTTGAGTTCAAGGTAAAAAAAAGGTAAAAGTTTCCCCCACCAAGTCATGCCTTTTCCTTCAATTTTTACTCAAAGAAATCACCCCGAAGTAGGTTGGCCTGAGAGGGACTGAAGAGCACTTGCTGGTCAAAAGCTTTCTAATAAACATCTGGGTCCTGGATGTTCCCAGTCCAAGCCTTTATACCACACTGGGACTGTGGGTAATGCTTGTCATTGCATACTAATTTGTTCAAGTTGTTTCTCCCACCTCATTAGATTCACTCTGAAGGATTATGTTGTAAATAGGGTCATATTCAGGTATTAGTAAAGCTTGAGTTATACATAAATAGACAGAAACCAGAAAAATAATTCAGGCATAATGTTAATATTGTTTGGGATTTTGTGTTATCTACTTGCTCAATTACAGTAGAATTTAAAGATACTGTCTTTCCGAATTGTGACAGAAAAGAGAATTGTAACTATTTACACTGTGAGTTTTGTTCCTGAATTTTGTACTATACTGACTATTTCTCTCTCTCTCTCTCTCTTTTTCTTTAGTGAGGAGACAGCAGAGGCAGTAGCAATAGATTCTCTTGGCCAGCCAAAATCTCCATTGGAAAAAATAATGGTCAAACTCTGCACATACCACCAGAAACACTTCGTCCGTGTCCTGAATGACATCTGCACTGAAGTACAAACAGGCTATGAGGGCCAGCAGTTATCTGGACCTGAAAACATGGATGTGTCTACTTGTAGTTCAGGGTGCAGCCAATATCACATTGAGAACCAGGAGCGTGGAACTTCTTGCTCTGAGTCAAAACTTCCTCTGTTGCTGGATGCAGAACCATCAGAGGCTCATGGTTCTTTGAGAATACTATGCCATGCACTGAAACATGCCGTAGAACTGAAATCTACAGACAGAAGAGAAAACTACAGTTCTATTGTCAGAAGAGATTTTCCTGAGCTTCCAACTATTAGAACAACTTCGATGAGTCCCAGAGATAGTCCCACCCAAGGGTACCTCACTGCCTCCAATACCCATCACTCTATTAAAAATCTGGAAGGGCAGACCTCTGCTACTGAGCAGGAGATGGGGGTTAGGAAAGGTGAAGATGACAAAGATCAGGTGCAAAGTAGAGGTTTACAGGGAGGCTATGTAGCTGTGAAAGCAACAAATGTGCACATTAATGAGGAGATTTTAGAGAATAGGGTAGGTTCTTTGAAGAACCCTTTCAAAGCTTTTCCAGAGGAAACTCGAGAGCCAGCTTTCACCACTAGCTCTCCACGGAGAGCAGACAAAGAGAATGCCTTGCAGTGCAGCTCCAGAGCCTCTGTGCACCAGGATACTGAAATCAATGATCAAGAAACAAGATCAAAGGTAGAGAATCACTATCTGGCTTCAGGGAAAAGCAAGGGAGGCTGCCACATGCATCCTGGTGACAAGACTCATATGGAGAATGCCAAAGACATTTGGCTGCCTATTAATTCCATGCCAGCAGTGCACCACAAAACCACTAATGGGCACTCCCGGGTCAAGAGTATTTCAGCTTCTACTAAAAGCACACGTAAAAGCAAGAAGTCTTCAGGACTAAGAATAAATGACTATGATAATCAATATGATGTTGTCTATATTAGCCAACCAATTACAGAATGTCACTATGAGAATAAAAAGACAGTATCAGCAAGAAAGACAGCAAGGAAGAGCACTCGTGGATATTACTACAATGGTGAATGTTGTGAGCTTCCTACTATTCGCACCTTGGCCAAGACTTCGCATTCACAGGAGAATGGGAACACCCTGGCAACAAGGCCTGAGGTGCTAACAAGTCCTATCCAGGGCACTGTTCTTCCAAGTGGCAGCTATTTGGCTGCAGCTGAACCTGTGGGTAGCAATGATGATCAAAGATCTTCCACAGCGGCCCCTATTCAAGAAGATTCCTTCAACGAAATAAGACCTGAACAATGCTATTATGAAAGCATCTCTTCTGAGGTCAATGTCCTGAAACAGAGAGAGGTTAGTCTTGCTGAAGAAGCTACCATGCCTGTTTCTCTATTTCCCTGTCCTATTTTTCATTCGGATAAAGACAGCTTGTTTGTGTCTTCACTGCAGACTATGACTGTCTCTTTCCCTCAAGAGAATGAAGGGGACTTGCAAGACAGTACTAGCATGCTGGAGGCACATAGCCCTGGCTCTGATTCTTATAACTGTAATAGACCTAAAGAAAATAGTGACAGTATAGCAGACTCTGTTTTACAATCTGTCTCAGAAGCTGCTAATGATAAAACAGCTTCTCTGTGCTTGGGAAATGCGACTATCCCGGAACCACCTATTTTGAAAGAACCAGAACCCCATGTTAGTATGGACCTGTTGATGCCTGAAGTATCTGCCAATAGCATGGACTTGTTGCCTCCTCTAGATGAGCCTGCTTCTGTTATAAATGTATCACCATTTATAGAGCCCCCACTACTTTCCCCTATAAACTTGGCAGAACCCTCAGTAGTACCTCCTGCTCCAGATGTTCTGGAACCTTGTATGACCTTTCCTTCAGAGATTCCCTATATTCCCAACAGTGTATCACCTGTGCAGCTTGTTGCCAGCCCAAGAAGCATGTCTCCTGTAATTCATCCTACCGGTGGGGTCCCTGAACCTCCTGCTCATATTGAACTAGAACCTTCAGAGACTCTTTCTGCAGAACCCTCAGTGGTAGAGACTATCAAAATGGATGTGGAGCTTCCCCAGCTGCTTTCCAATTTAGAAGCAGCAAAGCTGCCTCTCAGTTTGGATTATACTAACACACACAAAGCCAGTGTTGAAAATTCCCAGAATTTGAAAGAAGGACACTCTGTTGAATGTAAAAATGTCCTGCCCATTGTGGATGCCAATGAAGATAAGAGAGAGAAAAATATAAATGATACAATAGACATCAGTGAGACCACCAAGTCTGATGAGGAAGTGGAGGCTAATAGTGAAATTCCAGTAGAGCTCAAAACATCAGAAAAGGACAAGAAAGAGACTTCTTCCAAAACAAACATAGACAAAAAACGAAGGCGGGAGAAAAAACCCCACATTGTTTCAGATCGCTGTCTTCGAAGCCAGCAGTCTCTGGTGCCTACAGAAGACAGTTCTGAACAACCCTGTTCTTCCAACTCTCTTCAGCTTCCGCAGCTACAGATAAAGCTTTCTAAAAATCCTGGTGCTAAGCGTTTTAAGAGAGAGGTACATCTTGATGGGGCAACATCTGTGTGTTTTCCTAATGACAGACTCCATCACACACTGCTCAATGATAGTACCAAATCTATTGAACAGCAGGCAGATGAGGGAAATGACATCACAATAAGGCAGACCTATAAGAAACTGACGGCAAAGGAATCTGTAATAGAGGGAAGCCAGAATGGAGAAGATAACAAAGATAAGCCAGCAGCAATGCTTGAAATTTGCTTAGAAGCCAGTTCAGACAAGAGAAGTGTTCATGTTCCAACAGAGATGTCTGATAAGGCCAAAAACCAGATAGATTTAAAGCCAGAAAGTTTAGAGAATTCTGATAGTCCTATGAATATTATTGAAGTATTGTCCAACCAGCATGAAACAAGTAGCTTCATATGTCCTATTAGCAAGCATACACGGCCAGAGAAGACAATGAAATGCAAAAAACCAGCCCTACAGTTCTATAACTTGAGACATACCCCTACTACATCTCATGTGGTCACTGCCACAAAAAATACATCAGAAAAAACAATTGTACAAGCAAACTCTGATATCATGACCACATCAGCAGATCCCATTGTCACAGATGAACCGAATGCAAGAAATGAAAACACTGTTGATTTTAACAGCATAAAAGTACTTTCTGACAAACCCAGATTTGTGGAATGGTGTGCTGAGGAAGACAACCAAGAACTCATCACTAACTTTAATGCCCAGTATATGAAGATCCAGAAAGGCTGGATTCAGTTGGAGAAGGAGGCTCAGCCAGCTCCAAAGGTCAAGAATAAATCTGACAAGTTGAAAGAGATTTGGAAAAGCAAGAAGAGGACTCGAAAATTTAAAGGATCCACTGAAGTTCAGAAACTGTCCCCTGTTCAGATGCTTTTCATGAAGGGTTTTGATATATCCAATATCTGTAAATGGTTTATGGAGACAACTGAAACCAAGTCTCTGGTCATTGTGAAGAAGCTGAACACACGTATCCCAGGAGACATTCCTCTCATGAAGCTTCCACTCCAGAAGGGTTGTTCTTCTGGCATCTATCCAAGTTCTCTCCAAGCAGAGCGTCTAAAGAAACACTTAAAGAAGTTTGCTGCTATGACCCCAGCAAAAAATACTATAAAGATTCAAAAGCTGTGGACCAGACTTCGAGAGAATAGTGATCAGACTGAGTCAGAGCAGATTGTCAGTCCAAAGCAGACATCTCCCTCTGAAGTCAGCTTGGCGCAATGTATTGGACCCAAGAGTGTCCAGCCTTCTCCTAGCATGCCGGTGCAGACTAGCTCACGGATCTTGAGGAAATATTCCAACTTGAGAGGTAAACTTCATGGATTCCATAGAGTGGTCAAACAGGAGAGGCATGACTGTGTGTCCAAGCACCTCTTGGCCGAAAGCAGTTCAAGCAACAAGAGCATGTGCATTAAACCCTTGATGTCCCCTAAGCTGGCCCAGCAAGTGAAAGCCATCCAACTTCCTACTAAATCCACTCTGATTGAAAAAAGAGGGAAGGGGAGAAAAGGGAAAAGAAAGTTACAGGAGGACACCTCCACTAAAGGCAGCCTTCAGCAAAGCAAAAAGAAGACACCAAATGAGAATATCAGGACACTGGGCCTGGGGCAGTTGAGTCCTTCAAGCAAGGAAAGAATCTCTCTTAAGAAAGTCAGTAAAGTGAAGCAAGTAGGAGCTCCAGCTACTAGAAAGCAGACAGCAGCAGGAAGAAACGGCAAGCACACCGCTCAGAGTGAGAAGTCAAAGAAACTAATTGACTCACAACCTGGGAAAAAAAAGGCTCCCACCCACATGGGGAAAGCCAGTGCCAGCCAAAAGGCCGGCCTGCTCTCTAAGCAGCAAGGGCTTATGAAGGCTCTAAAGGAGAAAATGGTGCGAGATCCCCCCAGTCAGTCTCTTAAAAAGGCGAGCAGTGAGAAAGCTCTCACCAGGTCAGTGAAACGAATTCAGGAGAACAAAACTCGGAGCAAGAGGAAGCTGAGGGCAAAGAAAGAACCGTCTCCCAGCAAGCGCAGGCGACTGGATGCCAAGTAGCAACCTCTTGGTGTTAGGAAGGGTGTCACAGAAACTCTTCCTCTTTCTTCCAGTAGTTCCCCTGCTGAACAGGGAGGGAGGGAGGGAGGGAGGGAGGGAGGGGGCGTTTGGGTATGGCTAAAGGCCAATTCCCTCTTGCTTCTTAAGGAGCCTTCGATTTGTGTTGCATCCGGAGAGGAGCGCCATTTTTTCTAAATCATGGAGAAAGAAAAGTTGAAAGTTCCTGGAGTTGAACTGGAAGCGTGACGGTTTCAGTTCAAAGTACAGTGCCTTATTTATCACTTTAGGAAACAAATAAATTAGTCTGCTTGATTTGAAGCTAGCAGTTTATGGGTTAATGCACATGCACTTGTACTGTAATGGAAAGAGAACCACCTGTCATGCACAACCCACAGAGTTCGATGGCATGTCTGCTAAGGTTCAGACAGGAACGTTTCCTTCCTTTTGTGCATTGTAGCATACTGACACTGTTTAATTTGAGCAGGGCATTATGAAGCCTAAACCCAAAGCTGTTTCCTCCAATTACATTCTTTACTAGCAGGTCATAATGATGGATTTTATAATTAAGTTATTAATAATTACCTATGTGATGTAACTTTGGGCTTTAGGGTTTGGCTATAAGCTAGCCAGGTTTTGTGTCAAAAAGATCTTTTATGTTTTCAGTGATGATCAGCCATGCTTGGCCTACCCAAGAAACTAGTCTTGTTGGATGAATGGAAAATGTTACCCTAAGTAGAGATTGCTTCCCTCATGTAACATTGCTCTATACCTTAAACACCTTAAAGGCTATGCTTTAAAATGCTGCCTCAATTTCTGTTGGAGTAGTTCTGAAATGCATTTATCCCAAAATTCCTGGGGTGTTTTGTTTTTTTTTCTTGGTGGGGGGGAAATCCCTGTTTAAAATACTCCTGAATTCATAGGCATATTATGATGCTAAAATGAAGTGTATGGATCTCAGAGAAAAGTATCTGTAAAGAAAAGGCACTGGAAGATGCTCCTTGTCAGAGATCTTTGGTTGCTGAAGATTTTTTAAAAATATCTTTAAACTACGAAGTTGCTGCAAGTTTCTTTTCTGTAGATTTCTTCAGGTATCTGAAGGCTTTTTAAAAAGTAAAAACATGATAATGCTGGTTGTGAATAAAGTAGCAGCTGGAACTTTCTGGTACTTTCAGAAATATATGGGTTGCAACTTAACATTAAGTAAATTTCTCTCTGCATTCCCCCAAGAAGAGTGTAGCCTCGCCGCTTATTCATTAATTTTATATGCAAGTAGTCTGGCTTCACCTTCAAAGTTTAACTTGTGTATTACACAAAGATAAAGGTGTCATCTTTCTTTAAAGGTCATTCCTATGAGAATATAATATACTTAAAATGCAATAGTCACTTTTCCAGTTCAGACATTTGTTTTGGATCGAATAAGAGGGGAAGCCATGTTTTCTCAAAAGAAAACATCCTGTCTTGTGCTGCTCATTTGGGGGTAGCAGTAACTCCTTTTGCTCTGAGGCTAGAGAGAAAAGGTAAAGAGCAGCTTTTTATTTTATTTTTGTAGCTCTCGCTGAGCCACAACAAAGGCCTAAATAATTGCTTAGAAACTTGTGCATACCTCCTCAGGTTTGCCATGTTTGACTCATGAAAGCTTCCTGGGAAGGCCTTCAGATAGCTTGACCTTTCAGAATAGCTTGCCATGGATACCAGATGAGATCAACAAACGCAAACATCTTTATGCATTATTGTATTAACTGGCCCGAACCAGCCTTTTCGGGCAGTCAGGGGGTTATTGAATATAAGGAGGGGAAAAAAACTTTGGGGGGAATGAATGTGTGAGGAAATTAGCTCTTTTTTTAAAGGATAGAGAGTACACTACCATTTGTACTCTTATACCAAAGCTCATTACTGCAGGCAGAAAATTGATAACTAGCTGTTGTAAAGTTTCTCATTGATCAAGGAAATTGGAATTTGGCATCTGAAAATATAAAGCCCTGTTGCTCATCCTCTTACCCAAGGGTGACTTGAGAGGGTGTCCTAAAGCTACAAGACATATCAGGGTGGACCCATTTTATAATATTTTAAAATGACTTGATTTTTAACTTCTCTTTTCATTTAAATCACGATGTATAAAATTAATTGTTGTAGGCATCAGGTTAGGCTTAATGTTCTCTGTAAAGATTCTTATGAATTTGTCTGGTTGCTATTTTAATTGTAAATATCAAATGTGCTAGACATTCCACCAGGAGTATTAAAAATATTTAAGGAAATGTGTGAGCACATGTATGTGTATGGTGATGGCAAGGGGTTGCAAAACTCTTTTTCCCCCCAACTTTATATTATTACATTCAGATATGCATAAAACTTCCTGCTTCCTCTGCCCAGGGCTGCTTCCTAACAAACTGCTGGGTAGTTGGGGCATCTTTTGGTACATCACTTCAAGCTAAGTGATTCTGATTTAGATCTCTGCTAATAAACTCTTTCTACCACTTGTGCTGTCCCATTTCTTGTGTGGTCTGGAGTATAAAATGTTCCTTGTGTAAGCATTATGTAACATGCTTCAGCTTCAAATCTGCCCTGTTTTGCTGTAATCTGCTGCACATACAAAGTTGTATAACTCTGAGAAATCAATCGGTTGCCAGGCCCAGAGTTGCTGATAGTTTTGGTTCAGCTTCTTACTATTTTTGGAGAAGGCCATGCCATCCCACACTTGAGCGCTCTTGGCTGCCAACTGGACATGCCTTTTCTATGTATACAATCAAAATATTAGGAAAGGAGAGATTAACCAAGCAGTTCAAAACGGTTTAGGTACTTTTTAAAAAATATATGCAACTTGGTATAGAGAGCTAACAAGTCTTGAGATAAAAGAAAAGAAAGTATTATCTAATTGGAAGATAGTGCTCTGTGCTTCAGTCCCAGTGACACTCAGTTCATACCTGGCAGAGATGCTGAGACTCTAATATTCAAATACCCTTTTTTAAGAGTTCCTTGGGAAGTCCTTCAAAACACTTCTTTTTTGACATTCGAGTCTCTTCATTAAAATGAATTTTGAAACTTGGCTTGTACTATTGCTGGGTCAGACTTCTTTTGGAAACTACAGGATTTAATTATGTGCCTTGCATTCTATTGTGAACATTTTACCTTTCCCCCATCTAATAGATATTAGGTATGTAAGGTTCCGATTACCATAGAAAAAATCCCCAAACCTGTCCTGTTGTTTGGCTTTTATCATATTTGTATCTTATTCCTCTTGTTGTGGTCTTTTTCTTTGTCTGTCTACAATTCTTCCGACTGGCATGCTTCCGTTCTCTCTTAGTAATCCTACTCTTGATGCTTTGTGGTTGGACCTGCTAATGTATTCAGTAGTTTCTAGCAATGGCTATACGGAACAGCTTAAACTCATGTAGTATATGAAGTGACGAATTGCACCTTCACACCTTTGTGAATAACAGTAACTTCCACAACAATTGGAGCACTCACTTTTCTCTGTTTATGGCTTTTTCTTTCATCCTGTCAAACACATATTCTCAACATGTATATGGTTTGACTTTGAAATAATAATAATGAACTGGAAAAATCATAAAATACAAAGAACTGCAAAAAGAAATAGAATAATTCTAACAAAAGAAAACATAGATAGTACCGATAGTAGTAAGCTCCTTGGGTACAATTTCAAAACATCTGGAGAGCCATTTGAGGACTATTGACATTCACAAAATCGCAAAAGACAGTTGTATAGCTAATCCTTCACTTACAACTACAGTGGACTGGAACTTTCTTTGTAAGCCATTGAAGTCATAAGTTGAGGCACCACGTGACCAGAATTGATTTTACAACCATTTTTCTCAGGTCATTAAGTGAGTCACCATAGTTGTTAAATGAACCATATGGCTATTAAGCAAAGTCATAAGTGTGAACTAATTTTATCTGATGGAAACTTTTTGCACGAAGATGCAAAGTAATTGCAAAACATGATCATGCGAATATGGGACATGGCAACTGGTTATAAGTGCAATCCATTTGCCAAGTGCCTGAAATGTGATCATACGACTGCAGGGGTGCTGCATCAATTGTAACTACTAGAACAGACATAAGTAACTTCTTTTTTTGAATCTGTCATAACTTCAAACAGTTGTTAAGTGACCACTCATAAAGGACTAACTTTTTTTGGAACAGCTTATATCCTGCAACAGGTCCTTTTAATAATATTAAACAATGTCTGCCTATCCCAGTCTTTGGAAAGAACTGAATAGGTGAACAAAAAGAGGTTTTTTTTTCTGCATTTATCCAAGGGGCTGCAGAATACTTATCTTAGGATAGTCTCAGGAGTTCCACGTTTGCATTGAAAGTAAACTCTTCTCTTCTTTAAAAGCTTGTGTTTTTTTTAGCAGGCTTCCTAAATAATTAGAAATGGATGGAGTCTGAATGATTTTTCTGGCATGTATGTAATCATTTACCTAAATAACTCTACATTGCTATCAAAAGTTTCAAAAGTGTGTGTGTGTTTGCATTACATTCAAATGTAATGTGAATATATATATATATGTGTGTGTCTGTGTAATTTACACAGCATCTGGCTAGAGATTAAAATGCTTTCCTAGGTGCAGGATAAATTCTGCCTTTTCTCCCTAGGTAGTCACAAAATGGAAGAAAAATAATGTAAATAGAAATAGTTTTAAAATATTTATTTCCTGTATTTTGTGCTGACAAGTCTCAGGAGTGCTGTTTGTTTGCAATATTATAGAAAGGTGGTGGTATTTTTTTTAAATAAAGGCTTGTTTCATACTTCAAATAACATTAAACAGAAGGACTGTCATATGGTCTGGAATTTATGCTGCAAAATCAAAATCCTAGAATCTTACCGAGATGTAAGCCTGTGCTTGGGCTAAATATTTCACACTCGTCATTAAATATTCCTTTATGTTAAAGTCAACACCTCTAATACAGAAATCTTTATATTAAGCATTATAAAACCATTAGAGACTACATTTTGCATTAGAACAAATGCTGTGTATATAATAGACAGGAATTCAGCTATTAAAATTCTCAAAACCTTCAGGCTAAAGTGAGAATAGCGCAGACATAGGCTGACCATCTCTGTAAAAGCTACATCAAATGGATTGAAAGCATGACATGGTGGTTTGTTTGTTTTTTTGCTTCTGTGGAAGTGACTTGAAAATTCAACTGTTGAGCACAGTTCTTTGGAAACCTGCTTGGTCACGTGCACTTTTAGGCACAGCACTTGAAAGCAATAAGAATTCTAGTAATAATGTTTCTTGTGATAAAATGGCATATGGGTGGCCATATGCCTGGGTGTGCATGTCTCAGTAAAGCCTGCTTCTCTTCAGTGGCCTTGCCACCTAAAGAAAGAAACAGCTTATGTTTCAGTCTTACTCCGTGTTTGGGCATCATCGCAGGGAATAACTGGCAATCCAGAAGAAATGTATTGATTGGGGATATGGACTCAGGGATAGTGAATAAAAGGTTTTATTAGAAGCTGGGTGGGGGTGGGGTAGCAGTGGCACATATGGGGAATGTCGGGGTGCTTTCTGTCATTTGCAGCTGATTGTTGTCAATTCTTAATCTCACTCCAAATCTTCAACTGCTGCGTTGAGTTTAGGTCCCATTTTTCTGGGCTCTAGAAGTTATTTTATTTCTTTGAAACACACTTTTATGTTCTCTAGTCCCTCTCTCTTAATACTCCTTAGATCACTCTATCCCATTTAGGATATCAGTCTCTTTTGTTTGATAATTATTTTGATGGGATTGTGTGGACATTCCTAAGTGTATAATTTTCATGTGCTTTGGGCTGTTGGGAATGCTTGCTCCACTCTTCTTTCTGGAAATCTATTAGTTGTCTGTCTTGAGGCATAATCCTATATGTAGCTCCTTTCTGCTAATTCTTGCATCCACTTTCTGCTATCCAGAAATTTACCTCCTGCCTGTATTTGTTCATAATATCTTCAATTCTCTTACAAAGTTGCTACAGGAGGTTTAGCATAGGGAGCAGGCTTCTAACCTGCAATCATTTTATTTTCCAATAGGGTACGTGAAAGCTTGGGGAAAAAGTTCAGTGAGCCCTTGTCAATGTCTTGCACTCAACAAGCCAACAAATACATTTGGCAATTTTACATTCTATGCATTAATTTATATTCGTTTTATTATCCACTCATTGTCTCTTTATTTCTTTATCCAAAGCAGTCCTTTCTATCCCGTCTCAAGAATCAATTATGGGGATTTTTCCTCCCCATGTTTGACCAGCTTGATATTGTCATCCAAACCCAACGTATGATAAGTAGTGTTTTGGAAGGGTTTGGTTGTATATCCTTCTCTTCAGGGCACTGGATGCTGTGATGTTAGGAGAAGAATGTGTCTGTTTTGTATTGTTGGTTAAAATGTGTCATTAGATAATGGTTATATACCTCATCTGAAGAACATTTTAAATGTATATAAAAGGTAATACTCAGTTTCTTTCCAGTACTTCATAAACCTATAACAGCTAGGGCTATTTTACCATGGAAATTGTATCATACTTGTGTGTGTCTGTTATTTCCTTGACTAACCAATGGAAAATGATTTATTCCTTTTACCTTTTTTCTGTGCAGCTTTGTTTCTTTTATGCATTGTGATGGACTCTATGTACTCCATGGGTCCTTATTTTATTGCAGCTTATTAAACTTTTTAAAATGTCAGCACTGGTGTGGTGTGATGAAGTTTAATATAAATATTTTCAAGCCATGGTCCATAATTCACTATTGTTTCACAAGTTTTGTTCAGCTGATTAATGGAAAACTGAGCTGATTATCAATTTCAGTGGCTATTTTGAGACACAGTTGTAGTGGATACACCAGACATTGAACCTTTGAAAAATCAGAAATGCTTGCCAATATCTTCTTTGTTAATTGTATCCCCCAATTTAACCTATGAGTTTTAAAACAGCCACTCCTTTACCTGGCTTCATTTTATTGGTGGAGATTATAGAGACAATTATAGTAATGGAGAAATAACTATCAAAATCCTGAGGAAAGCTGAAAATCTGCAGAGGTTTTAACTCTGCTGCTTGGACATTCTGGAAATTATAGTCAAAATGCATGGGCACACCAGAGGAAAAGGGCTGGCCCAAGTATGAAAAAGGGTCATAATATTTTTTTTCATTGCTGTTGTAACTTTAAACAGTCATTAAATGAACTGGTGTAAATCAAGGATTACCTTTATGTAGATGATGTTTCCCCTACCCTTGGCACTGCTGCCTACATGAGGTGTCTTAAATGTCACTGCTGCTATCTCCATGTCAAACACTGGACAAGAGTTAAGAGATAATTGCTAACTTCTTACAGCTCACTCCTCCCCAGTAAACCACCTTCCCCCACCCTTCAGAATTATAGCAATAATTAAGTCACAAGGCTAAGTGGTAATAGAAATATTAAGCCAGAAATGGACTTTCTTACAATTCTCATGCTGGTGTTTCACTATGGTCTAAAATAAAAGCAGAATGTAATAAAATCCAGCCTGGTAATTTTTGCAATTTATGTCCAAATGATGCAAATATCTTTTCTACTGATTTCAAGTTTCAAAAAGGGCACATGCTTTTTCTTTTTTTTCTTTTGTAAGAATAATGTAAAAGTAGTTCTTTAATTTTCCAATATAATCTTTTCAGCTTATGGGACCAAAAACCAGGAGTTTTGTCAATTGAAACATAAATCTTAGCTAAAATATTAAAATACTTTTTTAAAAAAGCAGATCTATTGCATGTGTAAATGCTAGACACACTTGCATGGATGCATTGTATAGATCAAGGAACAAAAGCAGGAATGTATGAAAACAGTGTATGAATGTATGAACAGTGCTGCAAAGATACTTGTGTATATAGTGCCTTCAAGTCATTCTCAACTCCTGGAATTGCTTGGATGAGTCCACACAATATATTTTTGGCTATATCTTTAAAAGTGGTTTGCCATTTCTATCTTCCAAGGGTGGAAAAAGATTGCTACAGGTGACTTCTAACCTGGTACGTTAACTGCTACACCAAATTGGCATGCATACATGCATGCCTACACACACATAATAGAGGTTGTATAACTAAAAGGCAGAGGAATAACAACTCTGATTTTATTAACTGGAATTTTCAGCCTATTGATTCCTGTTTTGGTTAGGAAGGAGAGAGAGTATTGAAACAAATATGTTGAATCCATCATATCTATTTTTCTTTGTAGCAGGGATTGGGTGACAAAAAGTACTCCCATCAAACAAGAGGAACATTCACCATTTTGATCTTTTCCTTAGGAAACAACAGCATATTTTACTTGGACAACCATTATAGGCATTGGAGGATGGCACATATTTGTTACAGAGAGAGATGATTAGTTTCATGTCTCTGATTAAATTAATGTTATCATCCCATGAAAAATCACAAACTACTTTTTCAAAATCTATAACAAGACTGCTGCTCTAAAGAAAGTATACTGTATAAAGGAGAATGTTAGCTTACAAAACATGATCATTCAAATGTGGCACTGATTAGACTGTTGGGACACCAAAAGTATTGTATTCAATAATGTTGATACAAAGCTTAGTACAATTTTCAAATGCAGAGTTTAGTGAGACGCCATTGCTTCACAAGTTTAAAGAGCCAGTAATCTGAGTTAAGGAATTGTGCAGCGTAGAAAAATTAGAAAAAAGTAGAGAAAGAAACACATTTTTTTTTATTTCAAATCCATTCCAGGCTTTGACTCATATTGTGATCAAAGGAGGTGTTAGATGAAAATTATGAGAGTTGAAGCCAACATTTCTAAGTGTATATGTACCGTGGAGGGTGAGTTGGCCATAATCAGCTAAATTTAAGCATATAAGCATGATCCAATATCATTTTGTTTATTCAAACATATGTCTTATGTATTGCATTGGCAGATATAGTGTACAAATTCAGAAATAAGCTATTCTGTAGATTCTAATGTTTACCATTAGAAATAGGAAATCATTAAAAAAAAGTTATATATTTCGTGTCATTGCCCTAAAAGTTCAAAAGTTGCACTTTCTGAGTAAGAAAAAAAAATACATGTAACTTTTTTTCAGTTTCTAGAATAAAAATGAAAAATATTGGGAAGCATACGAGTAGTGATTAAAACGTAAATCTGTAAATCATGTATTCAAATCTGATTTGGCCTTAACTTGGTTATCATTTACATGTAAGCAATTCTCAAAAGAATAAACCTGTTTTATTCCACTCACCCACTTTCTCTTAGCAAGCAATAGCACAGGTCCCAAAGTAAACCACCATGGAGTGTAGGCACAAACTCACAAACAGATAACTCATATGTACCTTAAAAAACAAGATTCTGCAAAGACTCAGTAGCTTCCTGCATGTCCCCACGGGAAGTAGAAGATGTCTTTATTACTGCTATTTCTTTATTACTGTCAGTTTAATGGATGCCATGCATACACTTATGCACTATTTCACCCTTGGGAGTATCTTACTGAAATTGCTGTACAATAAAATCTGATGTTTTAGAAACCGTTACCTTGAGATTGCACGTGTCACATGCTCTCAAGCTAGTGCCAAGGAGTTTTACCTTTCCAGCGGAACCTCTTGTTAAAAAAAAAAAAGTCATAAGTTTCAAATGACACCTGGCTGAGGTTGTCTTGGAAACAAGAACATTGGTAGAGTTTAAGGCCTCAAAGCTCGCATCAGATTGTGATCGCTTAATAACTGCATTCTTGCAAGGCTGCTGCAGGATAATGCCTACCAAGAGCTTATTTAATATTTGAATAAGCCCTCAAGGTGACTTAAAAGAATGTGACATCACGGTGCTATAAAGGTGATAAGATAATTTATGGAGAACAGATTAGAGGGAATTAGTGTCAGGTCCCAAGGTTACTTCCAGGACATGGGAAGCAGGCCTTTAGATATCTAATCAGCTGCAGGGGAACAATGCCGGAAAGGTGCATCCAGTATCTCCATTTCCTACTTCCAAGCATCCAGTTATATCTGGGTAGCCCCTGTGAGAAACAAAATGCTGCGCCAAAGGGGGCCTTTTCTCAGTCCAGCAGGGTTGTTTTTTTTATGTCTATTATCTGATGAGATTTCAAAAGCTGGAAAAGGATAAATATTTTCTATCAGTAGGATCCCTACATGGAAAGATAGGGATGCACCCACAATGGCAAATAGTGGGATAGCCTACAGATATACTGGTTAGCTGCAATACGGGTAGTCCTCGACTTACAAAGTTCATTTAGTGACCATTCAAAGTTACAACGTCCCTGAAAAAGGAGACTTATGACCGTTTTTCACACTTATGACCAGTGCAGCATCCCCATGGTCACATGATCAAAATTCGAATGCTTGGTGACTGACTCATATTTATGATGGTTGCAGTGTCCTGGGGTCATGTGATCCCCTTTTGCGACCTTTTGACAAGCAACGTCAATGGGGAAGCCGGTTTTACTTAGCAACCGTATTACTAATTTACCAATTGCAATGATTCACTTAACAAGTATGGCAAGAAAAGTCCTAAAATGGGGCAAAGCTCACTTAACAAATGTTTCACTTAGCAACATAAATTTTGGGTTCAGTTGTGGTTGTGAGCTGAGGACTACCTATATAAGTATGATAAAAAAAAGTCAATCATGAGTGGCAGGGTCAGGACAACATGGTGAACTGGGGGTGAACACAGATGTACAAAATGCCACAGCAGCAGAAAGCTCACACTCTGATAGGGTGAATAGGGACTGCTTTAAAAGTCCAAGCCATCTGCCTTATGACCAGGCAACCACCAGCGAAATGCAGGAACTCTCTTGGTTCTGGCATCCTGAGAAAAGAATCAATGGCATACTACACCTCTAGATGCATTAACAATTTGAATGGAGAAAAATTCAACAAGAAAGAATGTCATTTTGCCAACCAGTGTGCCAAGAAACAAATCGGCTTGGAAAGCTTTTGGCCTTAGAACTCCCTGAGGTTAGCTACAACATGACAGAAAATAATCACAACATAATCTGGAACTAGCAGCCCTGATGTCTAATAGATAGCCTTGCTTTTCCCAACCAGCAGCAAAACAAATTATGCAAATAAGCTGCAAGTGTATTTCTTAATTTGTGTCTGTGTGTGTGAAAGAGAAGGCCAATTTTTGTAAAAATTTGTGTCTACAGTAATACAGAAAATCTAGTTTGTTTTTGTAACTTAAAGCTACTAATATTACTTGTATGTGTCAACTAATTGTAAGCTGTACAAACAAAATTCATTTACTGAAATGAAACCTTGAGCAATTGTTCCTGCTGTTAAAGTCCTCCACAAAAGCCTTCTCTCAAGCAGGGATTTGAAGACAGAAAGAAGACATCTCAGCTTATTTTATTTTAAATGCCTTGCTCCATCTTATTCCCACTGGATATAGCAAAGTCCCAATCTCATTCCTCTCTCATTTACAGAAGAAGAAATGTTCTATTTTATGGGGAGGCCTGCTGCATCCAATTGCAGGACTGAAAAATAATACAATAAGCTGAATGCAAGAGATACATGCTGTTCATCTTCCTTCCATGAATAATGATTGATGTGAACAAGTTTATTCTAGAGGTGATAACAGTGGACGGTAGAACTGACATCTTCCATCAGTGCAAACTTATTTGTTACAATAATCAAGTGATATGTAGCAAAAAATGATTTTATGATATAGAAGAAGACTGTGATAAAAGTAAGGAATCAAAGAAACGATCTTGGCAATTGGAGAATTTGCAACAAGGATTGGATGTAGTCCTTTTTCTTCCTGTCAGCAGACCTGAAGTTTGTAGCCCAGATTCTTTAGCCTTCATGTAATCACATCTTAATCTTATTTAGAAATTAATTTCCATGGAATTGAGTAGGCTTTACTTCTGAATAAGTTGGCATCAAATTGCAACAGTACAGCAATAGTAATGCCAGTGGTTTAGCCATTCTGTTTTTTTATTATTAATAAATGGAGGCAGCTTTCAAGTAATGACTACAATGCAATTGCATGTCTAAGTTGTTTTTATTCCTCAGTGTCTTATAACCATTAAGTTGTAGGCAGCAACAATTCCTTCCTCAATTTCTTAAGTATTTTTTTTCTTTTCTTTTCTAGTCTTGTAATAATGTTCCCTTTGCTCCTGGTCTCTGTACTGCTTGCAATTTAGCCTCATTTAACAGAAGATGAAGTTACCATGAACAGAGAATAAGAGAAGCTACTTGATAAGAGAAAAAGTAGAATTTGCTAACAGAAGGGGAAAAAGGCATGGTGTAGCTAGGAGATTCCAGTTAAGGTACAAAAGATACAAAATGACTGGTTCCTGAGGCCAGGCATGACCCATGGGCATGGTTCTTAGGACATTGCATTGGGCAGCACAAACAGTTGTAGAGATCTTCAATAAGAATCCATGCTGTGCCCAATCAGTGGCCCAGGTAGAATCCGTGCTGGATATAAATACATCTGTTCAGCTGGATTTGCCAGCAAAAAACAACAAACAAACCGCTTTTATCTACACCTTTGTCTCTTCTGTCCTGAATAACCACCATGACCACAATAAAAGAACTGCTCAGATTCCAGACTGTTCCCAAGGCTTCTGCAAGGACAGGTCTCACTTCTAGGTCTCTGGCCATGGCCTGCCCCTCACCAGAGACTACATGCAATGGGAACAGCCACATTTGCTAGGTTTTTCCACTTCCTCCACAAAGGATGAGCCATCGCTGCACTCAAAGGTATATTTCTTGCGCTTAAGACGCAGTCCTCCACAGCAGCCTAGTCCCGGGCAGGATCCCTGGCACTCCATCCAGGAGACTGGGCGTGTTGTCTGGCAAATAGCATAACCTCGCTGGACTTGATGGAAATCTCGCACAGCCTCTCCCCGACACTCTGATTCTGGGAAAAACAGAAATGTCAGGCAAAAGGATGACTTAAATTAAGGTCATCATATTATAGACCAGTTATGGTGAACCTTTTAGAGACCGAGTGCCCAAAATGCAATCCAAAACCCACTTATGTATCATCGGGTGCCGGGGGGGATATGGCCCATTGGGTAGATGTGGCCAATTGGGTGGGCATGGCCCATTGGGTGGGTGTGGCTGCTGTGGTAACCGCAGACTGGGTGTGACTAAAAAGTTCAATCAATCAATTCCAGCTTTGCGAGATCTTTTTTTCCCCGCGAGAAGTTGAAATTGATTGAACCTTTTTTTTTTTGCACACGGCAGAGGCCTAAAGCGAAAAGGTTTTATAAAACCCAGCTTATGGCCTAGGACTGGGGCGATGGTGTGCATGGCCAAAGAGAGGGTTCTGTGTGCCACCTTTGGCACCTGAGCCATAGGTTCGCCACCACGGTTATAGACGTTTTCATTGTCATAATTATTATCATCATGAAATGAGGGATTTTAGTAAAGAGGAGCTAAAATAATGTTCTGGTATTTGTCTTACTTTAAAGGAGGGACTTGTTTTTGTTGAGCCTTTTGATAGGTTAGAGACAGGTTGAGAAAGGCACTTCTAAAAAATAGTGTGTGGAAATGCCTCTGCTTTCTCCAATGGAAACAGAAGATATAATATTGTTGACAGTAAAGAATCATTCCAAATTTTAAACATTGGGAATCGTGGCTGTATTGCTCATGTTCCTTCATTATTGAAGTCACTTATAACCACCATGATTGGACAAAGCTGCTTACAGGGACTACTTATGCTGCAGCTGACTCGCCAAGAAGCTTTCCTATAGTCTGAGAGAAGCAATATTTTACTTGCTAGAATATTCATTTCCAGGAGGAAGTTGATTCCTGAGTAAGTTTTCCATCATTCACAGAGGACTGGGTTAATATGACTTGCCAGAAAAAAATATGAACTTAACTTTTTGCACAGATGGGAAATTCCCTTAGTGCAGGGGTGTCAAACTGCCAGCCCGTAGGCCAGTTTCATCATACAAAGCCATGCCCACCCCACTGCAGGCAATGGCAAAAAAGCTCCGATACATTGCGCGATGTCACATGATGTTGCGACTTTGACATGTCTGCCTTAGTGTCATTAGTAATTAATAGTCAACACATATGGAAATGGAAATATTTCTGACCTTGATCACAGAGATCTCCATCAAATCCTGAGTTGCATTCACAGTAGGCCTCTCCTGCATCTGAGATCTGACACTGACCATGAACACACTCCAAGCTCTTGCATGGGTTGCGCAGTTCAACTTCCTGGTTGCACAAGGCTCCTTTGTAACCGTCTTGGCACTGGCAACTATAGGAAAGTGCATCAAGAGGCATGCAGATTCCATGTTCACACCTGAAGATAAAGTGGGACATAAAGCTAAGTAGATACATGTAACTGCACTTAAGCCAGTGCCTCTTTTCAACTCTCCCCACTATCTTGAATCAGAGACAATTGGTAATTTAGAGATCCATGTACGCAGTAGATCTTTCAGCAATGAAAACACACTCAATACATGTTTTTTGCTCACAGCATTGCAATGAGTTACCTGATTTGCATGGGTAGTTTCAAGCCAAGGAAAGCAATGAAGAGTAATATTTATTTATCTATTTGTATAAATAAATATTTATTTATCTATCTATTTATTTATTTTACAAATAACTCCAGGCAGCAAACTTATTCAACAGACTTTCCTTCTCCTATTTTTTCCCCACAGCAACAACCCTGTGAGGTGAGTTGGGCTGAAAGAGAAGGACTGGCCTAAGGTCACCCAGATGGCTTTCAGGGCTAAGGTGGGACTAGAACTCACGGTCTTCTGTTTTCTAGCCTGGTGCTTTAACTATTAGATCAAACTGGTTCTAATATGCCCTCCTACACTTCTTAGTGCCAACCGCATTTTCTGACCACCTGATTTTCTTTATAAATTCTCCTAATTAAAACAAAATGAAATTAGAACTTAGAATACCATAAGATAATGGAACTACCTCTAGCATCTTCTGTTAAAACTCAGAACCAAAATGTTCCAGATTTTGTTGGCTGAACTGGTATACAATGGCTGCAATAAGCAGACTTTCTTTTCACACATATCAAAGCCCATTACTAAAGGGCCCTTTGGGAAGATAAGAGCATATCCAGGATTTGTTTGTCTTCTGGATATTTTATGACTGGCCTCAAATGTCATAGCAGCTATGGATAGGCAAGGTCCTGTTAGTGTTCTCCATAGTTCCACATTTGCTCTTTCACATATGCCTCCCCCCAAAAAAAAGTTTTTGTTCCCCAGTTCTAGCAGAAAAGAATTTTAACACTTGTACTTACTTGTGTCCCTGGCAAGGGTTAGTAATGGGCTGGTCACAATGGGGCCCAGTCCAGCCTGAATCACAGTAACAAATGGGTCCATGAGCAGTGTTGGGTTGGCAAATGCCATGCATGCAATAGAGCTTGCGGCAAGGTTCACAACCAGGCACAACTCCTGGTTTCATCTGAGTTTTAGTAAAGTCTTGTAATTCATTGTTGATGTATAAATTGCGGATACATCCGTGGAAGCTGGAACCATTCAAGATTTGCCAAACTCGGAAGGCAGCAGAATTCACATCCACTGGCATGCCTGGTGGGAGAGGCCCATAGGAGCAACATCAGGCAGGGAAAAAGAAAAGAAGATCAGGATGCTGGTAAGATCATGACTGATGGAAGGAAATAAACTTTAAAAGCCTTAGCCTCCCCTTTTCCCAAACTGATACACTTTAAACATGCTGGGATTGCAATTTAGTTAACTTCATAAATTATCTGGAGCATAGCAAGTTGGAGAAGGCTGGCCTAGTATATTGTAGAAAAATGTTAAAGCCAGACACGTCAATTTAGGGAATACGGAGCCCAGACAATTACACTATTTTGTTCCACCCGCCAGGGGACCTCTTCTCTCCTTGACTCTCTAAATACTGGCCTCTGTTCACAAAAGGAGAAAGAAAGAATGTCTTCTCTTCCTCCTCCTCCTAATTAATAGTATATAAACGGTCCAAACTAAGAATTATTAGAACCTCCTAGTCCATATGGTAGCCTCCTTGTAAAAGTGTGGAAGTGTTGGAAAAAACTGATGCTCTCTCTGGTTTCAGCAGGATATTGCTTCCCTGTTCCCCAACAGAGATTGCAGTCCTACCCCCCACATAGAGTGGAGCCTCAGAATTCAGAGTGTGGGCCTTGCCAAAGCTATCCATGGTCATGGGATCGCCTCCATCAATAGATAGGTTTACCATCCGCTCAAATGTCACCAGTTCCACTGTATGGAACTGTCCGTCATTGATGGTCTCTGCACTGGGAGAAAAGAAAGAGATCGGATGAGCTCTTGTATACACCCTTTTCACAACATCTAACATCTACAGTCAAACTTGCCCACCCAACATTCATTCAACACTTCTTTAAAGACCACTCTGCTTTCTACATCAACTGTCAACAATACGTTGTTGGACCCTGATCTAAACCTTAGCATGTCTCCCTCTCCCCCAAAAGTCAGTGTGCAGATTGCAGGGTCATGCAGACAAATTTGCTCACATTCCATCAAACTGCCCTTAGTTTGAATGAGAAATCAAAGATAGAGCTACCTGTAAAGAGCTGAGCTAGGGTAACTGCCTGGATCATAGCTGACACGCACATGGCCTTGATAAAGTTCCACTGCCATGTGGTCAGTGTCCCCATTGTACAAGAGAATCCCATTATCTTCAGCTGTGGAGACCTGCAGAGAACAAGAGAGTGGGGAAAAAAATAACAGATAGAAAAACCAACTCTATTCAGGAAAATAGATAATGGTTCTTCTTGGAGGGTTGGGACAGAGATTTAAATCTTTTTTACCTGCAGAGTAATATTGGCAGTGGGCCAATTCTGCAAGTCCGTGAATTGTAGGTATGTGTCCCTATCCACAAAATTGACACTCAGTAGCTTCTCACATTTGAGCCCTCCAAAGCCAGGAAGGCATTGGCATAAGGCACGATTGCCTAACTCCACACAGTTGGCATCATTCTGGCACTCAACCCTCTCACAGGGACTGGACTGAAAGGAGCCATGAGGTGGGATCTCACAGAGCTGGCCACTAGAATGAAGCAAGCATACAATAGGGCATAAGTTTATTGCCAGAATCAGCTATTGAAATTGATACATTTTTGGAAGCAGGATGTGTTCTCTTTCATTCCAATGTTCTAAATTGATTCTTCATTTTCAGCATCTCATAAACCACCATTGGCATCACCCAGGTGTATAAACGTTATGAATGTTTTCTCCTTATTCAAGTAATTATATAATTTGCATTCCAGGCACTCAGCTTTGTTGGTTAACTTGCTGTCTGTTATTTCCTGAGTAAATAAAAATAAGGTCCAACCATAGTGGAAGGATAATGCTGTGACATCTATTTTTGTACACTGCTACTTGAATCAAGTTGGATAAGATTTCAAACAAACACCTACACAGATGGCATTGTGATCAACCTGTTGCTGAAAGCACATGAAATATTAGATGCTGCAGGATCTCCATCTTGCAAGGGTAGTGAAGCCAACCTGGAAACACCTAGTTACTAATAAGTCTAACCACTACCTTATATTTTTTGCAAACTCTTTCTCCTGACAATATTTCAGGCAAGTGGGAAGAGGGTCAATCATCCAATAAAGGACAAACCTTGGTCCTGAGCTTAGCAGAACACTTGATATTTTTGTAGAAATTATATGAATGCTGGCAGTAGCTCCATCTAACATCCTTACCTGAAACCGCCAGTACAAAGACAGGAATAACCATTTGGTTCATCAAAACACTTGGCATTGTTCTGGCATTGGTGGCCTGGGCAATCATTGTAGTCTGTACTGCAATTATCTCCTGCATAGCCAGGCATACATTCACACCTGGAGGCAGGAACAGGAATGAGACCCAGTCATTGAGGTGGCCTGGCTAGTGCTCAAAAGAGCAGCAAGGTACACCAACCAGGAAATGGCTGAGGCAATGAATATAACGGTTTTTCCTAACTCCATTATACATTATTTGGTACACATTCATGCCCTCCACTTAGTTTTAAATCTTTTTTTTCTAACCAAACTCCACTCTTTCCCTCACTCACTTGGGTCCATCAAGGGAGACTCTACATATGGCATTATGCTGGCAGGGACTGAGCTCTGGGGAACATACATTCACCAGCTGTTCACAATATGTCCCTGTGGGGAAAAAATACAGAGATAAGGCAGAAGCATAACAAATAGTGTCTCTCCTTGAATATGCCTCATTCTGCCCCAATGAAATGGTACATAGAAAGGTGGAAAGCCCATATTTGACCTTAAGCATTCCTATTTGCATTATAGTGTTAGTGAACATAAACACATATTGCTGAAATGTTCACCTTTTGAACCTATTAGATGGAAACACCCAGTCATTCAAAAGTTGAAATATCCCTAACCCCTTTTTATGTTGGCCAATTCAGGTGGTTAGCTTGCATTTTTTTTCACTGTTTTGTTCCAGGATAGCTATGCACAATAAGTAAATTCTGTGACATTAAAGTAAACAGATGAATTTTACTATTATGCAGAAACATTCAACTTCTGGAGGTCATGCAGAAGGACAAGGAGCATCATATGTAAGTATTTTGACTATTAGGCCAGAAAGCCTATTCACTCCTTTCCCTTCCTTTTCCAAGAGCCAAATTTAGTAAGATACCAGCCAACAAAAAATATCTTCAATGTCTATAGCAATTCTGAAGAATTAATAATGGGGAGAGTGGAACAACTTATCTTTTCACTAGCTGTTTTCTGCACTTAAAAAAGTTAAAAAGAAACATGGAACATAAAAAAGGTAGATTTAACATTAGCCAACATAATCCACACAATTTATAACAACGGATGGATAATAAAATCATAGAGTAGTCTGCTTTGTGCATGTCACATCCTCATTCCCAACACATGTAGGGTCCCTTTAGACACTGTGGTGATTTTGCTCCCTTCAGAGATAAAAGCAGAAGCTCTGCACTCCCCCACTGTCAGCATTAATTTACAACTGAAGTCATACCTGTATAGAAGGGTAGGCACAAGCATGTGTGGTTAGCGGACCCATTAACACATGTGCCCCCATTCTTGCAACTGTTGTTGCAATGATTGGTTTTCAGATTACATCTTGGACCTTCAAATCCATCCACACAAGAACATCTATTAATAAGGAAAACAAGATCTATTTGATACATTGAAAGTCTGGAAGCATTCTCTTGTACGATGTTCTGGAATGTATACCCTTATCTAAATTTCAAGAAAGGTGAAAAGTAGGGATGATACTTCTTTCTTGAAACTGGGTTCAGTATCTCCATAACTCTCAGTGTTCCATTTTATTTTATTTTTTTATTTTAATTCTATTTATATCCCGCCCTTCTCCGAAGACTCAGGGTGGCTTACAAGCTTAGCAGTAGCCTTCATTCTATGTATATGCCTGCTTGTTAGGGCTTTCACACACACCCCAAGCGGCATTATTACAAAGTCAGCTTAATTGCCCCCAACAATCTGGGTCCTCATTTTACCTACCTCGGAAGGATGGAAGGCTGAGTCAACCTTGAGCCTGGTGGGATGCGAACCTGCACTAATTGCAGGCAGCTGGTGTTACTTAAGGAGGCATTAGCCCACTGTATCCAGTATCCATCTTAGCATTTTGGTTTCCAGCTGCAGGAGCTAGTTGGACCACTCTAGAAGTCCTGAATTGAGAAGGAGCTAAAGCTGCTATAAGTTCTGGGACAGATGGAATGGCATGCTAATGAGGTCTTCAATGTTAGCACCAAAAAGAAAAAGCAGGGCCCTTGGGTAAGACTAGAGAAAAGCACAAATGTGAGAATCCTGATTTATTTTTCAGTTAACTTCCTTAAATTTATTCCAATGAAGGGGAAGTTGTAGATTATTATTTTAACTATTTTTTAAGTTTTCTAAGCAACCTCCATACCTCTGTTTGAGGACTACACATGGTACATAAATCTTCATAAGGCAATACTATAAAATAATTCACAGAATACACTAATTTATATATGACACACCTGCAAACAGATACACATTCACATAAAGTAGAGGAGAATATTGTAGATGAATAAATGTATGCTGTGAGTTGCATATGGTGGCATTTACATTTCTATTGCGTGGACTTTAGAGAAAGAAGCAAAAATAGGGGGGGGGGGGAAACTGGTGACCTTGCCTAACAAAGGCAGTGAGTTGTTAGCTCTGATGCCCTTGATCAAAACATTTGTGTTCCTTCTTGCTATCTTTCTATAAAGGGGTAATGCAGAGCAGCATGTGTAGGGAAAAATGTTTGTTATCCCAAGGGACATTATGTGCTGGCTTTTAAAGATGCTATGTTGATATGGTAATATGTTGAAAAGCCATTTAGCAGTTTGGCAAATTGGATGTACAGATCGGGTTGGGCTCCATTTTTTTTCTCTACTGAGTGCAATTCATTTCAAGCTACTAATTATGGTATGTTTCCCAGAAAGCCACCCACACTGTACTCTGAGGAGGAGAGTGGGAGGGTGCACATTGAGGTTCAGAGTATCAAAAAACTGAAACAGTTGGTAATCCATTGGGATGCATGTATTCCAGTGGCTTCTCTCCCATATCCCAAGCCATAGTTACAGAATTAAATTGCCTGCAGAATTAGCCCATGTACCAAAAACATCCCCTGTCCCCTAAATGCAAGTATATATGATTAGCACTGAATAAATACTGCCCAATACTTTTCAGTGTCTGATTCTGGTTTAAGGCAGAAAATGGAGCTGGATTTATTTTAGTCTGACATCCAGCAATTTTGCAATAGGTTTCTGCCCAGGTTCTTGCAGCTAACCAAGATCTTTTTCCATTTTAGGTCAGAGACTCTTTCTGAAATCTTGAACTGCCACTCACTTAAAGCTGGATCCGTCTCCTTCTTGAGGCTGGCAGGTCCCACCATTTTCACAGACTCTGCCGGAGCAACCATCAAAAGATAGGTCACAGTATTTGCCCTGGAATAAGGAAATAACACAAAACAGTTTACCACCCAGTCTAACATATATATACATATATATATATACATGTGTTAAGTGTTTGTTAAGTATTTAGAATACCTTGCTAGGCCCCAAACATGGGACAAATCTTATTTCTTGTTTCATCCTAACCCAAGGCCATCAACAGGCTGTAGTCACACAGTGATAGCTCATATTTGTGTAAATTTTTTGGATTGCTAACAAAGAACAAAGGGAGACCGATATGATCATTTCAAACTTATTTGTTTTCATTAGTCAGCCCTTCTGAGATTCGAACCTGGGCCGACTGCATCTTAAGCAGTTGTTTTAACCTCTCTCTCTCTCTCTCTCTCTCTCTCTCTCCTAAGAAGCAAGGAAGATATGTGTTAAATGTTTGTTAAGCATTCAGAATACACTTGCTTAGTCCCAGACATGGGACAAATCTTATTTCCTGCGTGTGAATGGCCTTGGGCTAGGCCAAAACAGGAAATAAGATTTATATTTATATTTATATATATATATATGGTAAAGGTTCCCCTGCACATGCATGCTAGTCGTTTCCAACTCTTGGGGGCCTGTGCTCATCTCCGTTTCAAAGACGAAGAGCCAGCGCTTGTCCGAGGACGTCTCCGTGGTCATGTGGCCGGCATGACTAGACGCCAAAGGCACACGGAACGCTGTTACCTTCCCACCGTAGTGGTCCCTATTTTTCTACTTGCATTTTTACGTGCTTTCGAACTGCTAGGTTGGCAGAAGCTGGGACGAGTAACAGGCACTCACTCTGTATATATATCACATCACCCTCCCACCCTACTTACCTTATAACCATCGGGACAGACACAGTGATAGGAGCCCAGAGGATCTTGCTGACAACTACCCTTGTTTTGGCAGGGATTAGAGAGACAGGGGTTACACTTGGCCTGGATGATTGGTGGGGAAGGACCTACACAGATAAAAAAAGGCATTACATGAATAAGACTAAGATAATATAACTGAAATAACTAAAGACATATTTCTTATATCTGACTATAAAGTCTGTGTGCTTCCTGATCAGAATCTCTTCCAAGGTATTGCCCTTTTCCCAACAGCTAAAACCATGGGTCTCTGACAAATTTGTGATTTGCACATATATACATTTAAAAAATGAATAACGGCTGAAAAAAACACCCATTCACTTGTTCCTAAGCATAATACTGAATCTTGGTGTTCAAAATAGTCTTACGTTTCTACAAAAGCAAGCAGGGTCCCCCCCCAAATTTATTTCACAGGAATAAGTTTTCACGGGGAAAAGTAGAAGAACTTTTCAAAGAATTCTACATTGATGTGATATACACAGAAGAAAGAGCTCAGACTCAAGGCCTGTTATGAGGGTAATTAGGGATTCTGGAAATTATAATCTCATTACATATATAAGGCACAAGACTGATGTAGCTAATGCTATGCCTGGTTTATTATTATTATTATTATCCCATTTATATCCCGCCCTTCTCCGAAGACTCAGGGTGGCTTACAATCTAAGAAGCACAAATCAATGTGCTTAGCAATAGCCTTCATTCTATGTATATGCCTGCTTATTAGGGCTTTCACCCCCCCCCAGCGGCATTTTTACAAAGTCAGCTTATTGCCCCCAACAATCTGGGTCCTCATTTTACCCATCCTTTGGGCATTTCATTCATAATCTTCAGTATCATGGGACTATATACAGTGATCCTTAACTTACAACCACAATAGGGAACAGAAAATTGTGCAGTCGTTAAATGAGGCATCACATGACCACACCTGATTATATGACTTATTTTGCCAGGGCTGTTAAGTGAGACACCACTTGCAACTTGCCAGCTTCTGCAATGACTTAGCTGGGAAGCTTGCAAATGACCATCTGGGAAACTTGCAAATGGCAAATTGTGTGACTGTGGGAATGCTGTGGCAGCTGTAAGTGCAAAGAAAGATCATAAGTCATTTTTCAGTGTCATCATAATTTTGAACCATTGCCAAATGGTCGTACATTGAGGACTACTTGTAGGATATTGGTTTTACTGGCTTGACTAGAATCTACTTCTCCCATTCCATCTTCATCACATCTGCATGCATTTTAACAAATTCAATGACTCACTCCCCCCACCCCCATATGCCCAATATTAACTTCAACAGTCTCAGATTTGTAACATTCATGCCACTTCCCAACATGGGTCCCAGGCAACTCAGCTGGGCAGAACAAACTAAAGTTCACATAGCCAAGATATCTTCAGTTATATGCAATGCTGTTCTTCAGAACTTTCAGTAGCAGTTCTTCCCACTATTTTTTGAAAATATTTAGGGAGCCCTTTTATTTTCCTTGTTGCTTCTGTAGCTTACCCTGGCATTCAAACTTCTTAGCTGGAGTTGTGAGCAGAAGTTTGCCTTCCATATCCGCAGGACCAGCACAACGGGCAATGCCAGGTTCTTTGTAGCCAGTTTTGACCCAGCTTGAGAGCCAGTGCATGTGGCAATCACAATACAGGGGGTTGGCACCAATTGCTCTGCACAGCGGGAAGAATCATAAAGTCTGTATAATTATTCAAAGTGCAAGATCTCTTTCTTTCATCTGGTCACTCTGCAGAAATGCTTCTAGAGGTCCCAGAACTGATTAATAACCCAATTTTTATTTTCATTTTTTAAATTGCAACATTGTTGCATTCTGAATAGTATCTATTTTCATCATTTATTTTAAAGGGGTGTGTCAGACATACAAGCTTATTACTTGATGTCTTAATACTTAATGATAAATCTGCTAAATGCCTTGAGTAAAATGCAGGGTGCCCACATCACTCATGCTTTAGGGTTACAGACACTGTGCAAAGAATGTGAATTGAGTGTGTGTAGAATTTTCTCCTCCCCCAAAGATATTGTTCACAAGCATGTCTAAAAAGATATATACATTCTTAAAGCTGAGCCAGAAAAAATATTCTAGCCAATTACCAGGAAAAACCCAATGAACTCAAGATTAAGATAATTGTCATTTGTATTCACCTTTGTAATTGAGACTGTTGTGGTGCTTTAAAGTTTTGAGGTATGTTCACCCAACACACTAAGGCAGGGGTCCCCAACCCTGGGGCCACAGCCCACTACCGGGCCTTGAGACGTTCGGAACCGAACCACATAAGTGGTGGGTGAGCATGCGCGTGCACGCCTCCCCACATGCGCGGGCAGGTGAGTGTGTGCACACACGCTCCATTTGTGCAAGCAGTGAGTGGCAAAGCTAGACAGGTTGGGAAATTCTGCACTATGTGATGTTTTTACTGAATAAACACACTTGCTTGGCTTTACTCAACACACTAAGTTCTAATTTATAAATCACAGTTTGCTAAGTCATAGATGAACAAATCATGTGTTAACCCAGCCTCGCTCTAGAAAGCTTTGTCCTTCATTCTTCTGATCTGCAGCAGATTACATGCACATTCCAGTTTCTTGGGAGGAAATTCAAAGGGTTCAAGAACTAGTTTCCCTTGTAGGTCCACAATGGAGTATTAAGTTAAGCTGCTAATACATGATGAAAGATGCCAGAAAGAACTTCAACACATTTCAGCAAGCCACACTGCATCAGTTCCTATCACTACAGAACAATGAGAACACTGCTACCTACAAACTTTTTGGAACTACTTTGTCATGGCAATTACTATCTAAGCATCTTTGCACAGCAGAATGAACAAAAGTAAACAAATTGTCCTTTCTTCTTTGTATCTCCAAGTTGCATCCTATAAAATGCTAGAAACCCTATTTGGAAGAAGGAGAACAGATGTTTATATTAATGATACAGATACTCACAGATGAGATAGGGAGGTAACATCAGCAAAGATCCCTTCAGGGAGAGTGGAGATATCATTTCCATGAAGAGACCTGAATGCAAATACAGACAATTGTTCTTATGCTCAAACAAGAGCTCCAATTATTGAGAGGGAGAAACAGTCCTAATTTTTCATGTTGTGATTTCCCATTGTCTATTATCTTTGGAAGCCTACATATGGACAATTAGTAAACCTAATGGGATGTTAGGAATTCAGGATTATGCTGACTCAACCTCTAAGCACTATGCAGTGGTATATAAGTCTAAGTGCTATTGCTCTTCAGAATGCCATTAAGCCTGCTCCCCCTTTCCCTCTTAAACCACAAATTGGCATTCAAACTGGGAAGAAGAAGAAGAAGAAGAAGAAGAAGAAGAAGAAGAAGAAGAAGAAGAAGAAGAAGAAGAAGAAGAAGAAGAAGAAGAAGAGGAGGAGGAGGAGGAGGAGGAGGAGGAGGAGGAAGAGGAGGAGAAGGAGAAGGAGAAGGAGAAGGAGAAGGAGAAGGAGAAGGAGAAGGAGAAGGAGAAGAAGATATATTAGCTAGGCCCACAGTTCCCAAAATATTTGCCAGGATGCCCCAGAGAACTTGCAGATATTTTACTGCTTGATCAATGCAATGGTTAGTGAATTCACTGTGGCATCCTTGGGATACTGTGACATACAGCTTGGCAACAAAAAGAATTCAGGAACCTCTGAGCTAGGCTAAGCAGATTACTCCTCCCTCAGGTGGCAATCCTAGGTCCCTTTAAGAAGTAACAAAAGTGCAGTACAGTCAATAATGGTGCTTGGAAGACAAAGGAAAGTTGATGACAAAGAAGGGATAATTGGGATTGAGGAAAACTGGAAAGCAAGGACAAGGGAGATAGCAGGAAGAAATAGAAACATGATGATGCAGTACCTGTTATTCTAATAGTATTCTCAATAAATCACTGTTTTGTAGTCGCACCTTCATTACCTCACTACTTCTGACCTCATGAATGACATGTAGGTTCTAGTTTACATAAACTTATATCAAGAGGTCGTCTTCCCTGCCTCTAGACCAGTTACTTTTCATCTACAGTATACTGGAGTACATTAGAATTTGTGCTTCTATTGATGAGTGTTTTAGTATCAGTTATTAAATGAACTTACATTGAAGATGTTTTTTCTTACAGTGTGATGTTAGCAGTGAGATTAATAGAGCACAGCATTCTTGTGTTAAGAATGTATACTTCTCCACTGAAGTATACATTGCTCAGGATTGTGATCCCTTCTTTCTATTCTTTGGCTGTAAGCCACACAGCTTTGGAGGGATGTCTCCATTTATTTCCTATTTCACTCTTAGAGTATGCCTTTGGATCTAGGTGTTGGCTAGTGGTGGGTCAGGCTGGGTGAGACTTAGTTAACATGTTGCTTGTGATTTCAATCAAGGTGTACGACCAGTTTCTCCTATACTCAATGTCCTTTTAGGAACTGTTCAAAGGAGAGATGAGACTTTGCACAATCTTCTTTCTTTCTGTTAATTGTATTTAATTTATAGTTAAAGCTTGCTTTTTTTTTAGATACCTCTGAGTTTTGAGATACCCTGATTATTTTCCCACGACGCCCAGTCATTTATATTCCAAGAGAGGATTGTGTCTCTGGTATGGAATGGCCTCTAGGTCTACCTGGAAGTTGGGCCAACATTATTCTTAATAATTTGCTGGAGTCTCAGAGAAAATAACTGCCCAGTGCCATGGTGGACTGGATCTTTCCAGGTGCTAACAAACCCCCCCTCTCCCATTGCCCTATAGTAACAGTGCCATAAAGTGTAAAATGTGGAGGGTGCACACATCCCTTGCTGGGAAATCAAGCCAATGTAGGTGAAGATGAGATGAGATATATATCCTCTATTGATATCTTCTGAATGACACCTTCTGCAATGAATTCAGAGCCTCCAACACTTCCCAAGACTACCAAGAATTTTTCTCAAGAATTCTGTCCCATTTTGCACAATAGAAACATGTTTATAAGATTACTAGCTTAATTGATGGACTTGCCTCCTAGCTAGGATGCTGTTGGGGGTCTATGACAAGTTGCCTCACCCAACTCACTGCGGCCAACTCAGCATGGCCAACTCGCCATAGCCAACTCACCATGGCCAACTTACTGCCAGACAATTCGCCATGGTCAACTTGATGTGGGACAACTCATTGCAAGACAAAAATTACACTAATATCAAAGAAATGATGAAAAAGTATAATTAAAGAAAGGATGCAAAAGGAAGAACAAAATGAAATGTGAATGGTAAAAATTAAAATAATTTTTAATTTATTTTAAATAATTAAATAGAATTGTTAAATTGTCCCACAGTGAGTTGTCCCACGGCGAGTTGGCCACAGTGAATTGTCCTGCAGCGAGTTGGCTGTGGCAAGTTGTCCCATTCCTGCTGTTGGAACACCATTCTGTCCTCTCTTGTTCCCTGGAGAATTCATGTATTACTTTGTTTTTACTGCAATACATAATGGGGTTATATTTGTTTATACCAGGAAGATGTTAGTAAAGACTTTACCAATAGGCCCACCTAAACTCCTTATTTGCAGAAAGCAAGCATACAAAACATTACCTCAAGATGGAAGGAGAATTGTGAGTTTCTGTTATTTATCCCAGTGTGATCTTAGCTGTGAGCTAATTCCTGGATATATCCTCAATATGGGAAATGTCTTAAAATGATAGGTAAAGGTAAAGGTTCCCCCGCACACGCGTGCTAGTCGTTTCCAATTCTAGAGGCCGGTGCTCATCTCTGTTTCAAAGCCGAAGAGCCAGTGCTTGTCCGAGGACGTCTCCGTGGTCATCTGGCCGGCATGACTAGACGCCAAAGGCGCACGGAATGCTGTTACCTTCCCACCGTAGTGGTCCCTATTTTTCTACTTGCATTTTTACGTGCTTTTGAACTGCTAGGTTGGCAGAAGCTGGGACGAGTAACAGGCGCTCACTCTGCTATGCGGCACTCGGGATTCGACCCGCCAAACTGCCGACCTTCTGATTGACAAGATCAGTGTCCTAACCCACTGAGCCACCGCGTCCCTTAAAATGATACCTGCTCTGAAAACTCATAATACTGAGTTTCCTTTAAGAAGAAATGTAGACTTGGCCTTGGGAATGGAGAAACAATAACTAAACCACTTAGGAACTTTCAGAAAAGATTAGTCAGTTCTAAGAAAAAGGAGAGCATAAATAACCTAATGCTCAAAAGAGCTACACTTGATCTTATTTGTGTAAAATGGGACACAGAAACTGAGAGGCTTTCAAGATGTTTTACCCTACAGTATTATACAAATTCCTGGAATCCCTTCTGTGCTCAATTAATTGATCTTGTCTAAAGGCCTGACAACAATCTTGAAAGCCTTTCTCTCTCATCAGAAAGACAATGTATCTTGCCTTCCCATGAAATGTCCTTTTTCTAAGTTAGGTGGAAAGTGCCACAACTGTGGAACTACAGGTCACCTCAAGAGTATGGGTCCAAATTGTTCCACAACCAAATCTTCAGGAAACCTCATAAGTTCCCCTCCCAAATGCTTAACAGGACACCCTGAAAAAAATTAAGAAGTGTTCACATGGCAAATAACAGGCAGATATTATTCCTGTTATTTTTTGCTGATGCAGAAATACAATTTTCTGCACTTTAACTTTGGCACAACAACTAACTCCAAAAGATGAAACTACAATGTGTTAGTTTGCATTTCCCATGCAGTTATTACAGAAGCCTTTGCTAGTCAGAATGGGACAACTCCACACGGCCAGCTCGGTACGGCCAACTCACCACCGCCAGTTTGTTACCATCAAGTCACTGCAGAATAACTCCACATGAACAACTCGCAGTAGTGACAACTCACCATGGCTGGCTGGAGGGACAGCAAGTGGGCAGAGGGCAGAGTGGCAGTGGTGGCTGGAGGTTTCCCTTTTTCCCACACCCCCTCTCACCACTGCTGTCACTGCCACTGCACCCAGCTCCCACCCAAAGAAGCTGGGTATGGTGGTGACAGGCGGGTGGTGGGGAGGCGGCAGCAGCCAGGGTGTCCCACTTTCACATACATCCCCTCTCCCTGCTGCTGCCACTGCATTGAACTCCAGGCAGAAGAGACCAGGGACAACAGCGGCAGTCATGGCCGAGGTGGGCAGTGGTGTGTGTGTGAAAAATGGGACACCTCCAATGTTGTCCTGCAGCAACTTGGTGGCAGTGAGCTGGCAGAGGTGACTTGGTGCCAGCAAGCTGACAGTTGTGAGCTGGCTGCACCAAGCTGGCTCCACTGAGTTGTCCTAGATTTCTGTTAGTTGAGACAATTGCAGGACAATTTCTTTTAGGTGTAGTATTCTCAAGTTGAAAATTTGACAACACAGAATTTTTGCCACTCTATATCACATTTTCCTTGCATGTTCCTATACCCGGCATAGACTGGCTATAAATTCATAATCCAATTATCCATTAGGGGCAGGAAGCAATTTCTCTCTCACACACAAGAATCGACAGTCCCATTTACAAACATGCTACTTTTTTCCTTCTCTTCCTCCTATGCCAGCCTGCATTGCCTCCCACAGCACCTGATTTTCCTGATGTTTTGGTGAAAGAGGCAGTAGCTGCCTTGCCTTCTCATTGGATGTATGACCAGGGCTTTTTTTGTCATAGAACGCTCAGAACGGAGTTCCGGCACCTTTTTTTGGATGGAACCTTGTAGGGTAGGCAAGGCAGGCTGTATGACGTGTGAGTTCCGGCACTTTTTTCTTTTACAAAAAAAGCACTGTGTATGACTGTACTGTCAACTTAAAACCTAAAGCCAGAGCCTCCACAAAAGATAATAACCTATGTCTATGAAAGAGTTAATCACTTTAAAATAGTCTCAAGATGACATTCTGAAGAAAGCATTTATTTACTCTTCCATATATGCAGTATCTGCCAATATTTCTTGTAAAGCAAGGTAATTCCTTGAGAATTGTACACAATTACAGACTTCTGAATTCTGTAACCATTAGCAACCACTGTGCACTGCCTCTTATTTCAGATCTGCCAGATCACTCTCAGAAGTCATGCATTTTCCCTAAATTGGACTTAAGAGACTACAATTTAATCTGAATGGAAGAGGGTCATGAAAATTTAACAGTTGTTTTCCTGTTAAAATTCAGATGACATCCTGATTTTTTCAGAAGACCTACTCTTCTGAAGTTAATCAACTTTTGAAGAAAGAAATTTAAATGTTGTGCTCAAGAGCAAACCACCCTGAAAAATCTCTTTTGATGCATTACCCAAGCATCCAGATCCCACTCGCCCCTCTGCTGTGGAAATCAATGCCTTTGAATCAGCTTTGAGAGCTGTTCTCTGGCAGGCTTTGACAAAGGGAGAGGAGGGGTTTTTTTTTGTCCTTTCACCTTATTCTTCCTGACTGAAAGAAACTATGATATTTTCAAGTAAAGATCAATGGGCCATAAAGGCAATATTCCAACAGTGGAGGTATTTCTTGGGAGGTAGCAGCCCACCAAGAATGTGAAGCACTTGCACATGGCACAGACGCTCACTCCATGTCAGATCAGGCACACACATTTTCTACACATTTTTTGTGTCAACTAAGGCATGTTTCTAGTTCATATAAAAAGCTGTTACATGCACTCTCATGCAAGATTAAATATGACATTCCCTGGCCCTCTCCTCCACTATGATCTTGAAGCAGAGCAATTTTACTGTCCCCTCCCAACTCCTCCCCACAAAAGGGTCACTCGGAGAAAGAGGCAGTAGATCTGTTGGATTGGATTTGTTTGCAACGTGACCCATATGGGTCAGAGACCAGATGCCAGGGAGCTGCACCAGCCAGTTCTTCTCCTCATGACTGATGGATACTCCTTTCACAATCCTCTTTTATATATTCCTCTTCCTCTCAGGGAATAGATATTACAACTTTTCCACAATAACAGAGCTGTGGGACATGTAGTGAGGGTTCAAAACATTGCATCAGAATTTAAATGAAAGAGTGAACTCTGATGTCAAAGACAATGTTTCATCCTGCCGTGCCTGTTGCTGGGCTAAGACTGTGGTGAATAAGCCAGCTAGTTTATTCCAACCACACCTCTTCCATCCTATACTATGGAATATAGTTTCCCTGGATTTTGTTATTGATCCTTCTGCTATAAAAAGTAACATGACCCTTTTGGTGTTATAAATTTGTTTATTAAGATAAGTTATTTTATTCCCAGGAGGGACTGTCACTGATTTAGGAGACAGTATAAATCTTTTTAGACAATGTTTTTTTGGGTGTAGAAATTAATCATGTTATTTCAGATTATAGTACTCAGTATACACCCATGTCCCTTTTCTACTTATTGGACATTCACAGTCATTTGTCATCCTCTCATCATTCACAATCTAATGGACAACTGGAAAACATAAACATTTACTTGAACAATACTCATAGTCCTCAATTTACAACCAGTATCTTAGCAACAGTTTGAAGTTATGATGGACCCCTCCCCAAAGCTTACAAGATGTTTCCAAAGTTGCACTACCTGAACCCCTCCTGCATGGCCACATGACTCTATTTTGGGCACTTGGCAACCAACCTGCATTTATGGCTATTTGCAATGTCCTGTGAGAAAATAATACCCCATGACAAATAATGAGGTGCTCCTCTAGTCACCAAATCATTGATTAGCTCACCAGCATTCCTTTGCAGACCACAAAGATTTTTAATTTATCAGTGTGGGCCTTTCCCTTCTACAAGTTGCACAGACCTCTTCTAGATTTTCCTCTTGCCTTTCTGCGTTAACTACTTGGTCTGTCATTGAGCAAGAATTGACTTTGTAGGGAAGCATATTATCATTTGATGTATATTTAACATATGTTCTACCTTTATTTATTAATTATATAATATTTGTATGCAATCCACATAGTGAGGTTTGGGGCAACTTACAATAGAAAAAAATATATTTTTAAAATCATAAGATTAAAACATAAAAGCAGGGCTTTTTTTCTCATAGAACGCTCAGAATGGTGTTCCGGCACCTGTTTTTGCACACACTCAAAAAAGCTTTTGCACAAGCTATGGTACTCCCTCTATTGGCTTTCAAAAGCCAATAGGAATTACTGATGAGAGCGCCAAAAGACCTGGCTGGCAAATGTTGCACCGGCAAGTTGTCTGCAGCGAAGGTGAGTTGGTAGGAACTTTGCATCCCTCCCTGCTGTCCAACTAAACCATCTCAACTAGGTAAGTAAGAGAGGACAAGGAGTGGGAGGTGGGTTCTGTGGAGTCCATGTGCACTCCTTCCTTGTGCTCACCCGTGTCAGCCAGGCTGGTGGCGTACCCAGTGCTGGACCTGCGCCACCATCACCTCGCTCTGCATGCCTAAGTGGCCACCCTGCATCGCCTGGCCCGCACCACCTCCGCCACCCACCCCACACAGCCCCACTGTATAGAGCAGGCCACGCTGCTCCCACAGCACCAGCTGTGCCGCCTCAGGCTCTGGGGGGCAGCCCGCCACCAACACCCCTCGCACCTGTGACCCCAGCAGCACCGCCCACCCGCCTCCCCGCCTCCTGCACCCGCCAAGATGAGAGTTCCGGCACCTTTTTTTTTTTTTTAGAAAAAAAGCACTGCCTATTACTCATTGCATTCTTCCATCAGCATGCTGTCTTTTCTAATCTCCATTCAAGCACTGGATGTCAAAGCACAATTTTGAAATGAAGGAACAAGAAATTGAATGATAAGGGCTCATATGAGTGGAGTTTGCAGAGATGCAGTGCAGTCTGAACTCCAGAAGGAAGGACTGAAGTATAAAAATGGTTATTAACTAGACTAAGCCGATCACCCCAGTAGTCCATTCACCTCTCCTGGGCCCTTTAGAGAAGCAATAAAAATGCTAGTACAGCCTTAAAAAGGAAGACAAAGAAATGTTGATCACAAGGAGAAAGAATATTTAGAGGCCAGGAAAACTATGGAAAGCAAGGACAAGGGTGATAAGAAAAGAAAGAGAAACACCAGATTTTTATTACTATTATAACACGTGGTTTCTGTATTCTCAATAAACCTTTGTTTTTATAGCTCGACCTTCATTACTTTGCTATCTCTGACACCCTAACTTACAAGTATATTCTAATTTACATAAATCTCTATCAAAGGGTTGCTTTCTCTGCCATTGGACCATTTCTGGTCTCCAGTACATCAAAATAAACCGCAATTTATGCTTCTATGGATGGGTGTTCTGGTCTCCATTATTAAATGAGTTCATACTGGAGAATTTTTCCCTAGGCAGGTAACACGAGTGAGTAATGGACAACAATGCAAGACAATTACTGTACATATACCTTATACAAACATTGACTATATGAAGGAAAGGTCTCTCAGGTCATATGAAATTAATCAATTTTCTCTCAAACACCCCACAATAAGGGAAAATAGGACCCAAGAGCATCTGTACCCCCACAGCCATTTCTTTTGACTCCTCCAAACACTCTGTTTCACTTGACTTCTTAATTTAAAGCATCTTTTAGATTAAACATAAAATGGAACTTGGCTTGCAGCAAGGTAAAGATCCATCCTCTAATATTCTCTATTTAAGCAATGTACATCTTTATTTGATAGCCTGCCCACCTGCCTGGTAAAAAACAAAGTTGATTTTGAGGTAGTAGAAAGCATTTGGGAGGTTAGGCTTGGGCACTGATGGAGAGATGCATCATAAATTTGCTTTATAATAAATGTGTGATTTATGATTGGTCATTTAAAATGGAAGTCATTTTCTCAAACTGCCCACAACCTGCCTCCCCCCCCAAAAAAATTTCCAAATGGGCTTCCCAGCCTAGAATATTGCCTCATTCTGCAATACCCTTTGCCTGGCTGCTATCCATTAAAACAAAATAATGACCATGCAAAGTTCATTCTCCAGTAAACCACAGGCTAAGAGGAGATTCCTTAGAGAAACAAATAAGTAGGAACCGGTGATATGAATTGGTTGCAAAACAGAAGATACATACAGCAGCCGTAGTGAATGGAGACCTTCAAAGGCTAGTGAGGGAATACACTGTAGTGCATTGTAGCTGAGGATCCTAGGTGAAATTGAGAGAGGCAGAAACAAGCTGAGCAATCACATGTTGTGTAATTACATCCCATACATTGACTGTATTCCTCTCCCTAGTATTAGTTTTGCAAGTTGCACGAATAGGTAACTCATACAAAAATCTTAACTATTTTGAATCAGAATCTCTCTCCCCATAAACCCCATTTTGGACAGAGCTGGAAAGTAACCTTAGAGATCTTGTAAAGGCAACCTGCTTTGCACAGTAAAAAGCCACAGGGCAGGTGCCTTTATAAAGTCTCTAAGCAAATCCATACAATCTTCTTGCCCTGGCACCTGGAAGGCACACTAATACTTTCCTGAGAACGTAACTTTATGTGTCTGCCTGCATCTCAGTGACTCCCATGACTGGTTTAAAAATTTTTGAAGATGATATGCTTATCCTAATATTATGTAGGCAGTGTAAAGTGCATTAATGGGCATTCAGGAGGTGGCCTGACATGACGTGCTTTGTGATAGCAATCTTGTGACTTCAATTACTTCTGCTGGTTTCCTGTGGGACTAAGTGTCTTCATCCCTGACCTATTTCTCCTCTCTAAGTCTTCTTTCTGTTGTAAGGGAAATTGGAACTTTGCCACTTTTTGTTTTTGATTTTTTGAAAAATGGATGGGTGGACTGGTCCAGCTAGACAGGGAGAAGTCCTGAAACTGACAAGCTCATTCCTCACTTGATACTCTTTTCTGCCAAATAGTGGTTTGTTTGTTTTATTTTTAAAAAATAGGCTACTAGGAAAAGGAAAAAATAGTGCATGGCATAATTAGAGCATTAAGTATTCTAAATGGAATAGGCTTTTCAAATGCTATGATGGGCAAGGCTGGAATTGTAGCCAAACCACAGGCATTGGAAAGTTTTGTGCTAAAGCTGGATAGACAGCAGCTCAGCTTGGGCCTGTTCCAGGTACCTAGTAAGAATGTGCTACTGAGGCAGTAAGAGTTTGGATTTCCTGCTAGCTTTAGGATAGAAGGGAAACATGGCAAAAGAGTTGAGCGGATGTGGCCTTTTGCCCAGGTTTTCACCACAGGAACCCAATGATATCTGTCCCTGCAATCTGAACTATCACAACTGATTTTGATTCAGCTCTGTTAGAAAACACTCACAAAGTGGTTAGTTGGCTCATATTGGTGAAGGCATTGTTGCTGAGGAAGCTGATCTTATTGTTGCTCAGGTCTCTGCAAAACAGAAGCACAGTGCAGGTTCTAATATCACTTTTAGCTCTTATCTTTCTTCCTCTCAATTCTTAAGCAAACATCTACAATCGTCTGAAACTGCAGTTCTAGTACATCTATCACATATACTAGCTAGTAACATCATGACCATCTGCTTCTACTAAGACCTGCTATATACCCCCTTATTTTCTGCACCAGCTTTAAGTTGTAGCACTGCATCAATTAACAACACATTGATGTACAATTTATGTCTCTTCCTATTTATGCCTTGTCCAGTTAGATATGCAGCAAAGGAATCCAGTTCACACCTACTCATCTCAAGTCACCAAGTTGGAGAAAATGGATCTAGATTATGGTGAAGATCTTAGCAGTTTTCAGAACATCCTAGAGGGTGTTATGATCCTTATATTTAATCTACCATCTCCAGGAAAGACCATTGTAGGTTTCATCAGATGAGTAACTTCTTAGGGCATCTCGGACACTTACACCAGCTGCAAGTAACGGAAAGTGGAAAGTTGTCCTGGAATAAGGATGAATTGGTTGCCATCCAAATATCTGTAAGAATAATAAAAATATGTGCCAGAGATTACGATTGAAATGCTAAAAGAGCAAAGTTCAAGATCTCTCTGTGCAAAGTGTATAATATGAGGTTTGCCACCTTGTCTTGTTATTGCTATGCATTCATTAACATTATAGAGCAACAGAATGATAATTATGGCCCTTTCTATATGCCACAGGTTCACTATTTGTGGATGATAAATCAGAATGACAAACCTAATACCCCAATGAATACATTTGTCATACAGAAATAAAAGTTCAATTGTTGCTGAACATCCAAAAATATTTTTTTAAATCTTTCTTCATATAAATAGGAACAAAACTGCAAATATGGTGCAGCTCAAGAGACTAGATGCATTTGTCACTTTGCTGCTCCAAATCTAGAGAGTACAACCTGAGACCCATCCAGCCCCTGAAAAACTGGATACAACCCCAAATTATTCCAAAATTTGCTAGTCACATGTGTCATTTTTAATGTGGTTGGAGAAAACTATTAAATACATGGAAAACAATTACATTAACTGCATTTAATTAATATCATAGTTTTCTTCTAAAAGAAATTAGTTTTTGTACTGATGCCATCTATATTTTTGTTCTATTTTGGGGACTCTAGTCTCTAGACCACCTCAAAACCAAATGTGGTGGTTAGCCTAAAAAAATTGTGCTAACCCTTTAATCCATGTATACAATGTGCCCGTTGTCATAATGCTCCTTCCAGTCGATATCCTATGTATCTATACTCACAGCTCAGTAACATTCTTGGGTATCCCTTTGGGGAGACTTTTCAGGTGCTTATTGCTGCAGCGAACTACTGTGTCAAGGCAGGTGCACTCCTGGGGGCACTGAGGGCGTGGGAAGCAGAGGGTCTCCTCCTGACCTGACAAGGGACGAACCAAGAAGAATGCAATATGAGACTCCAGATATAAATATTGTCTCAAATCTTTGCAAGAAATTCTGGTTTTTCTATTAGTGTGTAGAAATATCAGGAACAATTAGAACTTGGGATGTTAATCAACTGATGTGATTAATCCACTACAAATAACAATGTAGCTTTTTATGGGAAGTGATAGAAAGGTTCCTTTCGAAATGGTGCCTTTGTATTGATTTACAAGGAGGTTTTAAGACAGAGAAGTACACTCAATAAGCTAAGTTACTGTGATTATTTTTTTCTGGGTCGCAGCCATTCCTACCTATCCTCCACACGAAGCCTATATATTGAAAGTAACTACTGCATTGGATCAAGGCCAATGACATACACTTGCTTGCCAAACTCACATGATTTATTCCTTTAGTGAATCAGTATTATCATAAAATATTTCTTTCATCAAGAAATTTCACTTACTTAATCTGGATGGTTAAACACCATAGCTAATTAAATTGCTTTGCCTTTAAGCAGCTGTTCAAGTTTAAAAAAAGAATGCTTAAAATCAGTAGACATAATTCTAGGAACCACTACATAATTAGAACTCCATGCATGTTTAGCAAAAATAACATTTCAGCTAATTTCTGGCTGGAAGATACTAGACTGGTTTTCTCTACTTTGGTGCTACTCTTCATTGCTTAGTTTCTATATATCTAAAGGACACAGAGTTGTGTAGTTCGTATTAGACCAGTGGGTTATGCCCATGTATTTGTAACTGAGATAGCCAAGGTCAACCCTGAAATATGGTAATTTCCATCCAAAGAGTAGGAAGAGGGCAGAAAACTGAACAATTGTTTTACAAATTGCAGCTCTCAGAATTTCTCAACAAATTCCAAAGGAATTTAAAGTGACTCATTGCATGTAACTCCATTCTACTCCTTATTTTCACATGCAGTTTTTTGTTGTTTTCATAACAACCTGTTATGCTCTCCTCATTTCAGTCAGTGAAAAGTGTTGCTTTTACATCTTTTGAATGACTTGCCCAAGTTGGACCACTAGAGGTCTGACACATTAAAGTGAAGGAAAAACTAATTCAGTTATCATTTCAATGCAAAATTCAAGTTTTCATAACCTATCTGCAGATTTTCCTGATATTCTGATGTAAATTTCTAAATAAAACATTCATACAAAAATAGTTTGCTGATTGGGACAGATTAAAAAAACTGGAAAGTAAGGCAGAAAAAAGGCACACAAAAATGTGTACATTAGTAAAAGTTGCATGATATATATGCATATGAAAGGAAAATACTTGCAAAAATGACTGGACTGAGCAATATAAATATTATATTTAGCTAGGTGCATCAAAATGTGCAAACTGATATATCCATGGAACTGAACAATATGATTCAAAAGTAAAAATCTAAGCAAAATTTGTTGAAATATAGAATGAGATTGTCTATTATTTTGCAGTGTCTGTTTATGTGAGTGCCCTATGCTATTTTAGATAGCATAATTATAATAAATTTATAATAATTTATAATAAATAATTTATAATAAAACAATGTTGTATACAGAAGTGGGATAAAGAAGTCAATTAGAGCTTTGCAGCATGCTTAAGCATGATTCTTTATTAATCTGGATTACACTGCTCTTTTAGAAGGCACAGGATGGTTTGGCACACATATAAAAGAAACCTCACTGTAAAACTTGCACATTTGCTTTGTAGTCCTTGCTATTACCCAAAATATGAGCGCCCATAAGTTACCTTCCTCACACCTGAAGTCGGGGAAGGCAACATCCTGCAGTGGGATTTGGCGCAGAAAATCTGGATTGTGGCAGCGTGGATTCCCAGTCACAATCTTTCTCTTGCGAAGCCAATCACCCAGCCAGGCCAGATGACAATTGCAATTGAAGGGGTTAGCCAGTAGGTTCCTGGGTTCAGAGGTTGTGTAAAGAAGATAAATAATACCACTGTCAATGGAAATTTTAACTGCCTGCAATTGGAATTAAGTTCCAATTCATGATGACGTTTCTGAGAGCAGAGAATAGTTTGGAAAGGAAAAATAAAATAAAAATCTGGGAGAAAGGACCAGGTGGTATATTTAATTAAAAATTCCCTTCCCCACAACTCACAGAGTAGAGAGTGACTGCAACGTGTCAAAAGCCCCCGGTGAAATAATGTTGATCTGATTGTCATACAAGGAGAGAAGGCGCACGTTGCGCAGCCCAGTGAAGCTGTCATTGTGAATACAGTTGATGCGATTGTTCCTCAGCATCCTGGAGAGAAAAGAGAACATGGGGAGTGTTGTGTAGTGGGTCCGACGCAAGGAAGAGACGCCAGCCGGAGTACGTGTTCAGCTCTTTATTGGAAGGGGGGGGTAGCGTACTGGGGAATGAGGGTTACCTGGCCTCCTTAAATACCTAGCCAGGTAAGCGGACAGCCAATGGGGTTGGCCCTAGGTTTCCCGCCGAAACTGGGTTTCCCGCCAAAACCGTTCAGGCCAACGCCCCCTGGTGGCTGTTGCTATGCAGGTGCCTGCATACATAACAGGGAGAAGCCTTTTTGTAGTAACAATTATTTAGTTGTCAAGAAGAAACATCAATATTCTGCAAAATGGTGCTCCTCCCACCACCCCCAACCTACTACTCTCAGTTAGGGCTGACTTACAGTGTTCGCAGCCCATCCAAGCCCCGGAACATGGAGCTGCGCACTGACTCCAGCTGGTTAGCAGTCAAATGCAATTCACTCACGGAGGCTGCCCCCTCAAAGGCCCCATCCTCAATCTCTGAGACTTTGTTGTTGCTCAAATTTCTAGGGAAGCAAGGAGCAGGAAGTCAATACAGGAAGAGCTGCATCTTGGTTCATCTGCATCTTAGTGCATCTTAGTTCACAGCCTACCAGGCTTCAACAGTAACAAAGCAAGACTAGTTCTGATAGATCCAACGCTGGAAGGGTGTTTTATTTAGCAGCTTTTAATTCTCCCCTAGACTACTTCTGCATCCACTTGAATATCTATCATAATTTTTGGCCTAATTTTTTAACCGGAAGCATATTTACATCTGTTTCTTGAAGAAAAACACTAGTTAAAATAACTGTGTATTACTTCCACTATTTGAAGGAATATGCCTCCCCAAATTGCTAGGGATTGTGGGCAGGAGGGCGTTAATACACAATGCGGACTTCATATATGCAGGGAGACAGCAGATGGATCCAGCATAGTTCTTTATATCTGTTTATACCAATGCCTGTAGGAACTTTGATAGCTCTCCCTCTGCCACATCTTTTTAAAATATTGCTATGCTATAAAGCCCACTCCAAAATCCTATATAAGGAGCAATGGGTTCCTAGAAGCTCTCATCCATATAACTCACATTTTCTTTAAGTGTGGAAGTTTCTTGAAGATACCTGTCGCCTCCACCACTGTGATTTCATTGTTATTCAGGCGTCTGCACAGGAAAGAAAATAAAATAAATGTGCAAGCCTGGGAGCAAAGACTTACAGTGCATGAACAATATAATACCCAGGCTTTCTTATACACAAATCAACCAGAATAAGCAAAAAAATGAAGTGAGTGGCATAGTGAAAGTTTGGGGATTTCCTAAGAAGGACATGAGCATTTGTACAGAGTTCTCTGAAGGGGTTGCACATGGAATTGGTTTTATCTTATTAAGGAACAGTGGCTGAATGCATCCTAAAAATAATGACCTCTGGCATGGTCTCATGGGTGAAGAAGCCATAGGGAAGACAAAGAAGGAAAGAGCATTCTGTTTGGATTATGGGGAAAAAATAATGAATGGATGCTCATTGATGGACAGGGCAAGTTCAGATCTTACAATTCAGCAGTTGCCTGCGGGAGGCGCTCTGGGATCTTTGTCAGCCTCAGATTGGAGCATTCGACTACATTGGCTTCGCAGCGGCATTTGGCCGGGCAAACCACATCACTATGGCATTCACTATTCAAATGATAATCCTCCGTACCTGTCAGAAAAAGGAAATGTGAGTTAAAGATAGCTGTACTGCTAGGGAACCTTCTTCTAGATCTAGAAGACAATAAGATGCCCCTTACTACTCTCTGCCCTTGGGTATAATCATTGTCACTCCTCTGCACAAAACAGAGGAGAGCAGGGATCATCTGCAACCCCCCCCCAAAAAATTCCGTTCTCTACCCCAGTGTTTTTCAACCACTGTTCCGCGGCTCACTAGTGTGCCGCGAGATGTTGCCTGGTGTGCCGTGGGAAAAATTGAAAAGTAATTATAAAATACTTTCTTTGTGTTTATTTGATTCCTATTCAAGAGAATTACTTTATATATAGTCAATATAGGCACAGAGTTAAATTTTTTAACATTTTCTAATGGTGGAGTGCCTCGTGATTTTTTTCATGAAACAAGTGTGCCTTTGCCCAAAAAAGGTTGAAAAACACTGCTCTACCCCTGTGCTCTACGTAAAAAAAAGCCTGATGGATCAGCCTGTAAGGGTATTAAGCTAAATTTTTCATTGGTTCGCCTTCCAATTGTACTCTTGCATTTCACATTCAGGAATAAAGGCACTTCCACATAAGTGTTTTATGTCACTTTGTCAGATCAGGATCTGGATTGATCTCATGATGCTTGCTTTTAAAAGTTAACTCTATTTATCATTCTGTTCTGAAAGCCAATTTCCCCACTGAGATTTCCAGTTCATCTTCTGACTGACTATGGCTACCCATCGCTCCCTCCATCTGCTTCAGAAGTGGGGGTTCTGTTTTGGGAGCTGCTGTAGCAACATGCAGTCAAGGTCACTGTTACTGGGGGAAAGTTCCTGGTTGCATAATTACAGGTAGTCCTCAACTTGCGGCTGCAGTTGAGCCCAAAATTTCATTGCTAAGTGAGATATTTGTTAAGTGAATTTTGCCCCATTTTATGACTTTTCTTGCCACACTTGTTAAGTGAATCACTGCAGTTGTTAAGTTAGTAACACGGTTGTTAAGGGAATCTGGCTTCCCCATTGACTTTGCTTGTCAGAAGGTAGCAAAAGGTGATCACATGAGCCTGGGACAGTGCAACCGTCATACTGTAAATATGAGTCAGTTGCCAAACATCTGAATTTTGATCCTATGGACTATGGAGATGCTGCAATGGATGTAACTGTGAAAAATGGTCATAAGTCACCTTTTTCAGTACCATTGTAACTTCAAACAGTCGCTAAACAAACAGTTGTAAGTTGAGGACTACGTGTACTAGCATATTATCATTTCACTGGGAAAACTTTGGAAGATTTCAGTGCAAGTCTATATTTTTTCTAATCAACATTTCCATGGTGAATAATTGGGCAAATGGATACAAATACATCCATATAACCAATTGTAGCTTAGGGGTAAGGACACTGAATTATATTCTTTGAACTTTCCTGTTGGTCAGCTAACACAAATCAGGATGAGCACTGATTAGCTCCTGATGTTTTCTACATATTACCAGTATTTTGAGTTCAGTAGAACTAAAAGTGATGCAGGACCAAATTTAAACCATGTTGTGCATGACTGAGATGTGAAAACACTGTCATTTGATAGGCAGTGTGATAAGTAATATGTTAGACAACGTGAAGTCATCCTGATGTATAGGGCTACAATCTAGGAAACTCCATAATCCCCACTCATCCTGACCAGTGGTAAGGTATAACAGAAGTTATACTACAGCACACAGAACATATCAATTTTCCTAGCATAAAAGCTTAGTTTCAGAAGAAACACTAACTTCCTCTGGCAACTTTTCTCCACTGACCTAGTAAAAGGAACAATTGAAAGTCAATGCTAGATGTGAGAAAGGCAAGCGCTACAGCACTTAAGACGAAATTTGGTTATCCTGTTCATAACAAATTTTCTGCGTGTATTTATTAAATTTATAAGGCTATCCAGTTCCGTAGCAAGTATTTTTATTTTTATTTTATTTTAATTCCATTTATATCCCGCCCTTCTCCAAAGACTCAGGGCGGCTTACAAACAATAATACATGAACTGAACTATATTTTTCAAAGATCCTGGAGCATTGGGGAACTACCAGAGGATGGAAAAAATGGGGAACTCATCAAATTTGCAGACGACACCAAGCTGGCAGGAATAGCCAACACTCCAGAAGATAGGCTTAAGATACAGGAGGATCTGGACTGACTTGAACACTGGTGGCTATCTAACAAAATGAAATTCAATAGTGAAAAAAGTAAGGTTCTACATTTAGGCAAGAAAAACCAAATGTGGTTCCTTGCTCAATAGTAGTAACTGTGAGATGCATCTTGGAGTCTTAGTGGACAATCACTTCAATATGAGCCAGCAGTGTGCTGCAGCTGCCAAAAAAGCCAACACAGTGCAGCTGCCAAAAAAGCCAACACATATTAACAGAGGAATAGAATCAAGATCACATGAACTGTTAATACCACTTTACAATGCCTTGGTAAGGCAACACTTGGAATACTGCATCCAGTTTTGGTCACCACAATGTAAAAAAGAAAGAATACAAAGAAGAGCAACAAAGATGATTAGGGGACTGGAGGCTAAAACATATAAGGAACCGTTGCTGGAATTGGGTATGTCTAGTTTAGTGAAAAGAAGGACTAGGGGTGACATGATAGCAGTGTTCCAATATCTCAGGGGTTGCCACAAAGAAGAGGGAGTCAAGCTATTCTCCAAAGTGCCTGAAGGCAGGAGAAGAAGCAACAGATGGAAACTAATTAAGGAGAGAAGCAACCTAGAACTAAGGAGAAACTTCCTGACAGTTAGAACAATTAACTATTGGAACAACCTGCCTCCAGAAGCGGTGAATGCTCCAACACTGGAAGTTTTTAAGAAGAGACTGGACAGCCATTTGTCTGTAATGGTATAGGGTTTCCTGCCAGAGCAGGGGGTTCGACTACATCAGTGATGGTGAAACTTTTAGAGACCAAGTGCCCAAACTGCAACCCAAAACCCACTTATGTATCATTGGGTGCTGGGTGGGCATGACCCATTGGGTGGGTGTGGCCAATTGGGTGGACATCGGCCATTGTGTGGGCGTGGATGAGGTGGTAACGGCAGACTGGGTGGGACTAAAAAGTTCAATCAATTCCAACTTTGTGAGATTTTTTTTCCCCGTGAGAAGTTGAAATTGATTGATTGATTGATTTTTTTTTTGCACATGGCGGCGGAGGCCTAAAGCAAAAAGGTTTTATAAAACCCATCTGAAGGCCTAGGACTGGGGCGACCGCACGCATGCCCACAGAGAGGGCTCTGCGTGTCACCTGTGGCACACGTGCCATAGATTCGCCACCACGGGACTAGATGACCTCCATCATCATCATCATCATCATCATTTACAGTAGTGGCCAAAATTGTGGAAACCTTTTGGAAAAAGTGTATTTTTTAGGTTTAATGGCTAATAACACCACCTTTTTTTGGAGTAGTACCATAAAATTATATATCAACGGAAAGATAATTTAATCAAGAATGTAATGCAACACAGTTTGTTCAATTATCTGTACTGTATTCTATGAAACGTTATAGCCAAATAACCAGAAAAAGGAAGCACAACTTGCTTAAGTTGATATCAGGTAGCTTTCCTTCACCTGATTGTAGCCAATGAGCATGAGTGTTTAGAGAGCCAATCAGGTGCCATCTTGTTTTGGCAATGAGCCAATCAGATCACAGTAGGGTTCAGTTATTGATGTCATGTATTGAAGCTGAGAGGAGGACATTTGTCAGTGTCTTATGTGATCGCTATCAAGTTGGTTGGGTTTTTTTGTGTTCTTTCATTTAGTGAGCTTGTAAAACGTAATAAAATTAAAGTAATGGTGCAAAGAGTTGACTGGTTGCCCAGAAAGCGATATAAAATAGTATTATTAAGTGAACAAGGCTACAGTTATAAATAAATTAGAAGAAAAATTGGTGGAAACTTAACCAAAGGTGGCAAATCTACTGTACACTTTCCCCAAAAGATTTCCACATTTTTGGCCACTACTGTAACTAAAAAAAAACCAAGTAAAGCCTAGAAGCTAGAAAAGAAAGACTGTTCATTCTAAACCCCCTCCCCACATGTAATCCAATCTAAACCAAGGAAAGACTATGTTTTAAGGGTTGTTTTAAACACGGTTGGGAAAAGAGAAGACAATGTTGTCCCAGAGGGCACATGAAGAGTGAAGGCACGTTTTCTAGATCCCATCAGATGATACTGCTTAGTAGGTGGATCCTAGAGTACTCTGACTCTGGACAACCATACACAACAGGCAAAAATTACAGAAGACTGATGCGCCCTTAGATAACAAGGCTTATGCCGTGAAAGATTTTACAGGTAATAACCAGTACCTTGAGCTACACCTGGAAGTTTTAACATAAGTTATTTAAACATAAGCCATTCAATTGCACTTGGAGGTTTTAAGATAAACCATTCATCTTAATAGGCAATGCTTATATGTCTGCCCAGCAAAGAAAGGACACATAGGTATATGCATTCAATTGATATATTAATCCCAGCATATCCCATTATAGCATTTTCCTCTTACCTGGAATGAAGTATTGTTCCTTGGCTGTAAAGAAAGTGGGCAGAGTATTAATGTAAATGCAGCAAAACACAACTCTTTCAGGCATATTAGAGCAAGCATGCAATATTTTTTTTCCAGATTAAGAGGTTAGAACACTCAGTCAAACAATTTATAGTAAACAGATTTATCTCTGAGTTCTAGACATTAAATAAGAGGTTGAATTGCAGGCTAGTTGGTCATTGCAACTAAGCCATTCCTGTTGGTCTAAGTTCACGTTCAGGGTTTAAGATGGCTTATGGTTTATATGTATCCTGATCCCTTAGATCTCTGGGCACAAGAAAATTTAAAATGGGGGATGTGGAAATGCAAAGGAGGCAACATTTTGGGAAGGAAGGAAGGAAGGAAAGGGTGAGAGAACATTTCTACTTGTTCATTAGAGTCTATTGTGTGTTGAGACAAAATCACTTGAAAGGTGTGCTAGAACATACAAAGGGCATCCATTATCAATCTCCTGGACCCAAATTCAAAAGCAACCCTATAGCAGGAAAGCAGTTCATACGGGAACAGCGGAATTTCTTGCTCTTGATCTGTCCAATGCGCTTGTTGGCCAAGCGCCGGGGACTGGCACAACGAGCACCACTTGTCTCGATAGGATTGGCACGCAAGAAGTCTGCCAGCCACTTCAGGTTGCAGTCGCAAATAAACGGGTTCTGGGCCAGATGGCTGCAGTAGGAAAGAAAAAGGAACAACTGAGCATAACCATTCAGGAATCTGTTGGCAGCTCAGCTGTTTTTAGCCAGTGCAAAGCTGAATGCTTTTTCAGTAGCCCCTTTCTTTGGCTTCTGCTTAGTCGCCAGAACATAGAGGCTTACCAATGGCTGTGGAATATCCTCTAGGAATTTATTTTATTATATTTATTAATGAGTTTTGTATTCATTAGGTTTATAGTCTATCTTTCTTGCAGGACCTCAAGACTTTGAGTGTTGGAGCACTTTGTCCTCCAATTTCCCCCCCCCCTCACTCCAACCTCATGAGATGGTTTTTTCTGAGAGATGACCGAAAGTTGCCTAACAAGCTTCTGAGACTGAAGTTGGGCTTGAATCTGAGTCTGCCCCGTTATAGCCCAATACATTAATCAAAACACCACACCAGGTCAATGAGCCAGAATCTTCCTATGAGAACAAGACTTCTTGTTTCTTTTTAGATGATTTATCTATTGTAATCTCCTGGTTCTCCCCCCCCCCCCAGATTCTGGCTCGCCTTCCCCTTGGCACTCTGGAATTCAAACCTTTTACCACCCTTCTACCCCCGCCCCCTATTATCACTGAACAAATCTGAAGCCAGCACTCACAGTGTCTGGATGGCACGCAGGGTGGCAAAAGTCCCTTTGGCCAAGGTCTGGATCTTGTTGTCATAAAGAGAGAGCAGTGCGAGGTTCTGCAGGTCAGCAAAGGCATCTGCTCGAATGCAGTTAATCTTGTTGGCATTCAGTAGCCTGGAGTGATGGAGCAACCATACTATAGTAATGTGTGCACATGCTGTGATAACAGTACTGGATATCACACAAAATTACTTGCTTGTTATGCAAAAGACCTACCCATGTGCACCCAACCACGTCACTAGCAAAGCCCAGGCAAATAAATTCAACCTGTATTTTAATCTGAAGTCATCTAATGCATACTTCCAAATCAATATGGAAATTAAACAAAGTTATTCCTTAATATTTGCATCTTTCAAACGGCCAATACATTTTATAAATAAATAAATAATATTTGCATTGTTCACTCTTTCTTTAATGTACAATTTTGCAAGCAGTTTCCATGACTCAGTTAAATGTGGTACGTTATTCCTACTGAGATGTGCATTTTTATATGAATACAACTAATGCACACCGCAGTAGGAAAGAGCGAACACACACACACACACACACACACACACACACACACAAACACACATTACAATGAAATGCACAGGATGATCTGTATGACTTTTCATGTAGTTGTTTTTAATGAGGAACTGATGCAAAAATGAGATGCCATTCATTTAAGGTTGGACAAATGACAAAAAGTATACAGCTATTTATCCATCCCTAATTCAAGCCAAGTAAAGGGATAGAGAAAAGTGCACAGGGAAGATTTATAGGACTAAAAACAAACAATGTTTCCATCTGGAATTATGCAGATGGAAGGGGAGTAAAGGTAGGCTAGGAAGAGACGCAGATCCTGATGCTGGAAATGAAATGATAACAACTAGATGTGAGAATGTGGGAGAAAAATATAAATGAGTAAGACAAGCAGTGAGGAAAATAGAGCACATTTTCACCAGTTTTTAAGCAACTGGGGAAGCTGTTGTTTTCTAAAAATATATAATAACTATGTTGCTGGAAATGAAGTTCTAAACGATTGTAATAGAGGTATCTAAAGGTCTCCTACTATGCTGGTATCTAGACAGCCATTTAGCTATCATTCTTATTGGTGCTTACAGTAGTTGTAGTGCATAAAGGCCCCCAAATACTCCTTTGGGCAACTCTGTGATCTTGTTCCCATACAAGACTCTGGAAAAGAAATAAAATCAGTGCTTGTATTAGTGATGCCTTATATAATGTATCGAGAGAGGAGGCTATCAGGCATTATTCAATATTGGGCTCACTTTTTAATGCACAGTTTCCTTATGTCACACACAACAGCAATATTTTAGTATTTGAAAAGTTTAAAATCTGGGTTCCTATAAGTACTGTATCCAATACGCCCAAAATATGCAGCTGTTTTAAGTCAGACGAATAGCTAAAACTCTATAAAGCAGCACTTTTCAAACATTTCACTGCACACCCCTTGAAAAGAAGAATTGTAATACTGTAGTATAATTAATCAGCGTAATGGCCTGAAAACCTGATTCATAGAAACATTTTCTCTCTGAAATAACTAACTATGAAAATGAATAATGAGGTAACTATTCTACACATTGTATTTAGGAGGTGAGCCGAATGAATTCAGCAGGATCTGGAAACTGAAATAGCTACAGAAAATATTGGTCAAAGAAACAGGGAACAGAGATTGGCATCTTCAGGGAGCTCCAGCTTGGCATTTGCAGGATATTGTAAGCAGTTACTCTGGCTGGCATCAGTTAAGTTGTGCAAGTGGAGTCATGAAAGAAGAACATTCTTGCCCAACATGCAAGCAGGATTTTGCATCCTTAACTATAGTAATGCATTCCATATGGTATTCCCCACTGACTACTCACAGAGAGTTGAGTGAACGAAGGCCTTGGAAGGCATCAGGTGCAATTTCTGAAATCTGGTTGTTGCTCAGGTCTCTAGAACATATAGGACAAAATCAACATTCATAAACATTCAAAAGCCTTGCCACTTTTCTTTCCTGTAAACTATTCCCCCAAAGAGTCTATTTGCCATTTCAAGCTTAAAAGTCTTGAAATAAGTGGATAAGTAGATATTTTCTGTGATAACGATGGACAGCAAAGGGACCACTTGACAACCTTGGAAAACTGAAATAATATATAACCCTTGGCCTATTCCTTATTTCTTCCATTCTTTACCCATATAACGTAATATATTCTTGCATCACCCTCCTGAGAGTCAGAGTTGGATTCATTCTTCCTGTTTAGAAGAGGATTGAATAAATGCAGATTAAAATACACTTATTTGTGTTTGGAAAGGCAAATTGTCTTCCAGTTCTGAAGATGGAGCATGGAAAGAGAAGACCTAAAGCAAAAACTGAGAACCACAGCTCCCAACCTACTACCCGAAAAAATGTTAGGAACTGTAGATAGCCACACCTGTGGATTTCAAATGCCTTATCTCTGACCTAGGTCTTATCAGCCTAATTTGCTGTTCAATTTATCCTTTCCTCACTAGCTATCATTCTCAGCTGAATAATAGATAGACATCAAGGATAAAGAGTTAAATGCATGATGAGCAAAGACTCCACAAGGCCAAAGAAGCATAGACTAAACCAAGTTGGTGAAAAATGTAATTGATAGAAGCAGAATGATTGGATGGACATGATCTATATCCAGACACTCACATCCTACGCAGTTTCTTGTATGATGAGAAGGCTCCAGGGGGGATGGACTTGATGCCATTGAGTTCCAGACGTCTGTGTTATAAGCCAACCATTAGAAAGAAAACAACTGGAGTACACCAATAAAAATAGATGAAATACCACATTATTCAATAGGGGCACTGTATAGAGCAAACAGAATCATCTGCGTAAGAGAAAGGAGAGTTCTGTCCTATCTGTACATGAGTCAAACTAGCATGACTTTCAGCTCAGCTTGCCAATTAATTAATAATATTTTATACAATTAAATTGATGTATTATAGGTTTTGGAAATCCATGCAGTTTTACGTTTAGTGAAGTAGTATAATCATTAATACATGCTTTGTTATTCAACACATTGTACTTTCATTTGCAAGCTACTTATGTGGATGTAATCACATGATCACACAGTAAACAATTTCTCAATTATCTGAATCTACAAATCTACATAATTCATTTTCCTAGTATATTTACATGGACATAATACATCAGAAATGTCAAACACAAGGCCCGAGGGCCAGATCCGGCCCGCGAAGTGGTTTCATGTGGCCCGCAAAGCCATCCTGGAAACAGTGAGGGAACGGCCCCCACTGCCTTGGCCCTGGCCCAGAGACCCTCCTTCTGCCAGAGACCCTGAGATCTGTCCCACTCTTGCCCAGGCCCCCATAGGCACCCTTGATGCGAATGATGTAGAGCTGGCCACACCCACCCAGTAGGCCATATGCACTCTGGCCACGCCCACCCAGTAGGCCACGCCCACCCAGGTCATACCCACCCAGCCCCCTGAGGGCAACCGCAATGCTGATGCGGCCCTCAATGAAATTGAGTTTGACACCCCTGTAATACATGAATTAGCTACAAATTATATTTAAGCCTAGATAAAATACCCATCAAATGACTATTTAAAGCATATTACTTAAGGTAGTTCTCATATTTTGCCTGCATAATAGAACTATAGGGCCAATTTGATAAATGAAGAAAGCATAAGAATATGTTATTTTTTTAAAAAACTTGCACACATTTGAATACATTGATGTTCCACTTTCTTCACTTAAATAAACAAAAGGTGGGTTCAGACAACCATTCATGGATTCATTCATGCAATTTATATGGCTGTCCATGCCATACAAATCTTAATGCGCTATACTAAATTAAAAACAACAAATAACACCTGACAAAATAAAATGAACTACAAATAAGAAGTTATTCAAATAACCAGAACAATTAAAGCAGAGTTGTAAAACTACTTGGCCCAACAATCTCTTGGGAAGAGCTAAGTCTTTGAAAATTTTGCAAGGCAGATAGGATAGAGAATATCTGGATCTTGAGTGACAATGATATTTATAGGGCAGATGTGGTGACAGAGAAGGCATTATCTCATGTCCCATCAACGCTTGTGATGGGGAGACATAATCAAAGATAGGTGGTCCTGCCAATAGCCAGGCTTTATGTTGTGAATGGCTCCATAGGAGATAACTAGAACCTTGAATTGCATTTAGAAGCCCACTGGCAGCCAGTGCAGCTCATGAAGTAGTAGTGTTACTTGAGGTGCACCCACAGCTCCCTACAGCACTGTATTCTGGATCAGCTGTAGCTTTCAAGTGCTCTTCAAAGGCAAACCCATGTAGAGCGTGTGCCAGTAATCCATGTTAGAGGTTACCTAGTCATCAGTGACTATGAATAGGGTTTTCTTCCAGCCCTTAACTGCTTCTCAGGCAGAAGCTGTAAGTGTAGGAGGACCATCAGATTGTCTTCAAGTCTGATATGGCAGTGCAGCCCCCTCCAGAGCCAAAAATAAAAAATCTCCAGGATACAATTGCCTCCAACTCCATTACTACTAGCTCACATAATTGTTCCCTACCCAACATGTTCCTACTCACATCTCTGTCATGGTTTCTGGTAAGTTTGCAGGGATGGCTGTTAGACCTTTGCCACGGCAATCTACAATGCCATTGCTACAAGTACACATGGCAGGACAGGACCCAGATGAAAAACTGCAGATGTGAATCCTGGTAACATCATCTTGGCCTGGAGAAATAAAATGAGAAAGTTATTGGATTCACTATACAAAATAAGCAAAGATTAAGTGCTTCTGCAGTGCACGTAGGGAGACAGACTTTTGTACATGCACTTAATCTTTGCTTGCAGATATTATGTTATAATGTGGGGAATATTTGGCTTGACCTAAGCAAAGGAATTTACTCAATTAACTGACAGTTGTGAGCAACATCTTTCAACACAAGTTCGCACAGTATAAACAATAGTTAAATTTGTGTAAACTCTTCAAAGGTGAAATAAAAATACAATTCTTGTACCACTTTTAACTTTTTCCCTGTGCAAGCTGGAGTGTGGACTAGAAATACATAAATATCTAAAAATAATAAGTTCATATTTGCTTTGAGACTGCAAGAAAAGATTTGCCTGCTGGAACTGATACCTCACTTCGGTCAACCAGACCTAATACTGAGTTCAAACGTTGAGGGACAGCAAATATACAAACTGTAAAGAGAAAGGGGCAAATATGCATTTCGACATGTCTGAGAAGTGCAGTGAGCAAAGAAGCTACAGAGAATAGAAAAAGTAGGATAGTAATGTGACAAAACAAAGAAGGTAAACAACTTATATCATTTAACGATCTCCGAGACATAGAAGCTGTACTGGGAGGGATAATCTGAGATGGGAAAAAAGATGGGAGAAAATGAGAAAAGATTTAACACACACACACAATGTCTTTTACAGAAAGAAAAAGTTGAAATTGGAGGCAGCAGGAAGCTAGTAGTAATATTGTAGATTTTTTAAAGAAAAAGGATAGCTAGTGAGTGAAGATATTATTTAATTTTAATTTAATTTAATAATTTGATTTCTATACCGCCCTTCTCCCGAAGGACTCAGGGCGGTGAACAGGGCAATACACAATAAAAATATTATACAAAAATTAAAAAGTCATTAAACATTATGCCCTTAAAATTAATACATATTACAATTAAAACTATTTATAAAAACCCAACCCCCCTATGCTGTCTCCTTAAGAGATGCAAGTTACAGTGTGTTCGAAAATCACTGAAGTGGAATTAGAATAAACATTTATGCGGAAGAAGGAAGCTAGCATGACATAAGATCTATCTGTCTGGTGCAAACATCCAAAGGGAGGAAACCATTCAAAAGCATTAACACTGTGTTAGCTGCAAGAGGTTGCCAATTAAATTTTTTACTTGAAGCCTTCACTTAACTCTTTGGAAAATTTAGTAATAGCTCTACACCTTGCTACAGCTTAGGACAGGCACACTACTATATTAACAGAAGCAATATTATTGAAGGCAAGAAGAAAATTCATCTTGGAATGGTAGAGTAATTAAGTAATAACACAATTTGCTACATTGCCTCCTTCTTTGAAGGCAGATGCCAGAAAGTAGGGGGAGGGAGAAGTAGTTGTGAAGCTCTGATGCATGCATTAGTTGAATGTCACTTGGATAATTATATGACCGAAGGAGTAAATCTTACAGAGAAATAAATGTATTTCTATCCTTGATATACCTCAAACAATAATAATTGGTTCACATTTAGATCTTTGTATGCTATATGTTATTTGATCAATGCAGATAACTCATGACAAACAGAATTCTCTTCAAAATTATAATTGTTGTAGCATGAAACAATTTCTGCTGTGCATTATCTATAAAGTGAAATAGGAATGCTGAGGTCATCATATTATAAAAAACAAAGTGTTCATATATATATATATATATATATATATATATATATATATATATATATATATATATATATATATATATATATATATATATATATGTATACATATATGTATGTATACATATATATATATATCAAAAGCAATCAGCCCAGGTTCGAATCTCAGAAGGGTATAGCTGGCTGAGGACGACTAAGGAGTCAGAAATGCATCTCAGTTTCCCTTTAATTCTTTGTTAGTAATTTACACAAATATATGAATTGTCCGGTGTGACTACTGCCTGTTTGATGGCCTTCAAGATAGGCTGAAAACAGGAAATAAAGATTTGCCCCATGTTTGGGGCCTAGCAAGGTAATCTAAATAGTTAACATTTGAAACATATCTTCCCTTGCAGAAAAAAGCTAACAGAGCGAGAGGGACCTTGTGGCTTAGAGGCAAATAACACTGCCTTGTATGCAATCAGCCCAGGTTCGAATCTCAGAAGGGTATAGCTGGCTGAGGACGACTAAGGAGTCAGAAATGCATCTCAGTTTCCCTTTAATTCTTTGTTAGTTGTTGTTGTTAGTTGCGAAGTCGTGTCCGACCCATCGCGACCCTATGGACAATGTTCCTCCAGGCTTTCCTGTCCTCTGCCATCTTCTGGGCTCCATTTAAGCTCACGCCTACTGCTTCAGTGACTCCATCCAGCCACCTCATTCTCTGTCGTCCCCTTCTTCTATTGCCCTCAATCTTTCCCAGCATTAGGCTCTTCTCCAGTGAGTCCTTCCTCCTCATTAGGTGGCCAAAGTATTTGAGTTTTAGCTTCAGGATCTGGCCTTCTAAAGAGCAGTCAGGGTTGATCTCCTCTAGGACTGACCGGTTTGATCGCCTTGCAGTCCAAGGGACTCGCAGGAGTCTTCTCCAGCACCAGAGTTCAAAGGCCTCAATTCTTTTGCGCTCAGCCTTTCTTATGGTCCAACTTTCACTGCCATACATTGCAACTGGGAAGACCATAGCCTTGACTATACGCACTTTTGTTGACAGGGTGATGTCTCTGCTTTTTAGTGTGCTGTCTAGATTTGCCATGGCTTTCCTCCCCAGGAGCAAGCGTCTTTTAATTTCTTGGCTGCAGTCCCCATCTGCTTTGATCTTGGAGCCCAGGAAAATAAAATCTGTCACTACCTCCATTTCTTCCCCATCTATTTGCCAGGAATTGAGAGGGCCGGATGCCATGATCTTGGTTTTCTTAATGTTTAGTTTCAACCCAACTTTTGCACTCTCCTTCTTCACTCGCAACAAGAGACTCTTCAGTTCCTCTTCACTTTCTGCCATTAGAGTGGTATCATCTGCGTATCTTAGGTTGTTGATATTTCTTCCAGCAATCTTAATTCCAACTTTTGATTCATCTAGCCCTGCCTTTCTCATGATGTGCTCTGCATATAAGTTAAATAGGCAAGGCGACAGTATACAGCCTTGCCGGACTCCTTTCCCAATTTGGAACCAATCAGTGGTTCCGTGTCCAGTTCTCACTGTTGCTTCTTGGCCACATATAGGTTTCTCAAGAGACAAATAAGATGTTCTGGTACTCCCATCTCTTTAAGAACTTGCCACAGTTTGTTATGATCCACACAATCAAAGGCTTTAGCATAGTCAATGAAGCAGAAGTAGATGTTTTTCTGGAACTCTCTAGATTTCTCCATGATCCAGCGTATGTTGGCTATTTGATCTCTAGTTCCTCTGCCTCTTCGAAATCCTGCCTGTACTTCTGGTAGTTCTCGATCCACATACTGCTGGAGTCTAGCTTGTAGGATTTTAAGCATAACTTTACTAGCATGAGAAATGAGTGCAATGGTGCGATAGTTTGAACATTCTTTGGCACTGCCTTTCTTTGGAATTGGAATGTAAACTGATCTTTTCCAATCCTGTGGCCACTGTTGAGTTTTCCAAATTTGCTGGCAAATTGAGTGTAGCACTTTTACTGCATCGTCTTTTAAGATTTTGAATAGCTCAGCTGGAATACTGTCACCTCCACTAGCTTTGTTGTTGCTCAGCTTTTCTAAGGCCCACTTCACTTCACATTCTAGGATGTCTGGCTCGAGGTCAGTGACCACCTCATTGTGATTATCAGGGACGTTAAGCTCATTCTTGTATAGTTCTTCTGTGTAATTTTGCCATCTCTTCTTAATCTCTTCTGCCTCTGTTAGGTCCCTGCCATTTTGGTCCTTTATCATGCCCATTTTTGCATTGAACGTTCCCTTCATCTCTCCAATTTTCTTGAAAAGATCTCTGGTCCTCCCTATTCTATTGTTTTCTTCTATTTCTTTGCACTGTTCATTTAAGAAGGCATTCTTATCTCTTCTAGCTATTCTCTGGAATTCTGCATTCAATTGGGCGTATCTTTCTTTTTCTCCCTTGCCTTTTGCTTCCCTCCTTTCCTCAGCTATTTGCAAAGCTTCCTCAGACAGCCATTTTGCTTTCTTGCATTTCTTTTTCTTTGGGATGGTTTTGGTTGCTACCTCTTGTACAATGTTGCGAACCTCTGTCCATAGTTCTTCAGGCACCCTGTCTATCAGATCTAATTCCTTAAATCTATTTGTCACCTCTACTGTATATTCAACGGGGATATGATTTAATTCATACCTGACTGGCCTGGTGCTTTTCCCTACTTTCTTCAGTTTAAGCCTAAACTTTGCAACAAGAAGCTCATGGTCTGAGCCACAGTCAGCTCCTGGTCTTGTTTTTACTGACTGTATAGAGCTTCTCCATCTTTGGCTGCAGACCATATAGTCAATCTGATTTCTGTGTTGACCGTCTGGTGATGTCCATGTGTAGAGCCGTCTCTTGGGTTGTTGGAAAAGAGTGTTTGCTATGACCATCGTATTCTCTTGACAAAATTCTATCAGCCTGTGCCCTGCTTCATTTTGTACTCCAAGGCCAAACTTGCCTGTTATTCCGGTTATCTTTTGGCTTCCTACTTTAGCATTCCAATCCCCCATGATGATAAGGACATCATTTTTTGGTATTAGTTCTATAAGGTGCTGTAGGGCTTCATAGAACCGGTCAATTTCATCCTCTTCAGCACCGGTGGTTGGGGCATAGACTTGGACTACTGTGATATTGAATGGTTTGCCTTGGATTCGAACTGAGATCATTCTGTCATTTTGAGGATTGTATCCCAGTATTGCTTTTCCTACTCTTTTATTGACTATGAAGGCTACTCCATTTCTTCTGAGGGATTCTTGCCCACAGTAGTATACCTGATGGTCATCTGAATTAAATTCACCCATTCCTGTCCATTTTAGTTCACTGATACCTAAGATGTCAATGTTCAGTCTTGTCATCTCTTGTTTGACCACGTCCAGCTTGCCTTGATTCATGGATCTTACATTCCAGGTTCCTATGGAGAAAAAATCTTTACAGCATCGGACTTTCCTTTCACCACCAGACATATCCACAGCTGAGCGTCCTTTCGGCTTTGGCCCAGTCGCTTCATTCTTTCTGGCGCTACTAGTATTAGCCCTCTGCTCTTCCCCAGTAGCATATTGGACGCCTTCCGACCTGAGGGGCTCATCTTCCAGCGTCATATCGTTTTGCCTTTTGGTACTGTCCATAGGGTTTTCATGGCAAAGATACTGGAGTGGGTTGCCATTTCCTTCTCCAGTGGATCACGTTTTGTCAGAACTCTCTGCTATGACCTGTCCGTCTTGGGTGGCCCTGCACGGCATAGCTCATAGCTTCATTGAATTACGCAAGCCCCTTCGCCACGACAAGGCAGTAATCCATGAAGGGGATGGTTAGTAATTTACACAAATATATGAATTGTCCGGTGTGACTACTGCCTGTTTGATGGCCTTCAAGATAGGCTGAAAACAGGAAATAAAGATTTGCCCCATGTTTGGGGCCTAGCAAGGTAATCTAAATAGTTAACATTTGAAATATATATATATATATATATATATATATATATATATATATATATATATATGAAATTAGCAGGTTTAACCACTGACTCTTTAGTACAAAGTGGTGGTCTGTGTTAAATCTGGAAGCAGAAAAAACCTCCTCCTGGTTGTTCTGGGGATCCTAAGAGGATTTTCTTCCAAGACTTGGAGGAAAATTCATTCTTTTTGCCCCCAAGGAGAAAGCTCCTAGCACCTTGCCAATGCTACTGACCTGCGCAGCTGAATTCATTCTTTTGGATTTCTGCAACATTTAGACCACGAAGGGATGAAGGACCAGCACATTGGGTGAAGAGTCCAATAGTAGGTCGCTGGCGGAGCCACTGGGAAAGCCAACCCAAATGACAATCACAGATCAGCTGATTGGAGTGCAAGCGGCTGCAGAGACAAAGTAAAGGTGTGGGAAGAAAGAACAACAACAACAAAACCTCTTTTGCTTGATATTCCTAATTTACAAAGCCAGTTCTAGAGAATCTGATAAAACTAATGAATTTGACTGATAACTTGGGAACATTTTCTGGAAAGGAGATTCTGATTCTATAGGAGTAGGAATGAATCCTACATTAAGAAGTGGATTGAAATGGTCACCCAGATTTCTGTTTGCCTCTTCAATGATGGCATTCACCCACCCACACTGTTGCTGGAAGGCACTCAAAATAAAGCCATTTGAGATAGTCAACTAACCCACCAGTCAATCTTAGACTGAGTCATGTCCAGGTTAACTAATTCCATTCAGTCTATTATATGGTAAGAATCATAACCCCAATCAATTGTCCAATTTTGCATATTAAGTCTTCAAAGAAAAAGAACTGAAGAAAAAGTAGCCAAAGAAGTGGCTTCATTAGAGATGTTACCGCTAAAGCTGAGCATCACAGAACACATCTTTCAAGCATTGATTGACAATAGTGGCCAAGCCAATGGGGGAGAGGCTGGAGATGATAGATGTGTTGCTAGATCTTGTTGAATACCAGATACTTTTTGAAATTGGACGGGGTTTTTGTTTAGAAAATGGTAATTTTTACTGTGTGTTGGAACACCCAATAAAGAGATTTCACTGGTTTTGTGACTGACTGAATTAGATGTCTTTGGACAGACAACTATTCTACCTTCCAATGTCATCACAGTGTCTCACAAGTCGAGCTTTAATGTCTACCTGGCAAATCCATGTACATGTAGTTTTCATGGCAACAGTAAGAATTTGTTGATGATTTCACCAAATTTTTGTTTTTGCTTTCCACTCCAGCCTACAGCTCTGAGATTTTCTGGTCTTCTATCCCAGAACTATCAGTGTTGTCCCTGTTAAGGTTTTTCCAAAGTACCCTAGTTTGACTACATGTTACCACCTGTTATGAGTCTCCCGTTATTATACAACTCCACATAATAAGACCCTGCATGTTGGGAGAATTTCAGACTGTGCAAACATTAAACCTAAAGTTAATCTGCAGAATCTAAAAGTGTCAAGAGTTTCCATCAGAACCCCTTATATTATTTATTAATTTCTGGTTCATCCAGATATGTATGATACCCAATCAATTATCTTCTGCCTCCCCCACCCTATCACACCCAGGAGCCGTTTCCTTAAGTGCTCACAAAGTACGCAGTTTGGGCATGTGGTTGAAACTGGAGATGGGTATGGAGCTGATATTGTTGTTGTTCAAAGTCCTACAGGAATGAGAAAAAAAGAAAAGCATCACTTAATACTTGAAATACATGTACTGTCTTATTCTTACTATCATCTCTCTCTCTCTCTCTCTCTCTCTCTCTCTCTCTCTCTCTCTCTCTCTCTCTCTCTCATCTATTATTTAATTTATATAGTAGTCTATCTCACAAGAAAGTGACTCTGAGCAGGATATTAATTTAAACTTAATTTAAATACATGTACTGTCTTATTTTTACTATCATCTCTCTCTCTCTCATCTATTATTTAATTTATATAGTAGTCTATCTCACAAGAAAGTGACTCTGAGCAGTATATTAATTTAAATTTAATTTAAAAACAAATACATTAAAACAGTCACAATTTAAAAAATAAAAAAAAAATAAAAATCTTGGGGAAGAAGATTCCACAAGGTGGGCACCATGGCATGAAGAGGTCCACTGCCTGAGACCCACCAAATGTAATTTCCTGGCAGACAGAACCTACAGCATGTCTTCTCTGCCAGAATAGTGATGCAGGCAAATGTAATTAGGAAGAGGTGGTTTGTCAGATACCAAAAGACCATAAGTCTGGGGAATTCCACCCACAATCCAGAAATGGTGCCAAGGAGCTCAGGCAAAAAGACTGCTCTGCAACAGGAAGAATGGTACAACAGCAGCAAACCCAACTGATCCCTACAGGTCAGCTTAGTGAGCAGGGTCTCATACCCAGTGACCCATGGTACAGTGCTCTGAAAGTCATATGATATCCCAAATGACAATTACCACATCTCCACCTTGCCCCAGGTGATGCCAGTCTCAAAACCTAACTGGATATAGCTCAGAAAGTCATACATGCCCATTCAGCCCTCTCATCAGTATTAAATTATTTACAAAGGAGGCCTTCTTACAAACCAAACTTGCATTCAGAAGCAGCAGCTAAAAGCCTCTGAAAATCTGCTGACATGATACCAGGATTTAGACTGAGGAGCTGACCATGAGACCAGTAACAAACATCAGTCTCATGGTCCCTGGAAATAACCCACTCTCTGACTCTTACCATATCCCCCAATGCCCATCACTACCATAATGCTCTTCCATTCCCCCAACAGCAGCCCAATGCCTATATCCAAACCTCTCTGTTCCCTAAACTGGGAAGCAATAGCTGTTCTTATCAGCCATACTTGGGAGGGAAAGCTGGGCACTCTGAGCCACTTTGGATCATGTGTTCAATATAAACACAAACTCCTATCAGTCACACATGGGGGATTTGATAACCACTATTTATCTACTAAATCACTCTCTACAAATGGAAGGGAAGTCATGGGTTCTATGAATTCTCTTACAAATCCTCTTTCAAAGGGGGTGATCTGAGAATACATTGCCCATGGCTTCTAACTCTGTAGCTCAATCTGGGAGATAAAATATATATAACACCTTTTCCATCTTGGTGCCCGCATGTGGAATTTAACTCCAAAATTCTGCAAACAGCATAACTACTAATAATAATTCTGGGATTTGGAATCCACACATTTGGAAGATCCTGAGATTGGGGAAGACTGCAAAGTAGAAACTTGGTATTTCATTAAGAGAGATACTTACAATACTTCCAGCCCACGGAGAGCACGAAAAGCCCCTTCTTCAATGCAACTTATATGGTTCTTGTCCAGCTGCCTGTTTGAAGAAAGAGAGGATAAATTATTACCTAGTTTAGATGTATAGTAGGATGTTCTATACATCAGCACAGCTTTAGCAGATGAGAAGTGAAGGTATGCAAGAAATAAGCAGAATTAGAGAACTGCAAGTACCAAGGACGAGAAGGTTTGGGGGGAATTATAATTTGAGGTGCAACAGTGTCCACAACCCCTTCATGGATTACTGCCTTGTTGTGGTGAAGGGGCTTGCATAATTCAATGAAGCTATGAGCTTTGCCGTGCAGGGCCACCCAAGACGGACAAGTCATAGCAGAGTTCTGACAAAACATGATCCACTGGAGAAGGAAATGGAAACCCACTCCAGTATCTTTGCTATGAAAACCCCATGGACAGGACCAAAAGGAAAAATGATATGATGCTGGAAGATGAGCTCCTCAGGTCAGAAGGCATCAAATATGCTACTGGGGAAGAGCAGAGGGCTAGTACTAGTAGCGCCAGAAAGAATGAAGCGACTGGGCCAAAGCCGAAAGGACGCTCAGCTGTGGATGTGTCTGGTGGTGAAAGGAAAGTCCGATGCTGTAAAGATTTTTTCTCCATAGGAACCTGGAATGTAAGATCCATGAATCAAGGCAAGCTGGACGTGGTCAAACAAGAGATGACAAGATTGAACATCGACATCTTAGGAATCAGTGAACTAAAAGGGACAGGAATGGGTGAATTTAATTCAGATGACCATCAGGTATACTACTGCGGGCAAGAATCCCTCAGAAGAAATGGAGTAGAAAGGAAGGAATGTGATTGTAACTTTGAATATATATTAGCAAGAAGACCATCGAGTGATTAATTAACATATTGTTTATGACAATTAACTATTACTTATTATTTTTTTAAACACATGAATCTAGACATTATTCTGTTTGCTAAATATTGAGAATGCTATTTGAAAAAACGAAGAGCTGGCGAAGTTAGTGAGGGTGGCAAAGCCATCATTTCATACTATGTGAGGAAGACAGTGATAAGCCACTTCTCTATTTTACCAAGAAAACCACATGAATAGATAATGAAAATGGATTAAAAATATAGCACAGGTTTGATAGCACTTGACATGTTATTAAAGGAGAACTGAGGATCTTTCAGAGTACTAATTATGTGTTTATGAAGTGGCTAGATTAAACTCTTTGGGATGTCTAATTGTCACTGTTTCCAGGCAGGAAAAGAAAACCCAAAGCTGCAAAGACACAATCACAATGTGAATGTGAAGAGGCATGAATATAGAAAAACTCAACACAGTGAAAAATGAAATGCATCAGTTACACATTAGTATCTTAGGCATCAGCTAATTGAAATAGATTTGAATTGGACCCTTCTCACCCTTTCAGTGAGAAGATCACACTGTTCGCTACTCAGTATAAATAAATTTTTAAAAAAATCAAGAAGTGTTCCTTTTATAATCAGGACCAATATAGTAAAACAGTACTTGTGTGCAGTGCAGTCAGCTGTTTAATAATATGTATTACATTTTAAGGATAAGCCTTTATTATGATGATTGTCCTAGTTGATGCTCCAAGCACTGAAGAAGAGCAAGTTGATGAGTTTTGTAGTCAATCTGAATTAGAATATGCAAGCAAGACATACTGCTTATGGTTGGAAACTAGAATATAATTGGGCTATCTGAAATGAAGCAGTAAAGTAACTTATTAGCTTCTGCCAATCCAAAGATTTCTTCATTGCTTTCGTAACTTTCAAACAACCAGCCTATACGTATGGATATCATCGAATGAAGGTCATAGAAATCGAATTGACTATATTTATGGCATATGAAGGTGGAAAAACTCATTTATAGCAGTACAGAGATAGCTAGCATCAGGCTGTGGATCACAAGCTGTTCATTTGCAAGTTTCAAAGTGATTAGAAATGGAAGAACAAAGCCAATCAGTTTCCACAATATGATTTTCAGCATATATGTCATTTTCAAGGACAACATCAGGAATCACTCTGAAGTCCTAAATCTCATTGTTAAGGAACCAAAGGAGCTGTGATTTAAGAAGCCATTAAGGTTGAATGTGAAAAAGATTGCAAAGAGAAAAAAATAGAAGAAAACAAACTGGATGTCAGAACAGATGGTGAAAATTGCCAAGGGAAAAGAGAAAGCAAAGCCAAGAATGACAAAGATCTTGGGAACCTACCAAAGAATATTAGAAAAGATGACAAGCAATATTACATAAACATCCATAAAGACATTGAAGATGGAAATACACATTGAAAAATGGGGAAAGTCTTCCCAAAGATCTCTGATCTCAGAAGATTAATGGAGATTAATGGATGGCAGTGGACAGACAGTAACTGATTCAAAGGTCAAAAACAGAAAAACCATACTGAAATTCTATATAGTAGAGATGTTAACATTTAAGATATCTTAGAAGATATTCTCTATTTGCAAGAACTTCAAACACTAGCAGCTGAAGTTAGAACAGAACTGTGGTTATTAACAAGTCCAAAGACTAAATAAATTGATGGAGTATCTTTAGAAAAGTGGAAAGTAACAGAAAACTCAATAATGGTTGTTATTGAGCATGGCAGCAAGTCTGGACAATGACACAGTGGCCAACAGATTGGAAGAGGTCAATTTACATATCAATACCAAAGAAAGAAAACTCAACAGTGCAAACCATTAATTTCACAGGCTAGCAAAATTATCATCCAATGCCTAGTAGAGCCCTACATGGAAAAGGTGGTGCCAAACGTTGAAGCTGGCTTTAGAAAAAGTTGAGGGAAAAGTGACATTATTGCTAATGCGTGTTGGGTGAGAAAGCTTAAGTAAAGCAAAATAACTCAGTAATGCATGGAAATGGAACTGTTTGTGTTCCCATCAAGTCAAACAAGATAATGGGACTTTCGAAGTTGGATATTGGAGGGAGCTAGAGGAAAACAAAGAACTCAACTGAATAAAGAATGGAAAGTATTATATTATCAGTGAGTTTTCTGATGAATATTATTAAAAATAAACTCTGAAATTTAAGTAAATGATGAATACCCAGAAAGTAACAGAAAAAGAACAAGTTACTCTGTATAAGTTTGAAATCAATCTGAACATGGATATAAATGAGGCAATCAAAGAGAAGGATATAGACACTTAGAAACAAAACAACATAAACTTCATTACCTAAAGGAGATATACACCATTAAACCAGGAAAAATATAAGTAAATTTTTTACCAAATGTACAAAAGAGTATTACAGGATTTTGGGGGGAAGTGACAAAAAGGGGACAAATTACTGATACTGGGTGTTCAAAAAAGGTCTGCTAAAATTTTGGAAGATTTATTTGAGAGAGGACAAAATGATGACAAGAAATCAAGCTCTGATACTCTATTTGAAGAGATTAAGAATTAAGACTTTTAAAACTACAGGGAAGAAATATAGGGTTGGCTTATTTGATCACGTTTAAGATAGATAATTAGTTATACTTGGCACCTCTTATAAAAAATTTTTCCTGATAAAGAACAAATGACAATAATTTGGGTTTTGTTTTTAGTTAAGAGATATGAGGTGAATAGAGTATATGCTGTAACTTAATATATGGTGATAAATTATTTACATTGTACTTATTGAGATAAATGGGAAAATTATTTTTTCTCTTTTTCTTTTTATTCTTATAGGTTTTAGTTTATATAGTTTTTACTCTTTCTAATTTGTAATCTTCAGTACAATTATTTTTTAATTAAAAATTAAAATTTATTTTAAAATTTTTAGGGGGATCAACCTATATTCTCCAAAAAACCTGAAGGCAGGGCAAGAAGCAATGGGTGGAAACTTATCAAAGAGAGAAGCAACCTGAAACTAAGGAGAAATTTCCTTAAGTTGGAACAATTAATCAATGGAACGACTTGCCTAAAGAGGTTGTGCGTGCTCCAGCACTGGAGGTTTTTAAGAAGAGACTAGACAACCGTTTGTCTGAAATGGTATAGGGTTTCCTGCCTGAGCAGTGGATTGGACTAGAAGACCTCCAATGTCCCTTCCAACTCTGTTATTTGAAGAAAAAAAAAGATCTACCTAGGTAGACACTAAGAGGCAAAAGGGATTTGATGGCACATAATTAATTATTATAAAATCAACAGCATGACGCAATGGCACACTATCCTGTCTATCACGGTCACTCACAAATTCTTGAGATCAGTGGCTCCACGGAATGCCTTTCTGGGCACAGCCTGAAGAAAGTTTTCACTCAGGTCTCTGCAAAAGAGAAATTTGAAAAAAAAATAATTGTCAGTTAAGAGGAAGAGGGCTGACAAGGCAATAGGAGACAAGGACTGATGGAGCCCAAGTGCATGGTCATCTTTACCATCATTACAAACACCAGAATTATCCATATGGTTGGTAAGAGTCGACACTGATTTGATGGCACCTAATCAAGAGTGAGCTCTAGAAATACAGATTCCATGTTGTCTGCTCTTTTCAATAATTGTTATTTTGGGTGAATTTGCAATAGCAAGATGTTTTGTCACCTATTTCTATAACTAATGATTTGGTTTTAAGAAGTTCAAGGAATTCTTCTTGCATTTTTTTGGAAAATCTTATATTTTTTTGTATTTTTAACTATCTTTTAGAAAAAAGAATGTATCCTTGGATTTGGACTTGTATGCTGTGAGTCACATCGAAATCTTGATTCACCAATCTAAAATATGTGCTCCGTACTTTTCCTTCAGCTTGCCTTGTCCACTTTTTTCTTCATTTTGTTAGTATTTTTGAAATACCAAATAATTTTATAAATAAATATAGAAAAATATGTATGAACAAGAAATAAGACACTTATAACAAAGTACTGTGGAGCAAAAAAACAACAACTAAGATACTAAAGTAACATATTCCAATATGTCACTAAAGTTCTATAAAAGTGAGGATGTTTCAACAGCATCCAAACATCCTTGTGGGACTTAAAACTGAATGTTCTTGGTCAACACAGCAGAAATCAATAACAAGTCCATAAACAATAATATAAAATCAATGCTATAAATTATAGTGATAGTATAATTTGAAACATCCTTAAATTAAGATATTTAGATGGCTTTTATACAACATAGCCTATCTGGAGGGCGCAACATGGTGGAAAATGTTGAGAGGGGTCTCATTAAAAGATTAAAATCCTTATGTTGGGGACAATAAATATCAGACTTCTTTTGAAAACATTTAACTGTGGGTAGGGAAGAGTTCCAATAACAGAAAAAGGAAGAAATAGTTTCAAATTTGTTTCACTGGGCAAGACACTATGTATCAGAAACTCTATTATAACATTTTAGCAGAATCCCTAGGAAGCGAAGCGAAGCGAAGCGAAGCGAAGCAAAGCAAAGCAAAGCAAAGCAAAGCAAAGCAAAGCAAAGCAAAGCAAAGCAAAGCAAAGCAAAGCAAAGCAAAGCAAATAATATGTTGTGGTCTCTGCAATCACTAGCAAAACGTTTTTTTTCTTCTACCCATCCAAATAAAATGGCTTAACAAGAAGGTATTTGTCTCTTAACAGTGATTTGTTGAACACTGCTGGAATATTTTTCTGAATAAAGAAAAACAAACCAGTTGGTTAATTCTGCAGGTCGTTGTCCTATATAGTCCAATAACAGTTTCCAATTACAGTTAAATTTTAAATTGGATTTATTGTTCAATTAGGATATTATTTAAGAATACGTTCACAATTTACTTAGCCTTTTTTCTAAAGCATGAATCAAAGAACTTTTCCAGTAAAAATCACATAGGATCTGTTAGAGGGATATATGGTTTCACACAGTTTAATAAAACTATCTCAGGTTGTAATGGAATTACAACTTTCCAATTTTTCCCCATTCTACTTTTAAACATTTCCAGTATTGTGCTTTGTAACATTACTACTATATTTGGGGTGGGGGGAAGTTCTAACCTGTAAAACCTGTTTTTTCAACATTTTGAGTGAAAAGCACAATTCATTTAAAAATCAAAACTGGAATATCATTCCAAAGATAAAACATGTACAATTCAAAGCATAATTTTCAAAATATTTGATGCTCTTCTATTCAAATTCCCACTTTGTATTTCTGTGACTAAGTGTTCAAATTCTTCATCCATTTGACATACAGTCTTTAACTTTTTCAGATTCTGAATCATACTTCATTAATAATTTAAAACAGTGCCTAAGAATGTTTAAATGGATGTCTAATTCAGTTGTCTCTCAGAGTTCTTTGTTTTGTATAGTAATTCTTTTGTTGCTATGTGGCTGGTTTGTTTGAAGTTGATGGACTGCGTATTTCACAGCATAAATGAAACCTATCAAGATAACAGTGGGCAATTCATTACATATTTGTGGATTACAATGTATAAAACTCACTTTCTCTCTCTCACACACACACACAACACACACAGTTTGCAAATACTTGAATGATAATATGTTGCACTAGATTCCAGCAGGGGGCAGAATAGGCTTTTAATTGATATTGGGCATATCCATTCTGTTTAGTGTCTTGTTTCTAAGATCTTTGACATAGAACATCTGGATTTGACATGTAAATTGGGGAAGTCCAGATTACCATGCATTTTGTGCCAAACAACCAATCATAATTGATTCATGCCATAATAGAAACATTTATTTTATAATAGATATGCAATGCTTTGTAAACTAGATCAGCATTTGTGCTGGTGAAAGCTAAGGCTATTGGATCTGGTTTGCAAAAATCCAAGCAAAACTGCCATCCAGTGGGTGCCTGGATTTTTGAAGATCAGATCTGTTAGCCTTAGGAAAGACAGAACTAGTTTCATATCTTGTCGAAGAAATTACATTGTGCATTTTCTGCTTATGGAGAAAAAGCATTACCTAGAAAACATCTGCCTTCATTTCTTCAGGACTGCTTTACAAGAGGCAGAATTTCCTTTGCCTCCTTCTTCTCCCTAGTTCAGAATGTTGCCCCAGGCAATGACTAATAGTGCACACACTCTAGTGCACACACTGAGGCAGTATATAATAATTCACTGAGTATTATTATTAAATAACCTGGTGACCAAAACAAAGATTTAATAGGGATCATTGTTCTGTCAAGAAACCAAGGAGTTACTGTCAGTTCTGTGTCATCAACCTGTGTTTTTCACAAACATGAAAGCATGAAAGAATAAAATTCTCTGTCAGGACAATCTTCAAGTATTTTGTTCCAATTTCTTGAACCATATAAATTTCTTTATTATAAAAATGAGATAACATTGATAGATTTAATAGATCCCTGAAGACTTTGCCATTAGTCTGTTTAAAAATCCAATGAAGGATGTGATCCTCATTCCGTGGCAACTGCAGTACCTCCTACTGAACTAATCATGGCCTTGTCAAAAAGTCAAAGCCTACTTGGACAATTACAGCAGGGGCTTTCCGATATTAAGTGGCATTTCCAAAAGGCTTTTAAAAAAACATAATAGATATTCCAAAGTTAGATATTCCTGTTGCCTTATTCTCAAAAATGGGGACTTAACCATCTGGAATAGATGCTCTAGGAAATTTCCTCTTTTTACAATGTTTTTATTCAACATGGGTGCTTATCAGCTCAGCTCATCGACTCTTTCCTATTGAGAATTTTTATTCTCTTTTGGATCGTTGCCTCTCTTCTATCGTTAGTCAAGACCTCTGTAAAACTGCCACAGAACTGTGGGATTGGGAGAAAGATGAAGTGTCTGACCTTTAGAGATCTCTTCTAGAGACAGCTTCCTTCGGGATCTTTTCCCTGAAGGAAAGGAAGGGGTTCCTTTGTACAACTCTGATTTCACTCAGTTTCATGGCTTTTCCAGGGAACATTAAGCTGCCACTTTCCCAGACATGAACTGCTCCAATGTTGATGAATAACAGTTTGGAGCAAGAACTCTGTCTGACTTTTAGAAGAATAACCTGGCCGCTATTTCCCCCATCCAGCCATCCATTCATGCTGAGTCAGATAAATGGATATCCAAAGACAAGCAGCTTTATTACAGAATAAGAGACCACAACCTAGCAATGAGTGGGAAAGGAGCTGAGCATGTGGTTAGACCCATCTGCATCACCAAGCATAGTCCTGGCAGTGCAAACACTGTTCTACATAGCTGAATCATTTTGAGGCCCTATTCTCTTTATCTCCACTTTTATGCTCATTTATTATTTGTTATTTAACTAAGGATAAGCAAAAATATATTTTGGGTTTGCTTTTGTTTGGATTGGTTTGGATGAACTGACCTAATCTGCATTCCTTAATGCTGTAGCTGGGAATTAATTATTGTTGAATTTTTCACATTTCTTCAAAACTTGTGAAAAAATTCTGATTCAAAAATTGACTACATGTATATGGGAAGGGGATTATTAACTCTAAAGAGATTGTACAAAATCATATATTCTTTCTAACTATATATAATTAACTTAGAGTTTCAATTTCTAATATTCCTCCTCTCTCCCCTCTCTCCATATTTAATCAGAGAATATTACAGTACAAAGATTTAGACAAAAGGGTTTCTGGTTTTGAACGCTGCAAAACTAAATTTGAAAATTGAATTATGTACAAATGAAGAATATGTAATTGCTAAAATGTATGAATTTCAAAATTTGTTGTTTGAAATTTGAAACAGAAAAAGAAAGAATGTATGATAAAGTGGGCTAAACTTTTTGGTTATAATGTACAGATTGGAAAATATGTGATTAAAGGGTTGAAAATTATACTAAGTTATATCATAAAGCTAATTTTTATAAAATCGTCATCAGAGAAATTGTCAGCAATGTATAAAGGTGCCTCAAATTCATGTTGGAAATGCAAACGAGAAGGTATATTTTATCATGTTTAGTGGATATGTCAAAAAGCTAAAAAAAATGGAGTTCAAAGAAATACACTGATTCATATGATTTATATGACAGCTGCAACAAGATTATTTATGCACAAAGATGGAAAGATTCAGCACAACACACTATGGAGGAATGGTTTGTGAAGACAATTTAACTCGCTGAGATTTCCAAATTGACTTATTTCATTAGAGAAAAGATAATATCTGCATTTATTTTTGACTGGAAATCCCTTACAGATAGTCCTTGATTCACAACCAGTGGTTTAGCAAATTTTCCGAATTACAATGGACCCTGAAAAAGCTACCTACAACCTGGATTCCAAGTTCTGATGTCTCTGACCTCCTTGGCAGCCACGTAACCACATTTCAGGTGCTCGGCAACTGGCCTGCATTTATGGCCACTTACAGCAACCTATGGCCATGTGACCATGACATTTTTGCTAGAAACTGGCTTTTTTTAAAAAAAACCACCTCATAGCTTACATTGAGTTTGCTTATTGACCCTGGTGTTTGCTTAACAATTGTGGAATTCACTTAATGACTTTGACATTTGCTTAACAACCACAGCAAAAAGATAAAAAAATCAGGCAAAGTCATGTGGTGACCTGCTTGATGACTTTCACAACTTATGACTGAAATTCCAAATTTAATTATGGTCATAAGTCAAAGATTACTTGTATACACTTTTTGTGGTAAACATTAAAAATGAATGTATGATTTATGGTTTGAAAAGATTAGGCAGGATAGATAGAAAGAATAGAAAGAAAGTAGAATAGATAGGTAGAAAGAAGAGAATGATGTTGTAACTTTAGAGATAAAGAGAGATAAAGATAAAGAGATAAAAATAAAGAAAGAGATAAAATGATAAAGATAAAGAAAGTGATAATGCCCAAAGTCACTTGGTTGAGTTGGTCAACTATAGAAATTGAATAATAAATAAAATGCAAATAATAATTATGAAAATGTTTATGCAGACTTTAAAAAATCACAAACTGACACAAAAATGGAACAAAATGTGTTTAATAAAATATGATAATTATAATCTATAACAGAAGATCAAACTCTATGAGATTTGCAATAAATAAAAGCATTAAATTACACTACAATTTAGTACAACTACTAGGCACCTGTCCTCATAAATATGTCATGACTCAACTTTTGCATTCTCTTTCCCTCCTCTTGCCTCTCCTGACAACTATTCAAGAGAAGAGAAAGGCAGGGGTACCATGATACCCTAGCTTCTTTGGTTCTTCTGATGAAAAGCATTATCAATCAAGGGGCAAATGTCTATGATTTGAAGACAATACAATGCTCCCATCACTTCTTGGGTGACTTGACCTCCATCCAACATATACCAAATTTCCCAGAACTGACATTTGTAGACTTCAATCAATCTTCACAAACCATCAGGATTCTGTGAAATGTGTAATGGTGACTGTATCAAGAAATGCCCCATATTATACTTAGCACGTGACTATGTGATTTAATATCTGAAAACTAAAATTCCACTCTGATGGAGTTTTTTTTGTTGTTAGTTGCGAAGTCGTGTCTGTTCCATTGCGACCCCATGGACAATGTTCCTCCAGGCCTTCCTGTCCTCTACCATCTTCTGGAGTCCATTTAAGCTCACGCCTACTGCTTCAGTGACTCCATCCAGCCACCTCATTCTCTGTCGTCCCCTTCTTCTTTGCCCTCAATCTTTTCCAGCATTAGGCTCTTCTCCAGTGAGTCCTTCCTTCTCATTAGGTGGCCAAAGTATTTGAGTTTCAGCTTCAGGATCTGGCCTTCTAAAGAGCAGTCAGGGTTGATCTCCTCTAGGACTGACTGGTTTGAACACCTTGAAGTCCAGCATTCAGCAAGGAAGCCAAACTATCTGACATCCATAGGGCACAGCTTTCTCAGTGGGGTGCTCGCTCAGACAAGCAAGCCAAGCATTTAATCTCCTGCCCTTCCGCCAGGCTGAGCCTGATGCAATAAGGAGATGCAATGGTATTATGTGCCTCTCATTCTCTTGGCTAATCCCAACTTCACACTTTAACCTGATTGAAGCATGTTTGGTTTGCCAGTTCCTTGTGCTGAGAGGATTAGGGCTGGACACAGCAGGATGATAATTGCTTCTTACTACCTCAGATCTACCATTCTATTTCCAATGCACAGTTGCCATCAGTGAAACAATCAACTTGCAGTTGTGATGTTCCTTTCTCAAATTTCTGCTCCACTCATGCCATTAGACATATAAGCCAGCAAGAATCTTGAGGTACTTTAAAGTCTAATAAAAATCAAAGTTTAGTTCACCTTTCTCTATCTCAGAATAAAAAAAGGACACATGTAGGAGTTGGAAAAACAGCCAGGTCACTGAAGAATAATATGTACTAGTAGCCCAGAACAGTCGAAACTGTGTATCAAAATAAACAATTGGAATAGGTTAAGTTTGGCAAAAGATGTAAAACAAGAAAAAGGTAACAGAAAAATTAAAAAAAACCATTACAACAGTTGCTCAATTGCTCAATGGTTAGCCTGATAAAAGAATATCAGGTAACAACAACAACAAAAAGAACTATTCACCTATTACTCTGGTTTAATTCCCCCCCCCAAAAAAAACTAAGTATGTGTTCCATGAGTTAATTATGAAAAGCAAGATGAAAGAGCAAGGCTGGAGCATGAACTTGATAGAAATGTGGTAATGGAAGATCTATTTCCTTTGAATTTCCAAGATCAGATGAACTTCATCCTAAGAAAATAAATCTTTATGCATCAATTCATATCGAAGAAATCCTGGAGAACTGATGAAGTTCTAACTCACTGGGATGTCCCTATCTTCAAATGGGGAAAAAGGGAAATCATACAAACTCAGCTCAGTTTGTCTGAACCTGAAAACTGGGAAGATCCTTGAGAAGATCAGAAAAAGTCTTGTATACAAAAAGATCTGTATGCAATTTGAAAACAATGCAGTGATGACCAGAAATCTGAATGGATTTGTAAAGAACAAATCTAGGCAAATTAAAATTACTTTATGTTTTGATTGGGTAACTTCCTCAACAGATTATGGAAGTGCTATGGACAAAAGAAACCTTGACATCAACTAAGCATCTGACAAAGTAGCCTTTAACATGTTCATAAAAATGCTGAAGTATCAGCTGGATAGCATGACAATTAAATTGACACATAGTTTGCTTCAAAACTGTATTTAAAAGTGTTTATAAGTGGTTTCAGTTGGAAAAACGTATTTGAGCCTTCTATTCTTGATTACTTTTATTAATGATTTGAATGAAGATGCAAAAAGGAATACTTATCAAATCTGCACCTTGCACGAAGATGAGTTAATGCCTTAGAGAAAGAACTAGATTTCCAAGCAATGTTTCTGGGTTATAGAAAAAGACTACAAGTAATAGAATAAAATGTAATAGAAAACAAAAACAAGTTTACTCTGAAAACAAACATCAAATGCATAGGTACAGGATGAAGGACGTCAAAAGTAATAACTATCTTTTTCTCAATGGAATAATTCTTAATTATTAAGCTAAATTTGAATCGGAAGTATAATTTACTCCCCAAAAAGGAATGCAGTTTTAAATTGTTTCAAAATCATGGGAGGAAGTGTTTTAACTCATTTCTGTCAGACCCAATCTTGAATACGGTCTCCTGTTCTGCCCATCAGACTTCAAGAATTTAGAGAAAATAAAAGATTCAGCCAAAGCAAAGAGGATGATGCAGGGACTAGAAACTGAGTCCTGAATAGAATCTGTAAGAGCTGGGCACCTCAACCTTGAGAACACTTCAAATGCTTGAAAGGCTGTCACACAGAAGTAGCTCTGGTGATGCTTGCTATCATTCCAGAGTTAGAGAAATTGAGTAATGGATTTAAATTACAGGAAGGGGATTCAAATTGTTATGAAAAGCTTCCTAACAATAAAAGCAGCTCAAAACTAAAGTCAAATACTCAGAGGGCTCCCTGGCATTCCACTTATCACACCTGTTGGATTTCTGACTGAGTAGGAGCTGTACTCAGAGACCTAAAGGGGTCTTCTAATTCTAATTAATTAATTAATTAATTAATTAATTAATTAATTAATTCTATTAACTGAGTAATAGAATCAAGATCACGTGAAGTACTAATACCACTTTACAATGCCTTGGTAAGGCCACACCTGGAATACTGCATCCAGTTTTGGTCACCACGATGTAAAAAAGATGTCGAGACTCTAGAAAGGGTACAGAGAAGAGCAACAAAGATGATTGGGGGACTGGAGGCTAAAACATGTAGGGAACGGTTGCTGGAATTGGGTATGTGTAGTTTAATGAAGAGAAGGGTGAGGGGTGACATGATAGCAGTGTTCCAATATCTCAGGGGCTACCACAAAGAAGAGGGAGTCAAGCTATTTTCCAAAGCACCTGAAAGCAGGACAAGAAGCAATGGATGGAAACTAGTCAAGGAGAGAAGCAACCTAGAACTAAGGAGAAACTTCCTGACAGTTAGAACAATTAACCAGTAGAACAACCTGCCTCCAGAAGTGGTGAATGCTCCAACACTGGAGGTTTTTAAGAAGAGACTGGACAGCCATTTGCCTGAAATGGTATAGGGTTTCCTGCCTGAGCAGGGGGTTGGACTAGATGACCTCCAAGGTCCCTTCCAACTTATTATTATTATTATTATTATTATTATTATTATTATTATTATTATTATTATTATTATTATTATTATTATTTCTCTTTTCTGTACTGGGCATGACTTAGCTTATGGTGAACTATCTTTCCACCTAACTAGATGGTGCAACCTAGACCCTTTAGCTATTATAGAATAAAATCTCCATTTTGATTCATCTACTCCAGACTACTGCCACCAGGGTCTTGAGTGGTGAATATGCCAAAGGCAATGGAGGTTTTTCTACCAGCTTCGCTGTTCTGCTGCTGCTTGTTATTAGCCAATGGAGGAAACATGCCCCCAAGAGGAGCGCTGAAGCAGGAAGAAGGGAGGATAGTTCTAGAAGTCTGCCAATGTTTTTTTTAAGTAAATGTTTCTATTCCTCTTTCCAAGCCTCAGTTAAGCATCTTCCAAGTTTAAAATAATATGAAATAAAAGAAATCAGGACAGATGCATTATGGGAAACAAACAAATAAAAAAAATGTATTCCTCTGCTTCCTCAGACAAAATAATGGAGGTTTATTCTGTTCTTCCCAACCTTATTGGAAGCCGATTGAGAGAAGGGGGGGCCAATGAGGGAGCTGACAGGAACTCAGGAAATATTGTGATGGAGAGAACGGCAACTGAGAGAAATGACTGAAGTGAGGGGTTGCTAGCAATGAGAGAAAGGGCAGGTTTATGCCTCTCAACACTCCCAAAACATGCTTCTGATCATGCTTCCTACCGTTGACCTGACTTTACCTCCACAATAATGGATGGCGAAATGCAACTGATTTGTCACATCTTCTTGCTGGCTTTGGATGGTACTAGAATACAGGATGGAGAGCTAAGACTAATAGGGCTGAGGATGACTCAAGCCCATCTCTTTCATGGGAGGGGATGAGATAAAGGCTAAGCCATGGAGGCAAGGAAGGAAATGTCAAGGCATGAATGAGTAAGGCAAGTGGGAATAAGGCTTTTAAAGATTTTCATATCACAGTATTTTTGTTTGTGTTCCCTTTTGCCACAAAAGCCTTGGATTATTGGCTGGTTAAAGTACTGCATATATTGCTAGTGTAATGCTAATCTTTTTCTTAGAAAATAGATGTTTCCTGGTACTAACCACATGACTTCCATTCCTATGGGACATTAGGCCTGCTTGAAAGCTCCTACAGCACCTGCTACTATTCCTCTCAAGTCCCCCCAAGATCTGCCAGTATCCCACCTCTTGCTCGGGAAAGCTCATAACACCCTATAATGCAATGCATTCTCCTGTCACTGTTGGAACAGGAATGAGGAAATCCCTATGGAGCCAAAATTTTAAGAGGTTTCACAACTCCTCCCATCCAGCTGGTCACTAGCACCACCAAAACAGCAGGCAGCCTTGAAACCTTCCATCTCATCTCTCCCCGCATGATGGACATAGTAATTAGCACAAAAGTCGCCTCTGATTCAGCCCCTGGGACTGATGCTTTCACAGCTGCTGGTTTGGCTCTTGTCTGCTGGAAGTGTGCAGACAACAGACAGCAGACAGGTAGAATTAGCCAGGGTAAAAGATGTTTCCTCGAGCGATATTTGTACTATGTCAAAAGGAAGCATATTTTGCAGCTTTGTTTAGTAAAAGCTTTCTATCCCTGCAGCAAAGGGCCACGTCCTAAAGTCATAATTATAGCTCTGGTTGGTTAGGATTAAAATATAAAAAGCAACAGGATCAACATTAATACATTTATGGGAGCAGATCATAAAATTCTACCACTTCTGGAGAGAAGGGCAAGGACAGCACCATCAACTGTACTGGTCAGGAGGCAAATAGACGGGCTCTGGAATTGTCATGGCAACATTTAAAGCTACTGGTATCTAGGATCAAAAGCTTCTAGAGGCTTATAATGTTCTGATCAGCTCTCCAAAAATCCATTTCTCTCTGGCTCCCAAAACAAATTTAAAACTGTCCAATTATCAGTTAGGCACTTGCAAATTCAAATGTAATTTACTGCAGTAGCAGAGGCTTCCTTCCTCCTGCTGTGACCACAAATCTGAAGAGTATTTAGACCCTGCATGTAAATGAGATGCTTGGACCAATTCAGTCCCTGGAGAGGGGCATATTATGAAAGGCTCCTTAGTACTCCTTCCATATATATCTTATATCTCCCTGCACTTATACAAGCATATTTACAACTCCGAGAAAGTCGATGGGAGGTATTTGCCTCGCATCTGTTTCATCTTTTAAAAAGAAAGGTACAATGGAATTAGTGCATTGACAGATACCTTCCCAGGGAGAAGAAATTGAGCACTAAAGAGCAAAAGAGACACAACATGAACTGACAGCTGGGAGGTGAAGCATGACACATTCCACTATGGAACAACAATGAGTATGAATGAATTAATTTAAGCACTGGAATAAGCCGCAAAGAACTGCATTTGCCATTACTTCTAATCTGCAAAACAAAGTCAGGAGCTTTCTTAGCAAAGCCACATGTAGACAGAGACTGAAGAGAAGAGACACTGTTAAAAAGAGGAAATTGTCTTTGTTAGAAGGATGATGGGGGGGGGGAACCCTTTGAATTTTGTAATTTAGGACAGCAGATTTTGCAAGTAAATTGTAGAACAATGTAACTGTTTTGTACCTTAATCTGAAATTATTTTTGAGAATAAGATAATCACATCTTGAAGTACTGGAAAGATTTTGCCATGCAGAAACTAGGAATAAGGAATAATTCTTCTGGAATTTCTATAGCAGGAGATTCACAATTTGCCTTTCGTCATGATTCTAATCAGTTCAGGAACTATTGAGCAGGCAGGATACTGTAAGGAATTTTAATATTCTATATTTCCTTAGTTCCAGCTTTGATCAAATCTACATGTCAAATTACATCTATTTTATATATTTTTATAGTTTGAAATGGATGAGCACCACTTTTTATTGGTGTACAAAATCACAAGATAATTACTAGCTCTCACTGAGTATTGAGAGATGAAGCAAAACAGCCTTATTTCCAGTAATATTCAGACAGTTGAATTCTGCATTCACTGAAGTTTCTGTCTTCAAGAGGAGCTCCATTTAGGGCAGAGGTCCCCAACCTTTTGGCACCAGGGACCAGTTCTGTGGAGAGAGGTTTTTCTGCAGACCAGAGGGTGAGTGGTTTTGTGTGCTACCTGCAACCTGCGAATGGGGCTTTGCTTGCTTGTGTAAATAGGTTGCTGGCAGTCCGTGGCCCGGTACTGGTCCACTGACCGGGGGTTGGGAACCCCTGATTTAGGGCATATTATAGTAATCCACCTTAACTGTCAGTCATACAAAAAACCCTGACAAAGTATATCATCTCTACATAGGGTTGCAATTGACACCCAGCATTCTCTAACTGCATTTCTGATTTGATCATTTTAGTCGCCAGAGCAAAAGGACTAGGATTCCTAAATGGCTCTGTCTTCAAGCTATAGTCTTTCTTTAAAAAGTTCTATCCAAAGTATTAGTTCACTAATAAATTTTTTAAAAAAGCTAACTGGTTGCTGGATAGCATCATGCCAGATGTTACACAGCAGCTTCATCTTGCAACTCTGAGAAGCTGACCAAGTGGTAACTGCTTCCCTGACTGCAAGAAAGAGCCCAAAGAAGGACCACTTTAAGTCCTTGACCCATATGGAACATCATACATAGGTACTACAGTAATAGGGAATTCATACTATTCAACCAGGTCTAACTTACTTAGTGCCTATTACAGATGATGGGAGCCTTCCAGCTGTTCCAGTGTAGTAGAGGACAATATTTTTTCTTCAGCACTATCTTGTCTTGGACCTAGTTTGTCTACTGACTCAGGGGCTGGAGAGAGGACATTAACCAGCTGCAGTCCAATCGCCTTTGTTATATGTGATAACAACTGGTAGCCATCTTACTTTTGACTAAGGCAGCAAAATGTTTTAGATCACTTATAAATGCAACCCAGAAATGCAGAAAAACATTTTTCAGGAATTTTAGTTATCTCTTTTATCTTGAATGCATGAATTCCATTCCTCAACATTCAGTTATATTACCCAGGACATGAAATTTTTTTTTTAAAAAGGAAGAAATTCAAGGATTAGAAAGAGCGCCTTTAGTAAAGGAAATCAATAGTGCATCCAGGCTTGCATTATAGATGAAGAGCTTCAAGGAAGCTCTATACTATCTTGGAATGTGTTTTTTTCTTCCTGTGCATTTACAAGATTTCAACAGGGATTTTCAGATATTCACAATTTGCAAGGTATATGTGATATAGGAAAAGTTGCCACCAAAATCCATGAAGCCAAGATTGTGGATGTGACTATCACAATATTTTTCTGGGCTGTGTACAAGCAATAATTAAGACAACTGCTGATTCTGAAGAGTGATGTTTCAATTTTATCCACTATAAACAGGAGGCTAAAATCTTATATAATATTATTCTTGGTCATTGTAATACTTAACATGCAATGTAGGGACAATGGAATACATTGGTTTTTTTTATAAATTTGATTTGTCTTTTCAAAGTTTAAAATTAAAATAGTAATTTAGAAAACAAATGTTTGACACAGAAAAATTTAAACTAGAAACAACAGGAATAGCACTATTTGCTGCTTTTTTTGAGTGGGCATTCTTGCGCCCATAATACTTTCAATACGATCTTCAATTTTTCTATGTATTTTATGAGTAGCTTGCAAAAGAGAATAGAACAATAACTTTATTGTCACTTTGAATGTACACTAATCGGCATACATTAAAATGGAATTTCATTGCATACAGTTCTTAAAGGATTACCACCTCCAATATACACGACATAAATATGACAAAAATAAATAAATACAGAATCATGCATATACCCACATATATTATATGATATGTTTTCACATATTTAGGATCAGATAAAAGTATGGATCACTGATCTTTTTCTCCTGGACAATTTTGACTGTTTCTTGGGGACATTCAGCCACCACAATATTGTTTCTAGAAATTCTGGGAGTTTCAATTCCAACATATCTGAATGATGTCAAATTGGAGAAGGCTGCACTAAAAGTTGCTGGACACAGTGAGAGATCTCAATTCTTACTGAGCAGAGCCAAAAGACTAAAAGTCCTAATGCTAGCATGCCTTTCTGCAAACAATCTGAGTTGAACTGTTTCTTCAAAAAGGGAGAAAAAGAGAAGAAAGCCTACACTCTTGACATAGAACTTTGAACAATGACATAAGTGCAATATAGTTAATATGTTTTTTGTTAATATATGAATTGTGCAAATGAAAGGTGTTGTCAAAGAACAGTGACAGATGTGGGCTGACAGAAGACTTCTTTCAGAGAGACCAATCAACTGTCTTCTTGTTACATACATCAGTAGATCCCTGAGTATATAGACATCTTAAAACTTTAAATACAGTAAAGGTTTAATCACTGACCCTACATTGCTCTGGTATGGAGCAATATAGACTGAAATGAAATTATGAAGCTATACGTGAACATGACAAGAAACCGTTATCCTGGAAAAACCATCAAAATAAGACCATATATCTCTCTAGACTTCGGGAACGCTGTTACAGTTCTGAGTGTAATATAACAAGCTTTTAAAGAAATGCATTTTCTTCAGTTGTGAAATTGAGGATTAAAGGACTGCAAAATATTAGGTTGCAATCACTTTGGATATGGAGAATTAGTAAATTGCTAGATGGAGAAGAGCAAATGTTTTCCCTATCTTCAAAAGTAGAACATAAAATGTTCTGCAAACTACAAAACAGTCATTCTGACTTTGAAACCTGTGGAAATTCTAGAATAGATCATAAAGGGAATAGTGTGTAAGTGCATTGAAAATAAAATGGTAATTATAGAATTCGGCAAAACTTTGAATAAAACAAATCTGACCAGACTTAACTTATGTCATTTGTTATTTAGACAACTTCCTTAATAGATTGTGGGAAGACTGAGGACATAATATACTTCAGTTAAACATTTCATAAATTATTCCATGACTTTCTCACTAGCAAACTGATTGACTGCAGACTAGAAGGCACAACAATCAGGTGGATAGATAAATGTTCAAGAATCATATTCAGAGGGCATTCATGAATTATTACTTATTGAATTAGAGAGTAGTATTAAGTGAGCTACCACAAAGATTGGCCTTCATTCCAGTTTAGTATTTACACCAGTGATTTGGAAGATCTGGTAGGAATGCTTACTAAATTTGTGGATGACACAAATTTGAGAGCAGTTAACTAGAAGACAGAAATAGCATTCAATATTTTTCATCCAGTTGCACTGGATGAAAGCACATTTTTCATCCAGTTTACTGTTTATAAACATTTCTTCAACAAACATCCAGTATTTTCATTATTTTGAAGAAGTGAACTTCAAGAAACAAAATAAATGTTCATAGAGACCAATCAAAGTTCTTCACTTAGGAAATAGAAATTACATACATAGATATATAATGGAACTGACAAGGCAATAGTACTTGAGCAACAGATCTTGGAAAACTAATTAATTATAATCTGTCTTTACACAAAGGGAAAAAACAGTCCAACCTACCAAAACCAGTGCCATAAAAAACAGAATAGAAACGCAAGTTAAGATAGGCAAGAAAATGGTAAGTGAGCACCTGTCCAGCCTAGACGAGTTCAAATCACCAGGGCCAGATGGATTACATCCCAAAGTTCTCAAGGAACTGGCAGACGTGATCTCAGAACCACTGAACTATATTTTTCATAGATCCTGGAGCACTGGGGAACTACCAGAGGACTGGAAGAGAGCTGATGTAGTTCCCATCTTCAAAAAAGGGAAAAAAATAGATCCAGGAAACTACAGACCTATCAGCCTGACCTCAATACCTGGGAAGATTCTGGAAAAGATAATCAAACAACAAATCAGTGAACACCTTGATGCAAACAAAGTTATCACTAAAAAACAACATGGGTTTGTCAAAAACAGATCATGCCAGACAAATCTTATTGCATTCTTTGACCAAGTGACAAAACTAGTGGACCAGAGGAATGCTGTAGATATAATTTACTTGGACTTCAGTAAGGCATTTGATAAAGTAGATCACAACCTACTACTTGATAAGATAGAAAAATGTGGGTTAGATAGCATCACCACCAGATGGATTCGTAGCTGGCTGACAGGCCGTACTCAGCGTGTGGTCCTCAATGGAACTGCATCTGCATGGAAGGAAGTGTGTAGTGGGGTGCCCCAGGGCTCTGTTCTGCGCCCAGTGCTCTTCAACATCTTCATCAATGATTTGGATGAGGGGATAGATGGGCAACTCATCAAATTTGCAGACAACACCAAGCTGTCAGGAATAGCCAATACTCCAGAAGATAGGCTTAAGATACAGAAGGATCTGGACAGACTCGAACACTGGGCACTATCTAACAAAATGAAATTCAATGGTGAAAAAAGTAAGGTTCTACATTTAGGCAAGAAAAAAAAACAAATGTACAGGTATAGTATAGGGGGTACCTTGCTCAATAGTAGTAACTGTGAAAGGATCTCAGAGTCCTAGTGGACAATCACTTAAATATGAGCCAGCAGTGTGCTGCAGCTGCCAAAGAAGCCAACACAGTGCTAGGCTGCATTATCAGAGGGATAGAATCAAGATCAAGTGAAGTATTAATACCAGTTTACAATGCGTTGGTAAGGCCACACTTGGAATACTGCATCCAGTTTTGGTCACCATGATGTAAAAAAGATGTTGAGACTCTAGAAAGAGTACAGAGAAGAGCAACAAAGATGATTAGGGGGCTGGAGGCCAAAACATATAGGGAACGGTTGCTGGAAATGGGTATGTGTAGTTTAACGAAGAGAAGAGTGAGGGGTGACATGATAGCAGTGTTCCAATATCTCAGGGGCTACCACAAAGAAGAGGGACTCAAGCTATTCTCCAAAGCACCTGAAAGCAGGACAAGAAGCAACGGATGGAAACTAGTCAAGGAGAGAAGCAACCTAGAACTAAGGAGAAACTTCCTGACAGTTAGAACAATTAACCAGTAGAACAACCTGCCTCCAGAGGTGGTGAATGCTCCAACACTGGAGGTTTTTAAGAAGAGACTGGACAGCCATTTGCCTGAAATGGTATAAGGTTTCCTGCCTTAGCAGGGGGTTGGACTAGATGACCTCCAAGGTCCCTTCCAACTTCTTCTTCTTCTTCTTCTTCTTCTTCTTCTTCTTCTTCTTCTTCTTCTTCTTCTTCTTCTTCTTCTTCTTATTCTTATTATTATTATTATTATTATTATTATTATTATTATTATTATTATTATTATTATTATTAATTTGAGAATGAACGAGCAGTTTGACATGACTGCAAAGAAGGTAAAAACTATTTTAGGTTGTATCATCAGAATGGTAACTATCAAATGACAGGCAGTCACTCTTTCATTCCATTTTGTTTTGGCCAGACCCTGTTCAAGTATTATGTGCAATGATCCAGAAGAACTGGAACAGGTTCACAGGCGAGCAACAAATATTATTAGTAGATTGGACAGTCAGCCCTACTAAACAGAGTGGAGCAAATGGATATATTTAACTTTGAGGAAAGACATCTGAGGGAAGGATATAATAATACTTTTCAAATACTAGAAACTATAGCTTATTCCAGAGTACAAGACATAAAATAATGAATTTAATCACAAGAGGACAGATTCCAGTTCAACGTTAGAAAAAAACAAAACTTCCTCACAAAAAAGATCTGCCTAGAACCAATTGCTAAGAGAGGTTATATTTATTTTTCATTGGATGTGGATGCTAAATAGCCCTCTGTCTGGGTATGTTTTAATTTGGATCTTAGGACTATAAGAGAGTAGAACCCAATGCGTAAATAGTCCTTTCCAAATCTTCATTTCTGTGATTCCATGTAATAAAGATACACAATAGACTTAATGTAAGATTGCTTGCTGTCAGAATAAAAAGTCCATATAAAGGGGCTCTAAATGTAGCTTTAAGAAGACAGTAGTAAAGAATTGGCAACTGAAAGAAGGATGTGGAGCCTTGCTTCTAATGAAATGACTGATTTAGTCATGGAATTGTTCAAGTCAAGCAATATCATTTTGTTAAAGCTAAAGGGGTTATTACCAATGCTATAACATAAATAATTCAAGAAACAACATGAAAAGCCTATGTATTTTTCATTTATGAACTCCCTAAGTGAATATATCCCTGAGAAACTGGATTGAGATCAGCTTCTGTATTCTGGCAAGAGCCCATTAGGGACGTCTTGAGGGCAAAGTTGCTCGCTTTTATTTCTGTATGCTTATGTGAACACCAGGGTGGGGGAAAGAATGTGGGCTGTTGATTGGTAGTGTAAGACAGGCAGTTGGAGAACGTAAATGAGAAATAAATATCAGTCTGGCCAGAAACATTAAGTAATAAATGTCTGGAGGAGAAATGGTGGGAAGGTGCAACTTTTGGCCACCCTTCAAGAATGCAGCCAAGGAAATCAATAGCAGTATGATGGTTCTTCCAACTTAAACATCCTGTTTTTGAATGCTAGATCAATTGCTGGTAAGACATATATTATCCCAGAGTGAATCTTGTTTTATAGAGCTGAAGTAACATATTTTCATGAAAAATGGGCTGATAAAAAAGTTCCACCTCTCTCCACTGGATTTTCATGATGCAGCTGACTAAGATTAGAGTAACTTTAAAAATTCCACCCTTCAGATTAAGTGCTCCATCTGACAGGTACAGTAGATGTTGTTCAAATGGCTACGATGCTACTGAGGCTTTGTTAGTACTCTGCTCACATCAATTTCTAACAAGCTTTCTTGGCTACCTGAGACGATTTTAGCTAATTTTCCAAGGCATGGAAATTAGAAGGTAGAAGAACTTGTCTCTGTTTTTAAGGACAGATCACTTTTGACAGAAAGGAGACAGAAATGTTTGAAAGCATGAGCCAGTGAAAATGGTCTGTCCCTGATACTTAAGGGATCCAGAGAAATCCCTAAATGTGTGAAGGAAATTTGGACATTGTCCTCAGTGATATTGTCAGTAATCTGGCTAATCTGTGGAATATGAAGACAAAGCCTGAAAATATCTGCAATTGACAGAATCAGAATAGAAAACTGGGCTGAGAGGAACAGGATGTCTTTCAACAGAGAGAAATATGTGGTATTACACATAGGAAGGAAAAATACAGGGCACGCATACAAAGTGGGGGATTTATGGCTTTGAAGTATGATATTGAATAAAGTTTTAACAATAAGCTGAACATGAGACAATTGCTAGAGGTGGAATGGGACAACTTGCCATGGTCAACTCGCCACGGCCAATTTGCCGTGGGCCAACTCACTGCAGGGCCAACTCACCATGGCCAGCTCACCATGAAACAACTTGTCGCGGGACAAATCAACAGTTCAATTTCATTATTTAATTTTTTTTAATTTAATTTTTGTCATTCACATTTTATTTTGTCCCTCCTTTGGTATCCTTTCTTTAATGATTCTATTCGAATATTCCTTCGATATTAGTGTAACTCTTGTTCCGGAGCGAGTGGTCCTGCAGTGACTTGACCATGGTGAGTTGTCCTACGGTGAGTTGGCCATCGCGAGATGGCTGTGGTGAGTTGTCATAGACCATTAGCAGAGCTAACCCAGCTCTGGACTGCATTAAAGGAAGAACTGAATCAAAGATGTGTTATATGTTTATTCTTCTCTAATCTGTTCTAGTAAGACCATATCTAGAGTACTATGTACAGTTGTGAACACATTTTCAGAAGGATATTGACAAGGAATGGGATCAAGAAATTGTGGACTGGTTAAAGGAACTTGGGATGTTCAGTATGAAGAAAAGGGGAGCTATGATATCAATTCAGATACATAAAAGGATGCCATAGGAAAGATGGTCAGAAACTGTTTTTAGATTGCTAGAGGAATTAGGGCCATAAACAACAGTGTAAGTTAATTTATAACACAAATAAGTTGCAGCTTAGATTTTGTTTAAATATAAGGAAAAAACCTTCTGATGGAAAAAAATTTGTAAAATTGAAGAACAGGTTACCTACGGAAATTATAAAGGTGATGGTTTTTTGAGAAGACAGCCAACTGTCAAGGACATTTCATTGCTTTTCCTACACATTGCAGAGGATTGGTCTAGATCAGGGGTGTCAAACTGCCGGCCCACGGGCTGGATGCATCATGGCGAAACTGCACCCATCCCATTGCCGGCAATGGCAAAAAAAGTCATGATATGTCACGACACATCACATGATGTTGCGAGTTTGACACCCCTGGTCTAGATTATCTTTGTGATCCCTTCCAACTCCATGGTTTTGTAACTAGAAATATTCTTAGTTGAACACTCAATGATAGAATAACATTTTAGATGATGAGCAATGCAGGCTGTGATGAAGTGATTCCTTTTCATCTCTTGCTCTCTTCACTGTATTTCTTAAGACAGTTTCTGCGTCTACAAATGCACTTCCATCTACCTTACTTTTTTGTAAAGTAACAGTTGAAACCACTTTCTGATATCCTTTTGTTGTCTTCCTTGCAATTTTCTCGGCAACAATTTTCAGCAGTGGTTTGCCATTACCTCCTTCCTAGGGCTGAGAGAAAGTGACTGGTCCAAAGTCACTCAACTGGCTTTGTGTCCAAGGCAAGAGTGCAAGTCATGGTCCCCTGGTTTCTAGCCTGATGCCTTAACCCCTACACCAAAATTTCTAACCTGCAATATTTTTACCAGAGCGACAAGAGTGAATGTATGACTTTCTATATGCAAGACACACATTTGAATTTGAGCTTTGGGTCCACAAAAATTCAGGATGGCCTATACCAGCTTCTTGCTGCCAATAATCACAGCCATCTATTACAAGGCAGCTGCTGCCACTGCCAATTATGTGCTGGGTAAATCAATGGGTGGTAATTGCACTATTAAGGTCTCATTACACCCCTGACTCTGCAGCCCTGGCAGCTTGCATTGGGCTGTGACAATTTGGCTCCCAGCACCAAGCATTGACAGCTGATGACTCAACTGAGTTTTTTACCCATTAGGGGAGAAAAAAAATCAGATGAAAGAAGTGAGGGCCATCCAAGATTTGTAGACTGCACACCACACATTATGCCAATGATGAAGATATACTTGAGATGAGATTTTAGAAAGGATAAGCTCATTATCATGGAATGGCTCCAGAAGATTTTCACTCTGAGCTGTGCTTGTTACAGAAAAAGTGGGTGGGTAATTCCCAAAGCTGTTGTGCTTTCTGCCTCTGATTGGTGTTGATGCTAATTAACTAATTATCCCTTCCTCTAAATATCTTAGGAACTGCTATTTAACGGTTTTGAATCAGCTTAGATAGCATGGTCTCTCTTGCACTATTTGAAAATGGCTAACTTCCTATATCTTTCAGTCTCTCTCTAGGTGTAAAAACCACAATCAGAAGAGCTTAAGATAAGAAGATAGCACTATATAAAAGTAACAATCCTATCATTTGAGTGCATTTGAGGAACAAAAAAAGCCACACTGATAAAAGACCCTCACTTTGTCTTTTTCTTCTGTGAGAGATTTCTGTAAGCAAAGAACTTCATTGCTTTATGACTTTCTCCTCATTTCTAGCACATTTTTCTGCATATGTAGATCAGGCTATGTCCTAATCTCACTGTTCAAAATAAACTAATATTTGCATACTAGTAATATTGGCAGAACCAAGAGAAATGAAGCATATGGGCAAAGAACAGACCACATTACTCAAGTAAGAATAGGAAGGTTTGGTATTTATGATTTATTGTTTGTCCAATTAAACTGTATTTAAACTTTGCATTAAGCCATAATGTGGTTTGTTTAGTTTGCCTCAATATGCTATACAAAATAGCCTGTCAATATTAGTAACAATTTAGGACATTGATATTACAAGCATAAAATTGACTTTTTCATACAAAACTAAGTACAACATTAGGAAGAAGAAACTGCTGCAGATTATCTCAAAATGTTTGTTAAAGAATGTAGATTTCATTCTTGAGCTGATTGCTTCTTATTGAACTCTGTGTTATAAATTGCTTTACACACATTTGTTTACGTGTTAATGAAAGGAAAAAGATAAAAATCATATTTAACAAAAATCAAAATAATAGGTTTTTTTCTAATAAATTATTTAATAAATACCTTTTGCAAATAAATTTAATGAGGTAAATTACATTTTGGGGTTGTGATTATACTACATAGTTTTTTCCTTGATAACCGCAATTTACTAAGATTTTAATAGCTACCTTGGACAGAAGGTTATAGATTGGTCTTTGCAATACTATATATCCAGGTCCAGTTCAATTTATGTGGAACCAGGCAGTTTCTGAAAATGTTTCTGGGTCTGCAATTTAACCAACCCAAGACTGATGCTATTTTCCAGGCACTGAATAATCATCACTGTTTCGTCCTTCTGCCTCAGATAGGACCTTCCTGTTGAAAGATGATTAGGGGACTGGAGGCTAAAACATAAAGAACAGTTGCTGGAATTGGGTATGTTTAATTTTTTTTAATTCCATTTATATCCCGTCCTTCTCCGAAGACTCAGGGCGGCTTAGAAGCTTAGCAGTAGCCTTCATTCTATGTATATGCCTGCTTATTAGGGCTTTCACACACACCCCAAGCGGCATTATTACAAAGTCAGCTTAATTGCCCCCAACAATCTGGGTCCTCATTTTACCTACCTCGGAAGGATGGAAGGCTGAGTCAACCTTGAGCCTGGTGGGATGCGAACCTGCACTAATTGCAGGCAGCTGGTGTTACTTAAGGAGGCATTAGGCCACTGCTCCACCAAGGCTCTTTTAATTTAATGAAGAGAAGGACTAGGGGTGACATGATAGCAGTGTTCCAATATCTCAGGGGCTGCCACAAAGAAGAGGGAGTCAAGCTATTCTCCAAAGCGCCTGAAGGCAAGACAAGAAGCAATGGATGGAAACTAACCAAAGAGAGAAGCAACCTAGAACTAAGAAACTTCCTGACAGTTAGAACAATTAATCAGTGGAACAACCTGCCTCCAGAAGCTGTGAATGCTCCAACACCGGAAGTCTTTAAGAAGAGATTGGACAGCCATTTGTTTGAAATGGTATAGGGTTTCCTGCCTGAGCAGGGGGTTGGACTAGATGACCTCCAAGGTCCCTTCCAACTATTATTATTATTATTATTATTATTATTATTATTATTATTATTATTATTATTATATAAAACTTTTATTCATAAAACATGAAACTCAGTCAACTGAACACTCAAATTGACTGGCACTAATGGTTGACATGGGTTGCTGCCAGCATCCTAGGTATCAACCAGATATCTCCTTAAAAGGTAAGATGTTCCAAGTAGCGCAGTTTTTTGTAGCTTTGCTAGAGTTATTGCAGGAAGCTGCAATTTCTTCATGTATTTTGCAAAGTTTTTGGACATAGTTCACAGTGCCCCGATGACAATGGGTATCACTGTTACACGTTTCATCCATAATCACGCATTTTCGATGGCCAGGTCGCGGTATTTTGTAATTTTTTCCAGTTCTTTTTCTTCGACTCTGGCATCTTCTGGTACAGCGATATCAATCAACTGTACGCTTCGGTTCTCTGTGACTGCGATATCTGGTGTGTTGTGTTCCAAATGGTGATCTGTCTGTATTCGGAAGTCCCACAAGATCTTCACCCTCTCATTCTCGAAAACTTTTTCCACCCTATGTTCCCACGACTTTTCAGACACAGGCAAGTCGTATTTTTTACACAATGCCCAGTGGATGAGTTTAGCAACTTGGTCATGGCTAGCTTTGTAATCAGTTTGCACGATTTTGCTGCACTCACATATTAAATGTGAAACAGTTTCAACTTTGTCGTTGCAAAGTTGGCAATTTGGATTGTCAGTAGATTTTTGTATCTTCGCTTTCATGGCATTAGTTTGTAGTGCTTGCTCTTGAGCAGCCAGTATTAAGCCTTCCGTTTCTTTCTTGATGGTTCCCATCTTAAGCCATGCCCATGTCAAGTTGTTATCACATTTTCCTTCAATGTTTTTCAAATGCTGTCCATGCAAAGCTTTGTTTTCCATCTGTTCTGTACCAGCCTACTACCGGCCCTGCAGATAAGGCAGGGACAACCCCTTTACAAGAAGGCAAGAGGCTGGAACTAAGCCTGCCAAATTTATGGACACAAAAGCAAACAGAGCAAAAACAAGACACGAACCATGAAACAAGAGCTATTCAAACGGTTGCCTTCAGCAAACCAGCCCTCCCACACATTCCCCTTTTAAACAGTTCAGGGCATGGCTTGTCTCTGCCTCCTTCCGAGGTGCCCCATTGCCTTCCTCTGTTTACTCCTGATTGACTGCCTCCTGCGTCGGGTGTCCTTGAACAGGCCCAGCTGTGGGTCATCTTCATCCACGCTGTCAGGCTCACACAGCTGGGTCTGCGTCGTAACCAGGTGGGAGGGGCCTGGCTGAGGGCTCTCATCAGCAAGCTCTCCAACACCCTCAGCAACCTCTCCAACACCCCCCTCCTCCTCCTCTGAATCGTCCGACCCAACTGCCGAACCCACAGGCTGACCCTGAATCACAACACCATCTATTTAATGTCATCCAGCCGTTTTTCCTTATATTCTGCCTTTGTTTCTGTTATTTTTATAATACTCTCTGTTTTCACAGCCTGCAGCAATTTTTCTGTATTTTGATTTACATAGTCATTCAAACTTCATCTTTCTTCTACAGTTTGGTAGATTTGCAGTAGTCCTCTGACCCCTATTCTTCTTGGCAGGTACAACTTGTCGATGTCACTTCGTGGATGATGATGATGATGATGATGATTTTGTTGCTGTTGTTACTGTTGCTGCTGTAAGGACCTGAGTATATATGCCATAGAATTTCTTTCAGCCTCCTCACCCTCCTCCCTCAAGACTTAAAAAGTTATTATTTTAAAATCCAGGCCTTGAAGGTATTACAACTAAGGAATCATTTCAAATAAATTGCCTAACTCCAAAATAGATGGTGGAAGTACTACAAAGCAGTTGTGCCATGGCAGGAAAGTAGGGATCAAAATGTTGGAGAGTGTCAGAGGCCTTGCAGAAGAGAGAAAAGACTTCATGCCTGGTCAGACCTTTTCTCTTTGATGCACAATGTATGCCATTTCACTGGTTGAATATATACTGTAGGACATTTCTAATGTGCCTCTTTTCTCACTTTCTTTTTAATTAGGCTTAATAAGTTCTTGCCCTATTCAAATATAAAGTAAGACTCTGGGCTATGGATCATATCCTTGAAGCGTCTGCCATCCCCAACAGTGATGAGGAGCTAATAAGCTGCAAGGATAACTGTAGGAGGCATTCTGTCACAAGAAGATCCAAAAATCACTCTATGCCTGCTATAAGTTATATAATAATTAAATTTCCCTATTCAGCTAATGGGATAGCTACCACTAGCTGATGCCCTATCTATGCCCTATCAGCATGGGACTCCTTTTTCTTTCTAGACATTTTTCCAAGGTGAAAATGAGAAAAACATACACTCTCTTTCTGTTTCAAGTTGTTACCAATTTCTATGGAGGGCTGCACTGCCAAGGACACTGCATGATAATGTGCTTAGAGTTCCTATTATTTCCTACTGTGATTTTACTTCACTAATAAGTGTGAACTAGATATTCTCACCTACCCAGATCTGAGAAAGGAAAAGATGAAGCAAAGCAAACTCAGAACCAAGTTCCAATTGCATAAGGTTGTAGTTCAGTTGCACACCTCAACCACTGACTTTGAAATAGTCTCTAGTCAGTATGTTACCTATATGTATTAAAATAAATTTATTCTGTGTTTTGAAGATGATGAAAAGTCAGATAAAAAGAAATAATGAGATTTCAAAAAAATGTATACAGATTTATTAGTTTAAATGTAAACACTGGGAATGTTTAAAAAACTAGATACGATTGTTAGAATCCATGCCAGGGGACTAAAAATGAAGTAAGAATCATCATACAATTATAAAAAGATGCCATAAATAAATTGGATACAATGGAGATTTGTGAGAAAAATGAGTCAAATCTTTGTATTGGGTAATGGAAGTATAAATAATATCACCTCATTGGACCAGGCATTTCTCTTACTAATCAATAGATCACATCGAAGAAAACTATTCTCTCGCTACTGAAATTTCTAACAATAGGCTGAAGTGCAGTTAGATTATTGACAACATATGTATTTGGTCCCTTGCAAGTTACATTTTCTCATAAATAATCTACCGTAATCACAGAAAGTGCTATGTAGTAATACTGTGCAAGATATTTGTTAAATAAATATAATACACTTAGATACCTAACAGCACTATGTGTTGAGTATCATCGTTAAATGTTTGTTGTAGCTCAAAGTTTATAATGCAAAATCCAGTATAATTATTTCTTTCAGATTAAAACTCAGTGTTAATCATTATCTAGTCAGATAACTCACGATGTGACTTTCGGCCAGTCAGTTTCTCTCAACTCAATCCAGCTCACAGGGTTGTTGGGCAAATAGTAGGAGAAAGGCATATTATGTATTGTTTGTGCCTTGAGTTACTTGTACAGGTAGGGGAAAAAATCAATCAATCAAATAAATAATATTCCGCCTTGCTTAAAGCTCTGCAGTTTTAAACTGGAAGGTATCATGAGTTACCCCAAATCCTGAGTAGCTCACTTCAGCTACAACATGACAATGCCAAAATATTACCAAAATATTGTTTTTATCAAGACAGAAAGTTGTAGCCTTCCATGGTACTTTTCTCATATTTTCCTCTGATTAAGCCACTATAGATAATTATTGCATAAATGACCCTATAATTAGTATACATTTCAGCCATCTCATATCGCTTAAGCCTTAAGGAAAGACAGCATAAAAGGGAACACCATACACATTCCTGTCAATGGAAATCTGCAAAATTAATCTGCACCTACTGCTTTTCCCCTGGAGCCACCCGTGCTAGATAACAACAATCTAACACTTGCATTTACAACAATTCACCATTTGCAAAAACATATACAGAAATGTCACTGGGGTTGTCAGTGGGAACAAGGAAGAAACCACTTGTTCAGTCTGAATACCCTGAGAAAAGAAAAGAAAATGGGCTTTTTTTTCCTCCCTTTCACTTTTCTTTCCTTAACATTTATATTCCTTTCCGATTATCAAGTCCTTGATCCACCTCAGCCAAGCTTACCATAAGTGACAGGATTTCTAGGTATGGCTTGCAAAAGCTAGTGTTAAATGCATCAAGTCAACGTGCTTTCAGATTCTTACATGACAAGCAAATATACTATGAAGTTGCTGTGTTTGACATGTCCAAAAACCAGCTTAAAAAACATCTGAAATGTGAACGAAGATACTGTTCTCCTGTGGAAACTACCTTCCAGTTTTGTTTTGTTTTTCCTGGTTTTGGAGCTCTGAGAGGTGGTTTTGAAGTGACAGTCTGTTTCTTTCATAATACAATCTATATATCTGCTTATTTTATTTTTATTTTATTTTATTTTATTTTATTTTATTTTATTTTATTTTATATTTATTTTATTTTATTTTTTTATTTTATTATTATATTTTATTTTATTTTATTTTATTATTTTATTTTATTTTATTTTATTTTATTTTATTTTATTTTATTTTATTTTATTTATTTATTTATTTATTTTATTATTTTATTATTTTATTTTATTTTATTTTATTTTATTATTTTATTTTATTTTATTATTATTTTATTTTATTTTATTTTATTTTATTATTTTATTTTATTTTATTTTATTTTATTTTATTTTATTATTTTATTTTATTTTATTTTATTATTTTATTTTATTTTATTTATATTCTTTTTCTGAAAGGGGGCCCCTCTGTTTCAGTAGACTCTCAAAAGTCCATGACACAAAAAGGTTACGAAGCCCAGCCTTAGTGTTTTCGCTCAAAACTGCACTCTTCCAAATACATCCTAGTGAACATGACTAGCTTCCCAGATAAAGACCAAGACCCCCACTTTGTCTCCCTGCTGAGCTTGGCAGCACATGGCAATTGAACAAGAGTTGGCACTGCCTTTTTGCCAAGCATACAGCAATTGGCAAGACCAGCATCTTTTCTTTGAGTCTGACACCACAGTCTCCTGACATTGACTAGCTGGCAATAGTTCAGATCTTGATATTAGCATGTCCTATTAGTTTCCAGTCACAGCCAGACAGCTGCCTCCTCAAACCTTTAGTCACATAATGATTGAAACATTTCTGGATAATTCCTCCCCCACTGTGAGACATACATCATTTTGCTGCACTAAAATAATCACAAAACCCATTTGCCTTTATTACAAAAAGTAGCCCATAAAGCTTTCTTCCTCCTATTTTGTTTCTCAAGCTCTGAACAGAGCAATAAAAGAAATCCAGGACAAAATAATCTCAAATGCACAACGGCCTTCTTAAAGATGCCTTCTAAAACAGTTGTTTGAAACTGCAACTTCCAGAATTTCCATCCATAATGGAAAACTTCTGTGACTTGCAGGCTCAACATTCCACAGAAAACCAGATCAGAATGCTTGGGTAAAATCATCAATAAGCAGGAAGAATGGCAAGAAAACATAACGTTGATCTCCAATATTTAATAATAATAATAATAATAATAATAATAATAATAATAATAATAATAATAATAATAATAATAATAATAAGAAGAAGAAGAAGAAGAAGAAGAAGAAGAAGAAGAAGAAGAAGAAGAAGAAGAAGAAGAAGAAGAAGAAGAAGAAGAAGAAGAAGAAGAAGAAGTTGTAAGGGACCTTGGAGGTCATCTAGTCCAACCCCCTGCTCAGGCAGGAAACCCTATACCATTTTGGACAAATGGCTGTCCAGTCTCTTCTTACAAACTTCCAGTGTTGGAGCATTCACCACTTCTGGAGGCAGGTTGTTCCACTGGTTAATTGTTCTAACTGTTAGGAAGTTTCTCCTTAGTTCTAGGTTGCTTCTCTCCTTGATTGGCTTCCATCCATTGCTTCTTGTCCTGCCTTCAGGTGCTTTGGAGAATAGCTTGACTCCCTCTTCTTTCTGGCAACCCCTGAGATATTGGAACACTGCTATCATGTCCCCACTCGTCCTTCTCTTCATTAAACTAGACATACCCAATTCCAGTAGCCGTTCTTTATATGTTTTAGCCTCCAGTCCCCTAATCATCTTTGTTGCTCTTCTCAGTACTCTTTCTAGAGTCTCAACATCTTTTTTACATCATGGTGAGATCCTTTCACAGTTACTACTATTGAGCAAGGTACCCCCTATACTATACCTGCACATTTGGTTTTTCTTGCCTAAATGTAGAACCTTACTTTTTTCACCATTGAATTTCATTTTGTTAGATAGCGCCCAGTCTTCAAGTCTGTCCAGATCCTCCTGTATCTTAAGCGTGTCTTCTGGAGTGTTGGCTATTCCTGACAGCTTGGTGTCGTCTGCAAATTTGTTGAGTTCCCCATCTATCCCCTCGTCCAAATCATTGATGAAGATGTTTAAGAGCACTGGGCGCAGAACAGAGCCCTGGGGTACCCCACTACACACTTTCCTCCATGTAGATGCGGTTCAATTGAGGACCACACGCTGAGTACGGCCGGTCATCCAGCTACGAATCCATCTGGTGGTGATGCTGTCTAACCCACATTTTTCTATCTTATCAAGTAGCAGGTTGTGATCTACTTTATCAAATGCCTTACTGAAGTCCAAGTAAATTATATCTACAGCATTCCTCTGATCCACTAATCTTGTCACTTGGTCAAAGAATGCAATAAGATTTGTCTGGCATGATCTGTTTCTGACAAACACATGTTGGCTTTTAGTAATGACTTTGTTTGCCTCTAGGTGCTCGCTGATTCATTGTTTGATTATCTTTTCCAGAAACTTCCCAGGTATTGAGGTCAGGCTGATACATCTGTAATTTCTTGGATCCATTTTTTTTCCTTTTTTGAAGATAGGAACTACATCAGCTCTCTTCCAGTCTTCTGGTAGTTCCCCAGTGCTCCAGGATCTTTCAAAAATATAGTTCAGTGGTTCTGAGATCACATTTGCCAGTTCCTTGAGAACCTTGGGGTGTAATCCATCTGGTCCTGGTGATTTGAACTCATCTAGGCTGGACAGGTGCTCACTTACCATTTTCTTGCCTATCTTAACTTGTGTTTCTATTCTGTTTTTTATGGCACTATTTTGATAGGTTAGTCTGTTTTTTCCCTTTGTGTAAAGACAGATGCAAAAAATGAGTTAAATAGTTCTGCTTTCTCCCTGTTGCTTGTCACCCTCTTGCCACTTTCCCCCACTAATGGACCAATCATTTCCTTCACTTTTTTCTTGTTTTTTACACGTTAAAAAAGCTTTTTTTTTGTTATTTTTGACTTTTGTCGCAAGCCTTAGTTCATTTTGAGCCTTAGCTTTCCTCACTTCATCTTTGTAGGCTCTGGCTATTTGCTGATATTCTGACTTAGTTATGTGCCCCTCTTTCCACTTTCTATACTTGTCCTTTTTATCTTTCAATTTATCAGAGAGTTCTTCATGTAGCCATGCTGGTTTCTTTCTTCTTCTTTGTTTTTGCCCTCTCTCTATAAAAAGTGATTGCAGTAGGCTACTCTACTAGAGAGTCCCCTTGTGTCATTAAGTGCCTGATTTTCCAAGTTATAAGACTATAAAATTCTTCCATATGTGATGAGCTACTAAAATCTCCAATCTGGGGCCTAGTAAAGCATTGGATATTCATGGAACATGTTGTCTTCAAATGCTGTACGTTGTTGATTCCTCAAGGGCTTCTGAGGCTCACTACAGGAATTATTATACTGTGTTATTTAATGTAATTATTATAATTTTTAAATTATTTCTCATACTAAATTATCTATGGCAGGCTATCCAAATTTGTTTCAGGTCCATACAGTAGCAAGGAATTTTCTTTTTACTTGATGAGTAATTTTCATTCATTTTTCCCACAAGGTAGAAGGGACCCATCTGCAGTTCATTTATTCTCCATGCTGGCTAGAACCCCAGTCAGAAACCCGGACTTAGTGTGTTAGTGAATATATTCTGTTGACTGCCTGGTTTGGAATCCTGATATCCAGTTCAAAATAGTAATGCATTTATATGTTGATGTATGTAGGAGAACAAAATACATGTAAGAGTACCAATTTTGGTACCATTTTTGTTAGCTGATGGCTAAGAATTCGAAACAAATTGCACTTTAATCGAGGTTTGTCACTAGGAAAAGATAGCATATCTGCTAAAGACCTGCTGCTTACAATGTCTAGACATACATTTTAAGTTTTACTAATTTCAACAGAACACTGAGTTTTCTAAGATTCCACAGTGCTAAAATTTGAATTGAGAGCACCAGTTTGGTATAGTGATTAGAGGCACCAGACTAGAAACTGGGAGACCATGAGTTCTAGTCCCTCATTAGGCACAAAGCCAACTGCATGACCTTAGGCCAGTCACTTTTTCTCAGCCGTAGGAAGTAGGCAATGGCAAACCACTTCCAAAATCCTGCCAAGAAACCGTAGGAACTTGTCCAGCTGCTCAACAGAAGTCAACACCAACTTGAAGGCATGGGAAAAAATGAATTCATTCTTTTGCTTTCATAACTTTTCACCAAATAATGCACATAAGAAAGGCTTTTCTATAAAGCTCTTACCTACCATCTCAGTCAGTTAGCATCATATAACTATCTATGAGTTCAGGCAACTTTTCCACACTGGGGGAGGGTGAGGGTGAACGAGATAATTACTGTGTGCAGTTTGTGCTCCGTCATTGAGCTATGGCTGTCTGTAACAGGGTGAGCGATTAGCATTTTTTTGAAGAATGCCCATATCCTACTTCAAATGTGTATGCATATAACCCTTTGGAATTAACATTTTAAAAAACATTCAAAGCTCTGTGCTTCCTTCAGAATGTATACATTCTTCTTCATGTACTGTCTTTTTGTAGCTTTCTGAGTCTGGGGTGCTAGAGCTGCTTTTGGTGATGAGTTTTTACGTACTTCAGTGCACAAGAGATGTTGTATATTTAAATATTTAGGATTTCTTGTATTATTTAAGAATTATAACATTTGCACATAATTTTAGATATCCAAGAACTACACAAAATGGTTTAGATTCTGAGGTTCATCTCTAGAGAACAGGATTTTCAGCACTTGAAATAGGTTCTTTTGTGGACACAAGGTCAGCGTGAACATGCACTAAAAAAAGGTCTATCTCTTTTCCCTTATGCATTCAACCAATTTTCCAAGCCATCCTTTAAAAATGTCACCAACAATCAGGGCCACTACACTTCATCAAAATTATAGTATCTGATCTATCTATAAGCTGACAATTTCAGATGGATTTTGGAATATTTCAGGAATATTTTCTAGAAAGCTAAAAGGATAGGTTTTTTTACGGACATAAGTCTACTCTATATCAAACTATATATATCAAACTATAGCTTTACCCGTGTAGTTCAATACATAATATAATGTTCAAATAGTTTCAATTACAGGCTTGAATACACAGTTGCTTGTTTGAGTCATGCAATAGCCACGGTCGCTTCATGGAAATAGTAATATTTAACTTTTATAGAAGTTGAAATGTTTAGTAAAAAAAAATGTGGGCAAAAAGAACACATATGAAGCGTCAGGCCTTGAGAGGTAAGACACTCCACCTTTCCATTGACTCCCAATCAATTAAAGAAAGCAGATATGAGCTGACCCATGATCAGATAAATGAAGTGCCTCCTGCATTGTGAGCACTTCCATTTGGTCACTATTTATTTCCATCAGCAGCTACAGGAGAACAGAAAAACATTTTTAATATTGGATGACTTGAAATGCTGAGAAGAAGAGGTAAAAATCATTGCCATGCCCCAAGCTGATACAGAACCTGTAGCAATGTAGATGTCTCACAGTCATTCCACACAAATGGAAGAAGAGAAGATGTACAGCCCAAAGGCTTTAAAGGCTAGCTGGGAATTTTGAAGAGATGGCAGAATTGTTGTCAATTTCACTCCTGGCTTTGGAAGCAGGTGAGATTTTAAAGCTGTAAGACTTTTGGCAATCAGCTTCACTGAAAACAAGTTTCCCACCAAGATTTACTAACTGGAAAAAATGGTTACATTCCAGAATTTATAACAACTGGGTTGCTTTCATTCTAGAACACAGTTGATTTTCATTAAGATGAGAAATGTTCCATTTCCCTCCCTAAAATTCCATTTCTAAAAGAGGGACTGGCTGTCTATTTTCCAGACAACTTGAGGAATGCTTAAAAGCCTGCTAATGTCTAGTAATCTTTTTTCAACCATTCATGATCAAACTTTTTAAATCAAGTTATGTACATGCCATTACAAAAACCCTGAAATTCAGGAGCTGAAGGCATAAGGCAAGAGTTGTCTCTAACATGGAAGCAAACTGCAGTTTTTAAACCCATGAAAACCCATTGAAATTTTTTGATTTCACATCCTTTAATTTTCTTTGTAGCTTTCTCAGAAATTAGCCAGCTCAGTTCTAGAATACTTTGATGCCATGGGGATGCAAAAGAATGAGCTGCTTTCCTACTAGCTTAGAATCTTTGTATGCAAATACTTTTATCTCATCTGAGGTATGAGTTTGGGATAGATGCATTCAAATCAGACAGTTAAAACCATGATGAGTAACCTAACATCCATTGGTCTAACGCAGCCCACCCATCAGCCAATATCATTTACCGTATAAGGCTTCAAGCAAACCTCTTCCACTCATCAGCACTTGCAACCAGTAACTCTGCTATGGTTACCTTATGAGAAACTGGTAGCATGACCCAAGAGAGTATTATCAAGATTTTTTAGTTAGCAGCACCTAAAATGTAGTGTCCTTCCTCATCTACTTGAATTTCCTCTGCCCACCTCCAGACTGAGGAGATTGGGTGGAATTTATCCTAGTTCTTGTGTCAGATTCATTCTGCTCTCCACCTCCCCACAACTATCCATAAACTTAATCATCCTACAGATCCTTACATCTGATGTTTATGAAACTCTGAATCTATATATAGAGGCCTGCTTTTTTATTTAAATTCTTAGAGTTTTATCCTCATCCACATCCTGCTTATCCTTATAACATCCTTGTGAAATAAATTCATGATCAGTTGATAAGCCCTAAAAGGTATTCCAGAGAACATCTTGATTTAATGGGAATTTGAATCCAGCCAATTATGATATTTGATTCTAACAAAGGGATATTTCAGTTGAGATTACTCTACATTCAGATCACATTGGACACATCTAGTTTCCACAACTGTTCTCCTCCATCTGACTGGGGGAAAAGCCTATCCCAAAATGTCTACAACTGGAGTAATTAAGGCAGATGGTAGCGTCACTCACAATAGTCAGGAGGGACAGGGGTGGTACTTCTCAGATATAGTCTCTATGACTATGCCTTGTTCTTGCAGCCTCCTAAGGATAACTAGGATTGTTGCTTCAAGGAGTTTATGTAAGCATCACTTCAAATCTCAGAAATTTCATTTCATTTCATACCACAAACCATAATATAAAGGACACAAGATTTCTCATTGTCATTAACAGATAACTGCTTATAAGGCAACTTTTTAAAAGGAATATCTATGGTGTAATTAGTTTAGGTGGAAGCAACCAAAGAGATTTTAATTGATTTAATGAGTCATTTGCAATTTCACTGTTATGAAGCAAAAAAATAAAACAATACTATGAAATAAAATTACATGTATAAATATCTTAAAAATTATGTGATATGTGTGGCATGTGATATAAACAACTAGCTCTTCTTTTCCAATTGCCTTCATTTTTGAATGTTAAAATATGACTATCAATGATTTGTTATGATCTAATTCTAAATGTGAAGACTTATTTGGGCCCTTCACCTCTGTCCTTCACGCTGCCTTTCACCTGCCAGCCTAGGGGCAGCCTATGGTTTCATCACAAATGACAAACTATTGTATGGTAACTTATCAATAATTTACAGGTAGAAATAAAAACTTTAAGTATTGTCTGAGAATTGTTGTCCAGGGGAGATTTTTTTTTAACTATCAGTGGTATGAATTTTGAAAGGCAACCAAGTTCAACCTTAGGGAGAAATATTCAACAACATGCCACCAAGCAAGATGTCCACAGTTCCATTTTGAACATGACCGCTACATTGAGGGAATACAGCTTCTGAAGAGTCATCAGTGTGAGCAACAATGGGAACAGTTTTTTAGATAGTCAGATTTGCAGTAGCACCAGAAAGACAAAATAGTTCCTTGGTCTATGAGTCTTATTAGCATGTTTTATTTAGTTGCAAATAGCTGCCTGAAGTTTAGTGTTAAGATACTGTATATGCTCATCCAATAAAAAAAATAGGCATGCTATTTTCCAATGGTCTTCTCTTTATAGGGATAATACAATAAAAGAAATAACAATGATAATATATTTATAATTATATATAAGTTATGTCATTCATTAACCAACCAATGCTTTTTAAAATTCACGTGATAGCCTAAAACTAGGAAACAAAAGCATTTAATTCATCCCCTTACCTTCAAAATAATTGCATGAATTTTAGCTGCATTAAGTAGAATACTCTATTACTATGCTTCCATTTAGACAGCTGTCCTTTCTTAATATGATACAAACCTTAATTTCTCTTTTACATTTCATTAACCAGTCATCCACTATTATTACAATAGGAGAGATTCTCAAGAGAAAAAAAAAGGATTGAATTAGTTTATTGTTGAAGTCCATCTGGGGCATGAAAGCAAATTGCTATATATTATATGAAAGAACACCTGGTGTGCTTTTGAGAGAATACCAAATATAAACAGATTGATTTTACTTGAAGTAATGCTTTTGTATGCTACTATAAGAGAAACTATTCTGTTTTGGGTGGTAGCATAGCCTATTTCTTTATATATACAACAATAGATGCTAACAGTGAGGTGTAACAAAAAGCCCTCTGCCTAACCATTTTTAATATGCCATAGGAGATCACACTCTAAAATGATTTGCAGCTATCTCAGGATAAAAAAAACCTGCCACTAGATAAAGAGAACGTTTCCTTGTGTAGCTTAAATTGTTTCCTAATGAAGAGTTTATCATCAGTGTGCTACATTTTATTCACTGGGTTAAATTTGCATGAAGGAAAATACTCAAAACAATTTGCAACTTTTTTTCAACATCACAAAATTAAATGATGCCACAAAAACACTGACCAAACACCTTGAAAACACAAATATAAAATCCCATGAAAACATAGAATGCTGCTGTCATTGTTCTGCCTTACTAAAATAACTATTCCAATCTGTTTTTGATCATTCTTTGTAGTCATTATCTGGTTTAGAATTAGAGATTTATAAGTAAAAAAAATTAAACCCAGCCCAGGCTACCTGTGTATAATCCAGTTGATGCAAGCCACATCAAATAAAGGCTACAATAGATCTCATTCAAATCTTGAACCATTACATTGTTCATATCTTCCTAATATTGCTGTGTTTATACTTATATACAATACAGTTAAACTGACAGACTGATTCCATGATCATGCTGCAACCATGTTATAAGAACTTCCATAAGTATCTAGGTTTTATATTGGGGGAGGGGAAATGGTTGCAGTTTTCAGGGAAAGGTGGCTTAAATTTGTAGTTTGTCAAGTCCTTGCTACTGAGTGCACATATGTGCATCCAAGGCTGATAATAATCCATCTCAACCTACTTGATGTCCAGAGGTCATAGACTTAAGGTTCTAAGACAAAGATTGCCACAAGCTAATGTCGACTTTGAAGAAAGTAAGATTAATAGCATTCTCTCCCAATATCTGTAATCATCTGCAGGGCAAGAGAGTTGTAAGCTGACTGGGTAGCAAAAGAGATTTCATGCCAAAAAGAAAATGCTAATAATGACAGACTGCTCCTGTCACCAAAGCCTATGCACTTTAACTGGGTTAGGCAGTCAGGGACAGTTTATTCTAACAAAGATTTACAGTACAAGGCATATAATAAAGTTGTATGCTCCAGTTCCTGTGACCTTCTTGAACATAGGGTAAGGAGTAATTCTTCTTAGAGTGAAAAGACTAGGCTTTCCATATAAATTTCTTACAGTAGGCAAGAAAACAGGTAGCCTTAACAGAAGCCTAGAAAAAATGCCTGTCATCAAATATAAAAGCTACCAGTGGTGAGAAACTATGAAAAAGTGTGTGTACACTCACATAAAAATATGCATTTATAGAAATATGTAAGCGCTAGTCAAGGCCAATTCTATTATTAGGTAGACAAAGGACTTAACACACTACAGATAGTCCTCGACTTACTACAGTGTGTTTAGTGACCATTCGAAGTTACAACAACCCGAAAAAAGTGACTTATGATCATTTTTCACATTTACGACCTTTGCAGCATCCCGATGGTCAGGTGATCAAAATTCAGACACTTGGCAACTGACTCATATTTATGATGGTTGCAATGTTTCAGGATCATGTGACTTCCTTTTGCGACCTTCTGACAAGCAAAGTCAGTGGGGAAATCAGATTCACTTAAAACTGTGTTACTAACTTAACAACTGCAGAGGTTCACTTAACAGCTGTGGCAAGAAAGGTTGTAAAATGGGGCAAAATTCACTTAACTAATGTCTCACTTAGCAACAGAAATTTTTGGTTCAGTTGTGGTAATAATTTGAGGACTAATATAATTTTTAACCTAGCAACCTTCATCTGCAAATTGCATCTTTTTAAATTTTATTCATTTATTTATTATCTATTTATTTATTGTGAAATTTATTTGCTGCCCATTTTGTATCCAATGACTCTGGGTGGTTTATGGCTTTTCCCCCCAGAATCTTAATACCTGGATACTTACAGAATGCTTTACAACATAGTTACAGCACGACAGTGGAACCTATTTGTCAGCTCTTTTCATTCCTGTTAGTGTCTAGCCATACATAAGCCACTATTACAGTGCTCTGCTTATAAATCTCTTGGAAGCATCTATTAGGCACCTGAAAATGAAGAGGATGGCTTGGTCAGCAACTAGTTTTCCAGTTTTCCAGTAGGCCTATTTTGACAAGAGTTTGAAGGGTGATGGAATAATGTCCTACATCTAGCCACTAGTATGACTTCTACTTTATTCTACCATGCCCTTTGCAGTTACAATGAGATAGTCAGCGGTCACTCCCTGGACTGGAAGTCTGATTTAGCCTAAGCACATTTAAGCTAAGTTTGGGCTACTTTGTGTCTTTTCCTCTATCACCAACATTTTGGCCATGAACTATCAAAAATATCTGACACTGGCATTTGTGTTATTCTGACACTTAAGAATGATGTGATAGGAACCAAGTATGTTGTTATTTAATGTTTCAAGAGGAGAGCAAATAGAAGAGGAAATCATCCACAAATATTTGAGTTAAAATCCAAGGAAATATCTGGAAGGTCAGTACAAAGTCATTGACTATATTTCACCAGTATATGAACCTAAAGTTTAGATTAATTTTAATAAGCGGAGATTGCAGTTCTTCTCTTTAGCTGTCCCTGTAGTATGTCATTTAATCCCCTAATTTATGTGAACATTTTTTTTCTTTTCCGCTTATTCAGAATGTATTGTTCTTCTATGCTGTTCATTAACTCTGAGTATTATGAGCTTAACCCTGACATGCTGACCTGTTGAGTGGCATGCTAGGAAAAACACACATAAAAATAAAAGCAGGTAATATAAGTTGTCATATAAGCAAAGATAGCTAATATAAATCGTGGAATCAAAACAAGATTATAGAAATTTGAAGATGGGCATATTATTGCTATGTTTTATTGTAATACATCTAGCTTTCATAAATGTCTATATGAAGGACTGCAGGATGGGAAAGAAAGAATTTATTGAACAGGAGATTTGTTTCATATCCAAGGCTTGTATTAGTTACAGATTGTATGATTTATGGAGCTTTGCTACAAAATAGGTGAGATCTTCATCCATCAGACTTGCAGCAGTAGGTACTAAGTAAATTCTATATGTGTTACACAATATAATTTAAAAGCTAATAATATAGTTAAAAATATACTGTAAAACTGAGTAGGAGTGAAGTCTTAACCCTATCTGGTTACTTTCTTACCATCTAACAGACTCATTTATCCATCTAGTGAAAACCTATATTTTTCATTGGAAAAAAAAGAATTACATACAGAGATATCAGGAAGAAAATGAGGCAAAGACAACTTAACCATCAATCAAGCTGTCACTGTCCAATTTCTTATAAAAGAAATTTATAGATATTTCTACAATATGTCCTGTATCAGTAAAGCTATCACTCTACAGAATAAAATAGAGAACTTGCAAATCTATTAAAAGGCCAAGGAAAGCAAATACAGACAACCTTTAAGGATCTTTAAATCAAAATTTAAGTGCATTATCTTTGATGTTCTATCTGAAATATCTACTCTCTATTGAATCCAACGTTTGGCTATATCCCCAGAGCAGACCTTTAGATTACTCTGCCATTACAAGGAAAGGGCTGATTAGAGAAACTTGACTATGGTTAAGAACAGGATGGCTTATTTTTTATGGAGACCACACATCCTGCAGTCACAAGTGCAATGTAAATGCAGGCAAGAAGTCTAGAGACCCCACAACTAAGACACAGGGGAGGGCTAATGTTTGCTTTATTTCAAATTAGTGACCCAGGCTGCTGTGGAATGTCAAGGGTCAGCACCTGTGGAAAAGGAGAGAAAAATGCTCTACAGGAGACTGGCAATCTATCCTGCACATCAATCTTCTCCCCAGTCCCCTGAATCCCTCCTCTTGAATTCTGCACTATTTATTTTTTTCATTATTTGTGGAAGGAAATGAGAGAAGGAAGAAACATGAATCCAAGCAATAAGGAGGCAGCTCAGAGACAGAATGTCTGGAAAAGGCCAACAGGTGGGCCTCCCTCAGTCTCAGTGACACTAAAACTAAGAAAGAATATATCATCAAAATGATCCATTTTAATGTACTTTTCTTGAACTAGGTTTTTCCCCTTACTCGCACATGAACTTAGGAACTTCATCCCTCACATTAATCAATATAAAATATTCTAAAGGTAACTTTATTTAAAGCAGGGACCTACATCTGTGGTGCTGGTAGTTCCATGGGAAAATTGGTCAGGAGGAATTGAATACTGGTACATACCTCTTTCCTTTAGGTGCATGGCACATGCCGCTTCTCAGTTTTTCCTTGCTAGTCCTTCCTCACCAATAGAAGTTGATGTGATTTTATATTTTCATATAATGCAGAATTAAGCAAGCATTTATTCTATTCATTAATGAGTCATACTTGGGACTTGTTTAGTTATGCCCTGACCTTGGTGAGAAACCTATGTAAACCTATGATCTTTCTCATCTTCAATCCAATAAATTCTGAGAAACATTTTTTTAATTTTGAGATGTTCTCATCACCACCTGTTATAAACAAAGTCTCCTTAGCCTTGATGGTCTCATTCTTGGCAGGACTGCTTAGTTTTGAACTGTGATGGTTCCATTCTTGGCAAAAGGACAAGGTGTTCCAAGATAAGGTCGACTTTTTCTGTTTGTCATTGTTAAAATCCAGTGAGATGAGACAACTGAAAAGCAGGTGTATTTAATTAGGGTCCAGGGCTTATATAATTAAAAAAATCTCATAGAATGAAACTTCAATGCCGATCTACCTGAGTGCTGCTTCATATTTCTGACTTTGAAAGAGTCTAACCATCATCAACTTTTTGGGATTCCTAACTAGCAGAAGGGGCATAAAGTTTTTCTTTCTTGTCATGTTGTAATCTTGAATGCTTTTACTTGCTGTCTTGAACTGACATTACTTAATTAATATATTGGGTAATGTTACAGTTTTAGTATTCCTGTATATTCTTTGATTTCTGTCTGATTCTTTGATTTGTGTCTTTTTTTATACTGCCTTGGAATAAAAGTTCCCTGTTCATATTAGTGTGGTCATTGCTCCCAAATCCAAAAGAACTAGTAGAATTTGTGATCCAATCCTGCTGGGCTAGGAATAGAACAATGTAACTTCCAGCTATTGGCCTGAAAAAGATTGTGCATCTCGATTTTAAAGGAAAGAAATATGTATCTGGCCTTCAGGTCTGCAAGCATGAGAAGGAAGGCAGCAATTCCTGATAGCATAAAATCAAATAGGAAGGCATTCATAATATGCAGTGCCCAATCATATTCAAATAACAATCCAGGTCCCTAGAAAGAAACCCAGTCCCCAAAACATACACTAAACCTGGCTTTTCCCTTAATTATTGGTCTGTCTGATCAAAATTTAAATTTATATTAAATTAAAATTTAAAATTAATTTTTGCCACATTCATATTACATTTTGTCACATTCACTACTCTTAATTATATCTTTGGCACTAAAATTCTTCTTAAAAATTAGAATAGTGCCAGATTTTATTTTATTTTTTCTATGTAGGTTATGATGTACCTTGAGTTATGAAAGTCCAACCCTAAATGAATATTTACAATGACAGTGGCCATTACTAATCTGATCTTATAAAAATCTGATATATTTCAGGAATAGGAAAAAAAACTTCTTCCTCATTATGGTAGGTGGTTAACAAGTCTTTTTGTCCAACTGGGTACTCTTAGTATGGTAGATATAACATCATGGCTTTACTGAGAGTTGAACCTTATCTTACCAGAGGGTACCAGATTCAATCAAGAGCCTGCTCGCAGCAAATAGTAAGTAAGAAGCCTGTCTGCTCCATTTTAAAAAAAAGGGATTTTTTTTGCCTTATATATTTTTTTATTTTTCAGAATAACTTATTGATATGTTTTATATGTGTGTGTGTGAAAAGCATGACTTTTTCACTAAGCACTTAAAAAATAAGTCAGTATAGAGCAACTATTAGAGAAATGCATGCAGCCATGGTTAATGAAAGGAATTTGTAAGTTGGTGAGCAGAAAAACAACCATTTGTAGCAAGGCAAACAAAAGACAGAAAGGAAAAGGAAAAGGGAAGTTTCATGGAAGTATAGAATCATCTGAACAACTTATTGATAAACAATATTCTAAAACTGATACTCTGCAGGGTACAATTTTTTTATCTCAAATGTGTATGAAGCAAAAATTAATCTGCTGTAGACACTGCCCTTCTTTGTACCAATATCTCTGTGGAGAGGCAAAACTGGAAGTGATTAAGTGTCTTAAATCTCCATCTTAAATGGTCAGTGTCTGCACTTACATCTGCTCCACTTACATTAACATGCAGCCATTAAGCAAATGGCTAAGCAAACATGCTGCAGAAAATCATGTGCATAGTAATGGGATATGAAAGCACAAAATTCCACTAGACTGTGTGGGAGCTGGAATCTCTCAGGACTCCACATTCAAGGGTAAGAATTTAGGAAAATCATATCCACACAATCCACAGTGAGAAAGAAGGTAGCTTGGTCTGTAAATCTAAAGTGGGTGGGTTTACTTTATTAGTACCAAATCCTTAAATCACACAATTTACTATACAATATGTATTGCAGTAGAGTAAACAGATAAATATGGCATCTCCTACTCATCCACCGACAAATCTAATTTCAGGCATACTGTATATGCATTTGATCTGTGCCATCTGGAGGAAGATTTGGAGGAGAAAAAAAATGGCATGTGGATGATTACAGTCAGAAAAACCAGCAAGGTTGAAGTATATTCTTCCTTCTCATACAGCCACTGGATCCAATTTCATAGCTCTTGAACTTGTATTTCAAAGACAGTGAAGTGAGGGTGGGGGGAGGGTTTGCTTCCATTTGTCTTGAATGACTGATTCCCCTCATACAGGGAACCACACAATAGCAAAGGACAGACACCTCTACAGGAGGCAGAAAGCACCATTCCTTTGATGGAGGATGAACTTCCAACCCCTACCCCACTCCTGCCACCATCTGTTCCAAAGAAAGAAAGGACTTAGAGACAGAGGAAAGGATTTGTCCTTCCAAACCAAGAAAGCCATGGTAGTGGAGAAAGGAATTGACAACTGCCAGGGAAGATTTAAATTTTTTTCAAGGTACAGAAAACAAAGGGAATGGATTCTCAACAAGGCATCAGCCATGGGCCTGAGGTATCTTCGCAAAGTACTACATTGTTACAAAGATGTCAGCTGGATCACCAAACTGGCATTGGTCCCATGTAGCAGCCTACAGTCCCACTCTTTCTCTCTCCCTCCTTCCACATTCACATATGCACACACACACACAGACATACACACACACACAAACTGCACAGGGAAGGAGGAGCAGCTGACAAACGACAGAGGAGGACCCAGGACGCCCAAGCAGTTCTGCAGCTTTTATTGTGGCTGACCTAAAACCAAATACCCAGGCCCTTGTCTCCCTAGCGACACCTGAAGGGCCATGTTTCCTAGCAACCTGGAACAATAGCCCCTGGGAAAAACACATGCAGCTGGGTCCTGAACTGGCTCAGAGTCCCTGCTAGCAAATAATGGGATCCTGAGGGCCTGGCACTGTCCTGTGCTGAATAAACCAGGAGCAGTTCCCTAACCGATTGTTAGGCTCTTCCTAGGAATGTTATTCCATAAGTCTTCAGTTCCTCCTCCCTTCCCAATTCAGCTCCAGTTGGAAAAGCTGATCCCCTCTTGAAGGGCCTAGAGAGAGTCAAATATGTTCTTTCATTCATCTAGCAGCCAAATGTCAGGTCTCTGAGGGCTGAATGAACTTATTGCTGGGTAAACCATACAATGCATTTGCAGGGCAGTGTCTTAGCAGTTGCAGGCAGAGAGCCAGGATTTCTATTTTCCCTAAATTTAGGAAGGGAAAACAGTATGTTAATATTATTTCTGATAAATGGGTTGGAAAAGGAGTCAGGTGGAGGCATCAGGTCTTCTGTTTCTTGCACTTAATATACCTTTCAGAAAAGCTAGCAGAGCAAACCACATTGCACGCACTCAGCAACTTTGTAAATATTTTCCTTTTCATAAAATTCCAGCTGTAACATAGGTAGAAATAGGGGAGGGGGGGATGGCCTTTGTTACCAACCTGGACTCTGTCACCATTATCTATCTTCTTACAGTCCAAGAAGCCAAAGCACTTATAACAGAATTATAGTGAAGGGGAAATCTATTTAAGCAAGGAGGAACAATACTTAGAAATATCCTGGAGCACAGTGAGGGAAGGATGGACTCTTGTCTGCCAGATTACTATACTGAAGCCTTTTGTAAACATCGCTTGGACATTTCAGCTGTAACACACACCATACTATTCCCTTTTAAATAATATAGAAAGCACAAAGAAGAAATAACATAATAAACAAAATAAATGAAAGAAACAACAAAAAAATACAACTAAAGGTTGCATTGATTGGAAAGTGTACCCCCATCATTCTATCTTTACAAAATTAATTTTGCTTCCACTATAATGTATTTGCCCTTTGTTCTTTAAACTTATCACCTTTCCATTTTTTGAGGATTTCATCAACTCCATCCAACTATGGCTTACTCAAACTTCCTGTTCCTCTTGGACTATTCATTTCTTTTTCATATACTGGTTTTTGCAATTTTATCCTTAATCATTTTGTCTTATTCATTATCAAATTCTCAACATTCTTCTTTCATACTGATCACTGACTTTTGTTGCAAAATCGAATCTAGGACGGTCACCGGGACCAGACTTTTACTCTTCCGAGCTTTCGGGCCCACGCTGGAGCCCATCCTCAGGGAACTTCTCTCTACTGGAATACGTGCTTTGGACTATTCTGTCAGTCGTGTTTATGTGATATCTTCCTATTGGTGGACTGTAGGTACAACGTTTTGTATTCCATCCACATTTATTCAGTAATAATTCATTCAGCATCCTGTTTTTTCTTGCTTTACCATAAAGGTTTTTCTTACTTAACTATAGTAATTAGGACTAACAACTCTGCACCTATACAAAGCTGTCATAAAGCACGACATCATGTGACCAGGCCAATTTACAACAGCAAGTTGCAACAGTTCCAGTTGTCATTGTTAGGCAATTGCAGAGTCCTGTGGTCATGTGATCACAATTTGTGACCTTCTACCGGTTTCTCCATTGACTGCCTGTTGGAAGCTGGCAGTGAAGACAGCAAGTGGTTATAATGTGCCTGCAGGATGCTGTGACTGTAATTACAAGCTGATTGCCAAGCACTCAAATTGTGATCATGTGACCTCAGAGATCCTGCAAGCAACAACCAGCCTCAGAGAACTCTGCAGATTCTCAGTTTAAGTAATAGTTTTTGTCGCCATAATCATTATTTAGTTATTTATCAAGATCTGCAGAAGCTTCCAATCTCTCTTAACATTATTTTTTTCCATTAGCATTTGGCTGAATTGTATTGATATACTAACATAAAATTTAGAATGGTATATTTTTCAGGATTTGGGGGAAAAACTAGTTGTCACTAGTGACAGCCATTCTCCCATATAAAATAACAGCTACGTTTTTGGCACAGTAGGATAGGAGAAACATTAAGCTCTCTTTCCAACTTTCTGTTCATCATTTGTCACTTCTATTTTAAGTTTATGGAAAAGACTCGAGAATGAAATACTTATAAATAGACATAATTTATATAAATGATGTCAGGTTTGAGCCAGACATAATCAGCTAAAGTGAACCTAGAATGTTCATATTCCACCATAAACTGAAATACTTTCTATTCTATACAGCAGAGTCCCCAAACCCTAGTCGGGAATCAGGCCATGCAAGTAGTGGGTGAACACACGAGTGCACAAAGCTCCATTTGCGCAAGCAGCGGGTGCATGCAAAAAACCATCCCGTCTCTCCCCCCCCCCCCCACTGCCACTCCAGAGCTAGAAAAGTTGGGAAATGTGGTTTTTTTTTCTAAATGAACAGAATTCAATATATATATATATTTCACTTCATATAATATAGTTGGACAAGTATCCCATACCAGAGATTTATGAAACATATTCTGATGCAGTTTGATTTTATGTGGTGGACTTTTAACACACCTGGGTGTACTAGGTTGGAAAAGGCTGTTTTACAGTACAAGGGAAGAAATTTGAATAATTATAAACTTTCCTGTAATTAGGATGAAAGAGTGCTACAGCAGAATTGGAGTTTACTCCTTATTTTAAAAGTGAATATTGACCCGTCTCTCATTTTTTTCTGGACTAGATGCTGAAGTAGATGAGAAAGTAGATGAGTAGTAGATGAGAAACAAATATCCTGCAAACTTTTTGGGTGTTATTTCCTACTACCCAGTCCCAGTCAGTGAGACATCTTTAATTGCAAATAGTTCCCTTGGGCATAGTAAAAATTAATCCAGCTTTCTTTGTCTTTAGGAAAAACATGTGTAAAATGAGATTGCAGCCTCCAAGGGATTTGGCTTGGAGAAGGAAGCAAACAGACATGTTAATCCGAAGCCTGTTTAATTGCTCAAGTGCTTTAGGGCAGTTTAGACAAGGGTCATGTCAAGTTAGGTACCCAACAGCAAGTAAGTTTGGAACAGTAAATAGTTTAACAGATGAGATATACAAATTCCATTTTTCCAAAAGATATGAATTTAAGGTGTTATTAAAGAATAGGATGAGTGTTTATGCCTGCATACAAACAGTATACAGGGTGTGAAAAAGTCAGGTCTCATACCCTATCACAGTATGTTTTATTAATTATTTTTATAGAAAAGTTTACTGTACTTAGGAATGTTCAAGGGTCATGTTCAAACCAACAAGGAAATGTTTGGAAGAAGCCAGTTCAAACGTTTAATGCAATTTAATTTAACTTGTTTATGGGGCTTGACTTTTGGTAGACTGTATATATCTTCTTAAGCACAATTGATAAAAAAAGGTGATAGCTTTCTCATGTAATATATTTTCTTTCAGTTTCTTGTAGTCTCATTATACTAGCCTACTGTACTACAGCAAATGCTGGCACAATGTATTTGAAATCACACTTTAAGGATCAAAACAAACCAACACCTTTACAAGAAGCAAAAGCTGATGCAGCATATTTAATAGCTGCATGCATTTCATCTGACACTTCTCAGGAAGACCATGGCTAAGTGTCAGAAGAGGCCAGGCTCAACCATTATTATGTCCATTTAAAACTAAAAAAGTCTCTCAAAACACAAAGAACAATCTTCAGTTAGTATAGACAATGCACACCATTTTTTTATATCCCATTTATATCCCGCCCTTCTCCGAAGACTCAGGGCGGCTTACAGTCTAAGCACAAATCAATGTGCTTAGCAATAGCCTTCATTCTATGTATATGTCTGCTTATTAGGGCTTTCCCCCCCCCCAAGCGGCATTATTACAAAGTCAGCTTATTGCCCCCAACAATCTGGGTCCTCATTTTACCTACCTCGGAAGGATGGAAGGCTGAGTCAACCTTGAGCCTGGTGGGATGCGAACCTGCACTAACTGCAGGCAGCTGGTGTTACTTAAGGAGGCATTAGCCCACTGCTCCACCAGGGCCTGCAATTCAGCCTCCTGATCATCTGGTGGCCTGCATTGACTGATGATGTAACTAGAATGAGTGGGTTTGTATATCTTTTCAATAATAATTTTTATTAAAGTTTAAAAATACAAAAATAAAAAACTAATACAAACTAAGGAAAAATATAAAAAAGAAAAGGAAAAAAGTGTGGGAAGAGGAAGGGGGAAAGGAAAAAATATTATATATATATATATATATATATATATATATATATATATATATATATATATATATATATATATATATGTATGTATGTATGTATATGTATGTGTGTGTGTGTGTGTGTGTGTGTAAATTACTAACAAAGAATTTAGGGAGGCTGATATGCATTTCGGACTCATTAGGCTTCATCAGTCAGTCATACCCTTCTGAGATTTTATATATATATAAAAGAGAGATATAAATGCCTCCCTCGTCACCAAATCAAGTTCAAAAAATTTCAGTAAATTATCACTTCTCTAATATTTCAGTTAAAAATCTCTTCATCTATACATCATCTTTTATCTATTAGCATCTATTTATTATCATCCAATCATAACCAGCAAAAGTCCATTAAGAATTACAGAAATAAAAATATATCCTCTTCTAGGAGTTGCATCCTTTTCTATTTCCTCTTTTAAACTCATTTTTATAATAAGGGACAAATATCCTGAATGTCTATGGAGATTCTCAGTCATCCAGTTCATGGTTGCCCCAAAGGTGGAATGTGTCCCCCCATCATTCTATTCTTACAAAATTAATTTTGCTTCCATTATAATGTATTTGCCCTTTGTTCTTTAAACTTATCACCTTTCCATTTTTTGAGGATTTCATCAACTCCATCCAACTATGGCTTACTCAAACTTCCTGTTCCTCTTGGGCCATTCATTTCTTTTTCATATACTGATTTTTGCAATTTTATCCTTAATCATTTTCTCATTTTCTCATTTTCATATATTCAACATTCTTATTTCAAACTGGCCAGTGACATTTGTATTCAATCCAAATTCATTCAGTAATAATTCATTTGGCATCCTTCTAATCATCCATACCCACCCCATAACAAAGGGGACATATATTCCTAAGATGTGATAGCCACATCAGAGTATTACATTTAAAGGATTCCCAGAAGAATGATTTATGGATCATTCATCCATGGACTTATGGATGATCTCTAACAAAAGTGGGATGGGGGTAGTGCAACCATTCTTGTTCTCCTTGATCTCTCAGCAGCATTCAATACATCAACCATGGTATTCTTTTGGGCCAGTTGTGGGAACTGGGCTAGGCAGCACAGTTTTATGCTGGTTCATCCCTTTTCTCCAAGACCAGTCCCAGCTGATGTTGATAGAGAATGAGAAATCCAGCCCTGGCCACTCACTTTCAGCATTCCACAGGGCTCGGTACTCTCTCCACTCCTATTTAACATCTACATGAAGCCGCAGATGAGATTATTGATCATCATGGTTGAGATATCATCAGTAGGCTGATAATAGACAGCTCTAGATCTCCATGCCAGGTGACCCAAGTGACTCAGTCACTACCATTCATAGTGCTTGGAAGCTGTAGGGGCGTGGATGGAGGACAACAAGCTTTGACTGAACCCTAGCAAGACCAAGTGGCTTTGGATTTGGATTTTTGTCATCCTTATTTCTGGATGGGCTTGCACTTTCCCATTCAGATCCATTTCGCAACTTAGAGGTTGTCCTAGACTCATGACACCTGCTCAAAGAGCATGACTAGGAGAACTTTGCACAGCTTCAGTTTGTGCAACAGCTGTGAACTTTCTTCAATCTGGACTCCCTGCTCTCAGTCAATCAAGCCCTAGTCATCTCTTGTCTGGACTACTTTGACGTGCTCTACATAGGGCTATCCCTGAAGTCCATTCAGATGTTACAGCTGGTAGGAAGTACAACAGCATGAGCAGTCTTTAGAACCCCTGGAATGGCCCATGTTACACCTCTGCTCCGCAAATTGCACTGGTTGCTGGTCTGCTTCTGAGTGCAGTTCAAAGTGATGGTTATGGCCTTTAAAGTTCTTAACGGCATGGATCCAGGCTATCTAATGAAGCATCTTGTCCTGCAGGTCACTTGTGGTGGCAAAGAGGGCTACTACAGATCCCATCAGTTAAAGGACTCCAGCTGTCAGGATCCCTCTCTGCCATAGCACCACCTTTTGGAAGATCTTAACACACACACACCTAGTGAGATTGCCCCCCCTCCTATCCTTCTACAAGAACTTGAAGAACTTGCTCTGCCAATTGGCCTGGGGACTCAATGGGGGAGTCCCACACCGGAGGTGGCTATTAGACTAATAGCAGGTCCCATCTCCCCTCCCTCATTCCCTGCTTCCCTTCATCCATCTTTTAATCTCATATTACTGCATTTTCATTGTTTATCTTATGACTTCATTATTTTGCTACTGCTATGTTTACACTTCTTTTCATTTCTCTCCTCTTACTGTTTTAAGCCAGCTAAAGTAACCCCACAGCATAAAGGGTAGCAAATAAATTTAATAAACAAATAAATAAATGACTTAAACTGTCATTGACCTTCAAAAAAGTCTAAATCCCTAAAACTTCATGTAATATCTTTGTTATTGTCTATGTATGAAAGAAAATCTTTTGGAAAGGATGAAAGACAGGAAAGGTTGGAAGCAAAAGTCTATTTAAAGTACTAGACTGTGCAGCCTGCCAGCTTGGTGACAAGGAGCAACAACAATGGAAAAGGCAGAGATGCTACGATTCCCATCTAAACAGAAGAAAAGCATCTTCCACAAAATAAATGACAAATGTGTGACACGCGTTGCACCGGTGTTGACAAATACGCAAGCTGCGACATGCCAATGATGATGACAAACAGAACCGGTTGTTAAATTATTTAAACATCTAGCTTCACATCCATGAAATGAAGATTTAATAATTTAGCCATTGTCTCAGCATGCTGTGTGAACCAATTCAGATGCCATCATATTTCTTGAAAGTGTGTTTTGTTATCACAGATTTAGGATATTATGTGAATATAGCCAGTAAAAAACCAAACAACTATGTCTAATATTTTCTGACATTCAGCTTATTAACATATTTCACAAGAAGAACACAGTGTTCTTATTAAGAATAAACTAAATCTACTATTTTATAGTATATAGGTATATTAAAAGACCTTATATTCAATTCTATCCAGCCCTCACTTTCTGGGGCTCAAATCAGCTACATAATCATTTGGAATGAGCTCTTCTTTAAAAAAGTAATATTTTGCCAGTAAATTTGTCTTTCCATTTCCAAACAGTATGGAAGTATGTCAGCAACAAGATATTCAGAAAAAGACAGAACATAAGCAAAAGGGAATTTAAATAGGAGTTGTTATTTAGGCAATTAAGAACAGAAGGAGTCATATTTTTGTTCAGCAGAGAAATCCAGCAAAAGGCAACCAATGGACTGGAAAAAAAACCAAAGCAAGGCAAATGTCCCAAGGAAATGCAATTACATTATTCTGCTGTAGGGCAATCTGCCAACTACAGAAGCTTCATATTTCTAGTCACTTCCAGTAACCCCAACAAGGCACAGAGTATTATTTTTTAACCTTTTTCTTTTCCACAGATCAAATTAGCCTAGATTGACTTGCTTGGTAAATGGTTGATAAGCTTATTTCACTTCGGATTGCTTTTATCTAGTTTTGGTGACGGTTTGTTGCTGGAACTTTGTACTTTGATATGGCCCAAGGGCTAATCAATAAAAGTTGTTGTTATGATAAGCTTATTTACTTTGAAAATTACTTTGAGTTATTTTTATTATATTGATTGAACTAAACTGCATTAGGAAGATGGTGTTTTAATAGCATCTAAGTCCTAAAAAGGGCAATTCTCTGTGCATCCTTCTATAAAATAAAATTGATCATTTTGATAGTTTCTTGCCCTAAATGTTTATATAGAGAACATTAATTTTGGAAAACAAACTATTCTTAAGGAGACAGGAGTAGGCTTTTCTCCTTTTCTTCCCATGTAATGAAGCAAAAAGATATTACTTTAATAACTTTTCATTGTTCAGTTCCTTTAAATATTCCTTTAAGAGAAATATTACAATTCTAAACATGCACACGTTTTCTGCCAGTTTAGCCAATAGAGGTAGTATTTAAATAATTCACTAAGTTGACACTTGAAGAGGTTCAACATTGATCAATGGTCAGGTGCACTGAAATAATTTAAGCCACAACAGTAGGCCAAGCATCAAGGGGAAAAATTCTGTTTGTGCTATATTGCTAGAATAGAAAAGTGCCTTACTGTGCATGCTAAACATGAATTGTATGAAGCTTGCCTTTTTAATTCATCAGTTGGTGCTGGAACATACCGTAGGGCAATGTTTCTTACTTGCTGAGACAGATTGTGATACAAAAGACTCTTATTACTTTAAGGCCCTGAGCTCTAAAAAGTCTATTTAAAATAAATATATTGGCAAATCCTAAACAAATTTTGAACACAAAACATGAAAATGAGTAATAAAACTTTTACCTTGGGAATGATAGAACTACATAAATCAAATATTGCACATCTTACTGGCATCCAATTTTGATCTACAATTCACTTTAATCCACCACTCTATATTAACAATTTTACTTTTCAGATGTTACCCATCACATCTAGTCATTAAAAGGGGTTGATGAGCATGACAAGGAGGCAGTGTTCCTAATTCATAGAGATAACTGGCTAAAACAGAAAAATGTTGCTCACCATCTTAACAGGAGAACTAAGAGGCTATAGAAGCAATTTCATGCATGGGGCCACGATATAATCTATCACACTGATATCTCTCTGCTCTGAGAGCTTCAGGGAAGATGGTGAGCCAGAAGCTGGATAGTTCCTAAAGCTAATGCGCTCCATGTCGTCATCTAAAATATGAAAAACTGTGAGATCAATTCCTGGTAGAAGGTGTAAACTTCACAGAATAACATCTGACTACAGAACTACTCATATCTAAGGAGTCCTCATAAGGCTGAAACTGATCATGCAGTGCCTCCTAGTGGTCAATGTAAGTGATTATAGAGAAGTAGGGTTATTTATTTCATGTCATCTGACATTATCTCAACTTCGTATTTATGCCAGGAAACTTCTGAGGAATGTTGGCTGAAAAGGAGAGGGATTTTGTATGGAACTTGTGATACTGGAACCTCTAACACTGGTTGTAATGGCATGGAAGATTCCTATGCAATCTAGTTGTTGTTGTTGTTAGTTGCGAAGTCGTGTCCGACCCATCGCAACCCTATGGACAATGTTCCTCCAGGCCTTCCTGTCCTCTACCATCTTCTGGAGTCCATTTAAGCTCACGCCTACTGCTTCAGTGACTCCATCCAGCCACCTCATTCTCTGTCATCCCTTTCTTCTATTGCCCTCAATCTTTCCCAGCATTAGGCTCTGCTCCAGTGAGTCCTTCCTTCTCATTAGGTGGCCAAAGTATTTGAGTTTTAGCTTCAGGATCTGGCCTTCTAAAGAGCAGTCAGGGTTGATCTCCTCTAGGACTGACCGGTTTGATCGCCTTGCAGTCCAAGGGACTCGCAGGAGTCTTTTCCAGCACCATAGTTCAAAGACCTCAATTCTTTGGCGCTCAGCCTTTCTTATGGTCCAGCTTTCACTGCCATACATTGCAACTGGGAAGACCATAGCCTTGACTATACGCACTTTTGTTGACAGGGTGATGTCTCTGCTTTTTAGTGTGCTGTCTAGATTTGCCATGGCTTTCCTCCCAAGGAGCAAGCGTCTTTTAATTTCTTGGCTACAGTCCCCATCTGCAGTAATCTTGGAGCCCAGGAAAATAAAATCTGTCACTACCTCCATTTCTTCCCCATCTATTTGCCAGGAATTGAGAGGGCCAGATGCCATGATCTTGGTTTTCTCAATGTTTAGTTTCAACCCAAGTTTTGCACTCTCCTTCTTCACTCGCAACAAGAGGCTCTTTAGTTCCTCTTCACTTTCTGCCATTAGAGTCTAGTTACTTAAGAACAAAGCATTGTATTTGCATTCAGATGGTGAACTAAATGATTATTTCCCCAATATATCTGGAATTAAATAATATCACAATGATAAGAATAGGAAACAGAGATTGTAGGGAGCCAGTTTATTTTAAAACAAAGTGGCTGCAGAAAGGCTGCAGAGCATACTCTCCACCACTGTGAGTGCACACTGAGTCTCAAAGAGCAAGAAGAGCACCCCGGGACAGTGCAACTGTCATAAATACATGCCAGTTGCCAAGGACCTGAAATTTTGGTCACATAAGTGTGTAAACCGGTCATAAGTCACTTTTTTCAATGCCATTATAACTTTGAATGGTCACTAAACTAATGGTTGTAAATCGAGGGCTACTTGTAACATAGAATGAAAATTGTACTTTGCATCTATTCGCAGCACAGACTTCCCAGACTAGAAATCAGGAGAAGGTGATCCCATCTTAGCCATGAAAGCTGGCCAGATGATTTTGCACCAGTCACTCTTTCTCAGCTCAACCCACCTCACAGGGAAGACAGGAGGAGAAAAGAATATTAGGTACTGTATATTACCCACGTTGAGATATTTGTTATGTTATGTTAATATTTTATCTTTGTCCTGAGTGAAATAGACTTAAGTTGTCCTTAGTTGTACAAACATTAAATAGTGTTTTCCTCCTAAGCCAAAAGCATCTAATAACAGCTACAAGGAGCAGGGGGTTGGACTAGAAGACCTCTAAGGTCCCTTCCAACATCATCATCATCATCACCACCACCACCACCACTACTACTACTACTACAAAATCTGTTGCACTTTGTAACCCATTACAAAGTCAAGGACACATAACAGGCAGACCAGAGTGTTGCATTACAGGCTAAAATGAGAAGGCACCCTCAAATCCCATGGTTTTTTTTTTAGCACCAATAGATAGGTACCTAAAAAAAAAAAGTGGAATTTTGTTTATATACATATGACTAATGCAGCAAAATTATTATATGCTCAAAAATGGAAAGGTTCAACAGTACCCCAATAAAGGAATGATTGGTGAAGATGGTGGAACTTGCAGTAATGGTTAAATTAACTTTGTTTATTTATATATATATATATATATATATATATATATATATATATATATATATATATATATATATATATATATATATGTTTCAAATGTTAACTCTTTAGATTACCTTGCTAGGCCCCAAACATGGGGCAAATCTTTATTTCCTGTTTTCAGCCTATCTTGAAGGCTATCGAACAGGCAGTAGTCACACCGGACAATTCCTATATTTGTGTAAATTACTAACAAAGAATTAAAGGGAAACTGAGATGCATTTCTGACTTATTAGTCGTCATCAGTCAGCCATACCCTTCTGAGATTCGAACCATGGGCTGATTGCATATGAGGCAGTGTTATTTGCCTCTAAGCCACAAGGTCTCTCTCGCTCTGTTAGCTTTTTTTTCTGCAAGGGAAGATATGTTTCAAATGTTAACTCTTTAGATTACCTTGCTAGGCCCCAAACATGGGGCAAATCTTTATTTCCTGTTTTCAGCCTATCTTGAAGGCTATCGAACAGGCAGTAGTCACACCGGACAATTCCTATATTTGTGTAAATTACTAACAAAGAATTAAAGGGAAACTGAGATGCATTTCTGACTTATTAGTCGTCATCAGTCAGCCATACCCTTCTGAGATTCGAACCATGGGCTGATTGCATATGAGGCAGTGTTATTTGCCTCTAAGCCACAAGGTCTCTCTCGCTCTGTTAGCTTTTTTTTTTTCTGCAAGGGAAGATATGTTTCAAATGTTAACTCTTTAGATTACCTTGCTAGGCCCCAAACATGGGGCAAATCTTTATTTCCTGTTTTCAGCCTATCTTGAAGGCTATCGAACAGGCAGTAGTCACACCGGACAATTCCTATATTTGTGTAAATTACTAACAAAGAATTAAAGGGAAACTGAGATGCATTTCTGACTTATTAGTCGTCATC